>NC_092748.1:116042968-116354968 GCF_047496795.1 Chiloscyllium punctatum | reverse complement strand
GGAAAGGCAAGGACTGATTAGGGATAGTCAACATGGCTTTGTGCATGGGAAATCATGTCTCACAAACTTGATTGAGTTTTTTGAAGAAGTAACAAAGAGGATTGATGAGGGCAGAGTGGTAGATGTGATCTATAGGGACTTCAGTAAGGCGTTCGACAAGGTTCCCCATGGGAGACTGGTTTGCAAGGTTAGATCTCATGGAATACAGGGAGAACTAGCCATTTGGACACAGAACTGGCTCAAAGATAGAAGACAGAGGGTGGTGGTGGAGGGTTGTTTTCAGACTGGAGGCCTGTGACCAGTGGAGTGCCACAAGGATCGGTGCTGGGTCCTTTACTTTTTGTCATTTACAGAAATGATTTGGATGCGAGCATAAGAGGTACAGTTAGTAGGTTTGCAGATGACACCAAAATTGGATGTCTAGTGGACAGCGAAGAGGGTCACCTCAGATTAAAACAGGGTCTGGACCAGAAGGGCCAATGGGCTGCAGAATGGCAGGTGTAGTTTCATTCAGAAAAATGCGAGGTGCTGCATTTTGGGAAAGCAAATCTTAGCAGGACATATACACTTAATGGTAAGGTCCTAGGGAGTGTTGCTGAACAAAGAGACCTTGGAATGCAGGTTCATAGCTCCTTGAAAGTGGAGTTGCAGGTAGATAGGATAGTGAAGAATGCGTTTGGTATGCTTTCTTTTATTGGTCAGAGTATTGAGTACAGGAGTTGGGAGGTCATGTTGCGGCTGTACAGGACATTGGTTAGGCCACTGTTGGAATATTGCGTGTAATTCTGGTCTCCTTCCTATCGGAAAGGTGTTGTGAAACTTGAAAGGGTTCAGAAAATATTTACAAGGATGTTGCCAGGGTTGGAGGATTTGAGCTACAGGGAGAGGCTGAACAGGCTGGGGCTGTTTTCCCTGGAGCGTCGGAGGCTGAGGGTGACCTTATAGAGGTTTATAAAATTACGAGGGGCATGGATAGGATAAATAGACAAAATCTTTTCCCTGGGGTTGGGGAGTCCAGAACTAGAGGGCATAGGTTTAGGGTGAGACGGGAAAGATATAAAAGAGACCTAAGGGGCAACTTTTTCACACAGACTGTGGTATGTGTATGGAATGAGCTGCCAGAAGAAGTGGTGGAGGCTGGTAAAATTGTAACATTTAAAAGGCATTTGGATGGATATATGAATTGGAAGGGTTTGGAGGGATATAGGCCGGGTGTTGGCAGGGGGGACTAGATTGCGTTGGGATAGCTGGTCGGCATGGACAGGTTGGACTGAAGAGTCTGTTTCCATGCTGTACATCTTTATAACTCTCTGACTGTATGACCTGCAGACTGCAATTAGTAAGAATAGGTAACAACACCATCTCTGCAATTATCCTTAACATCGGTATCCTGTAAGGCTGTGTACTCAACCCCTTAATATACTCGTTATACACTGTGGGGCCAAATTCAGCTCTAAACTCCATTTAGAAATTTGCTGATGACACCACTGTTGTGGGTTGGATCTCACTCAATGACAGGAAAGTCCAGGAAAGAGATAGACAGCTGAATGGCTTGGTGTAAAGACAACAATCTCTCCCTCAATGTCAGCAAAATGAAGGAGCTGGTCATTGACTTCAGGAAGCGGAGTGGAGGACATGTCCCTGTCTGAATCAATGGGGCTGAGCTGAAGGTGGTCAAGAGCTTCAAGTTCCTTGGAGTAAATATCACCAGCAATCTGTCCTGGTCCATCCACATCAATGCTACAGTCAAGAAAACACACCAACACCTTTACTTCCTCAGAAGACTAAGGGAATTCAGCATGTCCAAAATGACTCTTTCCAATGTTTATAAATGCACCACAGAAAGCATCCTATCTGATTGCATCACAGCTTGGTATGGCAACTGCTCTGCCCAAGACCATGTGGAATTACAGAGAGTTGTGAAAGCAGCCCAGTCCATCACACAAACCAACCTTCCACCCATTGGCTCGGTCAACACTTCCTGCTGCCTCAGGAAAGTAGCCAACATCATGAAAGACCCCTCCCACCCCAGTTATACTCTCCTCTACCCTCTTCCATCTGGCAGAAGATACAAAGGTTTGAAAACATGCACCAACAGATTCAAGAACAGCTTCTTCCCCGCTGGTTTCAGACTTATGAATGGATCTCTCACATACTCGAGTTGATCTCTCTCTGCATCCTCTCTGTAGCTGTGACACAATATTGTGCATTTTGTTCTATTACCCTGAAGTACTTATGTAAGGTACGATTTGTTGGGATAGCACATAAAACACTTTTCACTGTATCTCGGTACACGTGACAGTAATAAATCAAATCAAATCCTTTCCCCTTTCTTAAATAATGATGTCACATTTGCAAATCTCCAGTTCCCCAGGGCTAATCAGAGGGGCCTGGAACACTTCTGTCAATGGCTCCATGATTGGCTCCTTACTCCACCTAGACCCTATCCGGTCCTAGCGACTTCTCTACCTGCCATTCTGCACCTCCTCATTATCCATCATTTCAAAGCTCAGTTGCTCAACACCCACATTTTCAACCAGACCGTTATCACCATTTTCTAACTTGGCAAAGACTATAGCAAAATGACCATTATCACCATTTTCTAACTTGGCAAAGACTATAGCAAAATGTGTATTTCATACCTCTGCTAGATCCTTCGCTTCGGTAAACAGCTTACCCTGCTTCTTCCTTATGGGCCCCACTCTCTGGGAAGCCAGGGAGGAGATTGCAGAGCTTTTGGATTTGATCTTTATGTCATCATTGTCAACAGGAGTAGTGCCAGAAGACTGGAGGATGGCAAATGTTGTTCCCTTGTTCAAGAAGGGAAGTAGAGACAACCCTGGTAATAATGGACCAGTGAGCCTTATTTTGGTTGTGGGTAAAGTGTTGGAAAGGATTATAAGGGATAGGATTTATAATAATCGAGAAAGGGATAATTAGATTAGGGATAGTCAACATGATTTTGCGAAAGGTAGGTTGTGCCTCATAAACCCTATTGAGTTCTTTGAGATGGTGACCAAACAGGTGGATGAGGGTAAATCACTTGATGTGGTGTATATGGATTTCGGTAAGATGTTTGATAAGGTTCCCCATGGTAGGCTATTGCAGAGAATATGGAGGTATGGGATTGAGGGTAATTTAGCGGTTTGGATCAGAAATTGGCTAGCTGTATGTAAGAAGACAGAGGATGGTGGTTGATAGGAAATGTTCAACCTGGAGTTCAGTTACTAGTGGTGTCCCGCAAGGATCTGTTGTTTGTCACTTTTATAAATGACCTGGATGAGGGTGTATAAGGATGGGTTAGTAAATTTGTGGATGACACTAAGGTCAGTGGAGTTGGGGATGGTGCTGAAGGATGTGGGTTACAGAGGGACATAGATAAGCTGCAGAGCTGGGCTGAGAGGTGGCAAATGGAGTTTAATGCGGAATAGTGTGAGGTGATTCACTTTGGTTGGAGTGACAGGAATGAAGAGTACTGGGCTAATAGTAAGGTTCTTGGTAGTGTAGATGAGCAGAACAATCTCAGTATCCATGTGCATAGATCCCTGAAAGTTGCCACCCAGATTGATAGGGTTGTTAAGAAGCTAGACAGTGTTTTAGCTTTTATTGGGAGAGGGATTGAGTTTCAGAGCATGATGTCATGCTGCAGCTGTACAAAACTCTGGTGCGGCCGCACTTGGAGTACTGCTTACAGTTCTGGTCCCCATTATAGAAAGGACATGGTATGGAGGGAAGATCTTATGAGGAAAGGCTGAGGGACTTGAGGCTGTTTTCGTTAAAGAGAAGGAGGTTGAGAGGTGATTTAATAGAGGCATACAAGATGACCAGAGGGTTAGATAGGGTGGACAGTGAGAGCCTTTTTCCTCAGATGGTGATGGCTAGCACAAAGGACATAGCTTTAAATTGAGGGGTGATAGATATAGGACAGATGTCAGAGATAGGTTCTTTACTCAGAGTAGTAAAGGTGTGGAATGCCCTGCCAACTTTATGGGCATTTAAATGGTCATTGGATAAATACAGACGAACCTCGATTGTCCGAACGAGATGAGCTAGCAGTATTTCGTTCGGATAATTGATTATTTGGTTAACTGATTCAATGCCTCTCCTCTGGGGCTCAGAGTTTTCTGAAATTTCCTTTTTCCTCACTCTGCCTGCCTTGCTCCCTCTCTCTGTCTCAGGATTTGTTTCTGAGCAGAGACACATTGTACGTAAGGGACCTGCAGCATTGCTCAAGCCTCAAGCATCAGTTCAATGGGATTGACTCAGCTAGCACTTGCCAAGTCTGCTCCCCGTTCAGGAGACTAGGCAGCAGCTCAGAGCATGAGCCCACACACACACACAGAGCTCAGAGCCCACACACACACACAGCCCCACAGCCCCACAGCCCCACCACCCGGGGGGCCCCCGCCTGCCCACCCGACCCACACCCCCATCCACCCACTAACCCCCATCCAATTGCGCCCTGTCTGCCCCCAGCCACCCCCAACTCCAAACACCCCCACCCCCTGCCCATCCACAACCCCGCCCATCCCTTCCTCCCAACCACCCCTACCCTATCCGCCACCACCCCAGCCCTCTGTCCGCCTCCCAACCACATCCAACCCACCCCTGTCCACTCCTTAATCCATCCAATCCTGCCCCTTTCTGACCCCACCCCCGCTCCCCAGCCTGGCCACCCAGTACACCCCTCTCCAGGGTGACCGGTCGGGACACAAGCAGCAAGACTGCTGCTGCCTTTTGGGGGTTGTGTCTCCAAATAGTGTGCGCGCGCACACACACACACACACACACACACACACACACAGCCACACCTACACACACACACACACAGCCACACCTACATACACACACACAGCCACACCTACATACACACACACATACACACACCCACCTACATACACATGCACCCACCTACATACACACACGCACACACCTACATACACACCTACACGCGCACACACACATACATGCACATACACACACCTACATATACACAGTCACACATACACACCTACCTACCTACACACACACACATCTACCTACACACACACACATCTACACACATACACACACCTACCTACATACACACACACACACCTACCTACACACACACACACCTACCTACACACACACACACACGTACCTACACACACACACACACGTACCTACACACACACACACACACACGTACCTACGTACACACACACACGTACCTACGTACACACACACACGTACCTACATACACACACACACGTACCTACATACACACACACACGTACCTACATACACACACACGTACCTACATACACACACACGTACCTACATACACACACACAGAGCCAGACACACACAGCCACAGCCCCCCCCACACACAGCCACAGCCCCCCACACACACAGCCACAGCCCCCCACACACACAGCCACAGCCCCCCCCCACACACACACACACACACACACAGCCCCCCACACACACAGCCCCCCCCACACACACACACACAGCCCCCCCCACACACACACACAGCCCCCCCCACACACACAGCTCCCCCCCACACACACAGCCCCCCCCACACACACACACACAGCCCCCCCACACACACACAGCCCCCCCACACACACACACAGCCCCCCCACACACACACACAGCCCCCCCACACACATACACACAGCCCCACACACACACACACACACACAGAGCCCCACACACACACACACACAGAGCCCGACACACACACACACACACACACACACGCACAGCCCCACATACACACACACAGCCCCACACATAACTTTTTACTGCAACCTTTTGACAGGTTCCACCTTTGCCCTGTACCGGACAATGTTGGAGAGATTATCTGGGGAAGGCGGGGTTTAGGGTACACCCCTGTGTCAAACTCCAGGGAAAGTTTGGGGAGAGAGAGAAAGAGCAGGAGGTCAGTCACTTGGAGACGGTACCTGGGCTCCCATCGATGTCCAGGGCTGTTCTCGGCAGCATTTCAATAAAGTCAAGTTCATTTTTAATCACTGTAAACAAAAGACGCGATCAGTGTTGAAACACCTCTTTGCTGTAATGTTTCTATTGGGACCTTGAGATCTCCTTCGGATAATCTGAAATTTGGATAATTGATATTCAGATAATCGAGGTTCCTCTGTATATAGATGATAATGGAATAGCGTAGGTTAGATGGGCTTTAGATTGGTTTCACAGGTTAATGCAACATTGAGGGCCGAAGGGCCTGTACTGCGCTGTAATGTTCTATGTTCTGTGCTCAATATCCTTCACTAATCTTTTACTTTTAATATGTTTTACAACTTGTTTTAGTGCAATCTGCCATCCTGTCTGCATACTTCCTGTTGCCTTCCTTATTCCAGCCTTAACCTCTTTCCTGCATTTGAGATACACCTCCTGATAGCTACTGCTAGTATTATTTTGGTATGCATCATATACCTTCTTTTTCTTCCTTTTGTTTTCATCAGTTTCCTTAGACATTTAGGGTATTTCAGCGTTGGATATCCTGTATTTATTTCTTATGGGTATGTATCTAGCTTGCACCCTCTTCAGCTCTGTTCTGAAATTCTCCCACTTTTCACCCATTATTTTACTCATCAAAATGTGTTTCCAATCAATGGACTCCAGTTCAACTTTTAGACCCCTAAAACCTGCCCTTTTCTAGCCTTGGATCTTAATCATTGACTGATTTTAATCCTTTTCCAACTTAATTTCTTTTATCCATTCATGAGATGAGGGTGTCTCTGGCTATGCCAGTATTTACTTGTTACGACCAGGGGTAAATCCCTCTGCTAATTCATACCAGCCACACAGAAAAGATTCACCCCGTGCTGTATTCTGTTAAAATTTGAGAGGCAAAGACTTATGCCAGAGGTTACTGTTTAAAGTAAAAATTAACAACTTTATTCTTTAAGTCCATCAGAGAATATTAAAACCAACAACTATTTCCAACTCCTTTCACTTAAGCCTATCTTTTACCTCCCACTTTACAATACAAGTCCAATAAAAAATCCTGATTAAGACTCAAAAAAAAATTCAACTTTCAAAACCAGTCAGCTGTCGAACCTTCTCTCTGTATCTTCCTCTGCGGATTTTCCTCTCTCGTCTTCTGGATGTTCTCCTGTACACACTGCTTATAGCCAAGTACCTTTCAGAGAACTGTTCTGCGGGCAGTCTGTATTTGTTGGTGGCTTGGCAGTTCTCCCCCTAGCTGTTCAAATGTCCAATTTTATACCCCAAAACATCAGATCGTTTCATTGGTTTTAATATTATCAAAATACTAAATTCAAATTTGATTGGAATCTGGTATCATGGGGCATAGTTTAAAATGATTGGCCAAATTTGAATTTGTTTTTGTGGTCCATAGCATTTCAGCTGTAATATGGTTTCAACCAAGTGTTACATTGTTACCTTGTTCAGAACACTGTGTGCTGTGACAGGCAGTCCTTGCTAGATTTTCAACCCTCTTAAAAGTACAGTACTGCTACACCTTCATAACATATTGCCCAGAGGGCAGGTAAGAGTCAACCACATTGCTGTGGGTCTGTAGGTGAGAACAGGAATAGATGTAAGTTTCCTTCCCTAAGGGACGTTAGTGACCCAGATAAACTTTTCCTGGTAATGAACAATGTTTTCGTGGCCATAATTAGACTCTGAATTCCAGATTTATATTGAATTCAAAATCTGTCGTGATGGGATTCAAATACAGGTCCCCACCAGAACCCGACCTGGGCCTTTGGATTAACAGTCCAGCAATAATACCACTAGGCCAATACCTCCTACTCTCCTGCAAGCCTTCTGTTCTTTAGAATAAACACTCCCAGGCCAGGTCATCCATTGTCAGATTGCATTGTTGGGTTTGGACAGGAAGCAAATAAAAACTGTGATTCGTTTCTTTCCTGCCCTCCCTGACCACAGGATGCCTCCAAGCCTGTTATTGCACATTACCTGGGTCCAGCGATAATACCACAAGGCTATCGCCTCCCCTTTATTGAACCTTATTACGTTAAGATCACTATTTCTCAAAGGCAGCCCCCCCCCACCCCCAGTCTGATGTTCTTCACCTGCCTCATTTCCTAGGACCAGATCCAGCACAGCTCCCTCCCTGGTAGGACTGTTCCAGTTTCACTCCATGTGATATCACAAACAGTTAGAGGCACTGGATACTGTGAAGGCCATGGGCCCTGACAACACTCCAGCAATAGTACTGAAGACGTGTGTTCCAGAACTTGCTGCTCCCCGAGCCAAGCTGTTCCAGTCCAGCTACAACACTGGCATCTACCTGACAATGTGGAAAATTGCCCAGGTATGTCCTGTACATAAAAAGCAGGACAAATCCAACTCAGCCAATTACCGCTCCATCAGTCTACTCTCGACCATCAGTAAAGTGATGGAAGGGGTCATCAACAGTGTTATCAAGCAGTACCTGCTCAGCAACGCCCAGTTTGGGTTCCCCCAGGGTCACTCAGCTCCTGACCCCCATTACAGCCTCGGGTCAAACATGGACAAAAGAGCAGAGGGGAGAGGGACAGCCCTTGACATCAAGGCTGCATTAGACCGAGTGTGGCATCAAGGAGTCTTGGCTAAACTGGAATCAATGGGCATTGGGGACAGACTCTGTGCTGGTTAGAGTCGTACCCGGATCACAGGGAGATGGTCGTGGTTGTTGGCAGTCAGTCATCTCAGCTCCAGGACATCACTGCAGGAGTTCCTCAGGGGAGTGTCTTAGGGCCAAACAACTTCAGCTGCTTCATCAATGACCTTCCCTCCATCATAAGGTCAGAAGTCGGGATGTTCGCTGATGATTGTACAATATTCAGCACCATTCGCCACTCCTCAGATACTGAAGCAGTCCATGTTCAAATCGAGTAAAATCTTGGACAATATCCTGTTTTGGGCTGACAAGTGGCAAGTAACATCTGTGCCACACATGGGTTAGGCAATCATCATCTTCAATTAGAGTCAATCTAATTACTGGTCCTTGACATTCAATGGTATTCACATCACTGAATCCCCAACTATCAACATCCTGGGGGTTACCACTGACTAGAAGCTCAACTGGAAACACCACATAAACACAATGGCTACAAGAGCAGGTCAGAGGCAAGGAACACTGCGATGAGTAACCCACCTCCTGACTCCCCAAAGCCTCTACAAGGCACAAGTCAGGAATGTGATGGAATATTCCCCACTTGCCCTGGATGGGTGCAGCTCCAACAATACTCAAGAAGCTTGACACCATCCAGGACAAAGCAGCCTGAAAAATGTGTTGCTGGAAAAGCGCAGCAGGTCAGGCAGCATCCAAGGAGCAGGAGAATCGACGTTTCGGGCATAAGCCCTTCTTCAGGAATCCTGAAGAAGGGCTTATGCCTGAAACGTCGATTCTCCTGCTCCTTGGATGCTGCCTGACCTGCTGTGCTTTTCCAGCAACACATTTTTCAGTTCTGATCTCCAACATCTGCAGTCCTCACTTTCCCCTAGGACAAAGCAGCCACTCGATTGGCACCACATCCATAAACATCCACTCCCTCCATCACTCAGTAGCAGCAGTGTGTACCATCTACAAGATGCACTGCAGACACATACCTAGGCTCCTTAGTCAGCACCTTCCAAACCCACAGCTACTCCAAGCCCCTCACCATCCTGACTTGGAAATATATCGCCGTTCCTTCACTATCACTGGGTCAGAATCCTGGAATTCCCTCCCTAAGGGCATTGTGGGTCAACCTACAACACATGGACTGCAGCGGTTTAAGAAGGCAGCTCAGCACCACCTTCTGAAGGGCAGTTAGGGATGGGCAATAAATGCTGGGCCCAGCCAGTGATGCCCACATCCCATGGATCATTACAAAAGAGATTTTGACACAAACATCATAACAAGTTTTCAACCTGCTTTCCATCACTATCATGACACACGTTCAATCCCCAGTGAAATATCATTCCTTACTCACCTTTATAAAACATTACTTCACTGAATTCCCCAGTTTTTCTTCGTGACATTGGAGACAATTGCTTGTTTTTTTTTCCCGGATTTGTGAATGTGAAACTCTTACAATTCTGATGACCCAAACCTTCCCACTTTGATCAACTTGATGATCTCTTGATAAACTCTCCTGGCTTGGAAACTCCACTGACTGAGAATCACTGCTGAAGTAATTGGTTCTCCTCTGACAGTGTGACACTCCCTCAGCACTGACCCTCTGACAGTGCAGCACTCCCTCAGTACTGACCCTCTGACAGTGCGGCACTCCCTCAGTCCTGACCCTCTGACAGTGCGGCACTCCCTCAGTCCTGACCCTACGACAGTGTGGCACTCCCTCAGTCCTGACCCTATGACAGCGTGGCACTCCCTCAGCACCGACCCTCTGACAGTGCGGCACTCCCTCAGCACTGACCCTCTGACAGTGCGGCACTCCCTCAGTACTGACCCTACGACAGTGCAGTACACCCTCAGCACTGACCCTCCAACAGTGTGGCACTCCCTCAGCACTGACCCTCCGACAGTGTCGCACTCCCTCAGTACTGACCCTCTGATAGTGCGGCACTCCCTCCGCACTGACCCTCTGACAGTGCAGCACTCCCTTGGTACTGACCTTCTGACAGTGCAGCACTCCCTCAGTCCTGACCCTCCGACTGTGCGGCACTCCCTCAGTACTGACCCTCCAACAGTGCCCACTCCCTCAGCACTGACCCTCCAACAGTGTCGCACTCCCTCAGTACTGACCCTCTGATAGTGCAGCACTCCCTCAGTACTGACCATCTGACAGTGCAGCACTCCCTCAGTACTGACCTTCTGACAGTGCAGCACTCCCTCAGTCCTGACCCTCCGACTGTGCGGTACTCCCTCAGTACTAACCCTCCAACAGTGTGACACTCCCTCTGACTGTGCAGCACTCCCTCATTACTGATCCTCTGACTGTGTGGCACTCCCTCAGTGCTGACCCTCCGATAGTGCTACAATCCCTCAGTAACGTTCCTCCCTCAGTACTGTCTGTCCTGAGGATGAGGGTGTGTGGGTGAATCAGTGGGTTTGAGGGTGTGTGGCAGTAGAGATTGAGGCTGAGGGATAAGAACATAGAACAATACAGTGCAGAACAGGCCCTTCAGCCCTCGATTTTGCGCTGACCTGTGAACTATTCTTAGCACATTCACCCTATACTATCCCAAAATCATTCATCTGCTTATCTAAGGATTGGTTAAATCTCCCTAATGTGGCTGAGTTAATTACACTGGCAGGTAGGGCAGTCCATGCCCTTACCACTCTGCATAAAGAAACTGCCTGTGATGTTTGTCTTAAAAGGGGAAGGAAAAATGGGCAGAGGGTTAGGGTGATGGGACAATCGTGAGGGGGTGGGTTTATAGGGTAGTCGTTGAGGGGTTGGTTTGGGTACCATGTGTAGTAGTGGGTTATGGGAGTATGATGAGGGGATTCGGGCAGGGTGGACAGAGGCTGAGACGGTTGGTTATGGGGTAGGGGTGAGGGGGAAGGGGTGAGGGGTTAGGGGTCAGGGGTTAGGGGTGGGGGAAAGGTGTGAGGGGGTAGGGATAAGGAGGAAGGTGTGAGGGGGAAGGTGTGAGGGGGTGAGGGTGTAGGGATGAGGGGCTAGAGGTGAGGGGCTAGAGGGGAGGGGCTAGAGGGGAGGGGCTAGAGGGGAGGGGGTAGGTGTTTGGGGTAGGGGTGAGGGGGACGGGTTGAGGG
Source organism: Chiloscyllium punctatum (assembly GCF_047496795.1). Classification (NCBI taxonomy): domain Eukaryota; kingdom Metazoa; phylum Chordata; class Chondrichthyes; order Orectolobiformes; family Hemiscylliidae; genus Chiloscyllium; species Chiloscyllium punctatum. Next base: position 116,343,264 of record NC_092748.1, on the reverse strand, counting down.
GGAAGGGGTGAGGGGGTAGGGGTGAGGGGTTAGAGGGGAGGGTGTAAGGGTGAGGGGGAAGGTGTGAGGGGGTAAAGGTGAGGGGTAGGGGTGAGGGTGTTGACTTGATAAATAACCAAAAACAACTCCTTGAAACTGGTGAAGGTGTTGGTAATGTTTATGGTGACCGCAGTGTGCGGATCACTCAGACTGGCTCTAGTTATGTCAGTAATTCCCTCTGTAACTAGTAGGGATCACTATCGCTCCATTTCTGAGAGCGAGCTAAGTGCTTTGTTATTCTGTCTCCAGTGCTCGAGTGGTAATTCACTCTTCAATGTTACACAATGGCCATATCAGTTACTCTGCTAACTGGTGAATTAACCATTAATCATTCCCTGGCAAGTGGTAAAGTAATACTAGTTACATCTGTTAATCAAGGAAGTCAGTAGCTTCTCTGTCTCGGTGACCAGGAAAATTATTACTTTTCCTATGGTAACCAGTGATCAGGGGTGAGTTATTGTATGTTATACCTCAGGGATCAGGAATGAGTTCGTGTGTGTTATACCCCAGTGATTAGGGGTGAGTTTTTATTCCTGATGAAGGGCTTTTGCCCGAAACGTCGATTTCGAAGCTACTTGGATGCTGCCTGAACTGCTGTGCTCTCCCAGCACCACTAATCCAGAATCTGGTTTCCAGCATCTGCAGTCATTGTTTTTACCTTATTGTATGTTATGGCCCAGTGATGAGGGGTGAGTTAGTGTGTGTTACACTACAGTGATCAGGGGGAGTTAGTGTATGTTATACCCCAGTGATCAGAGGTGAGTTAGTGTATGTTATACCCCAGTGATCAGAGGTGAGTTAGTGTATGTTATACCCCAGTGATCAGGGGGAGTTAGTGTATGTTATACCTCAGGGATCAGGGGTGAGTTAGTGTATGTTATACCCCAGTGATCAGGGGTGAGTTATTGTATGTTATACCTCAGGGATCAGGAATGAGTTCGTCTGTGTTATACCCCAGTGATCAGGTGAATTATTGTATGTTATACCCCAGTGATCGGGGGTGAGGTATTGTATGTTATACCCCAGTGATCGGGAATGGGTTAGTGCATGTTATACCCCAGTGATCAGGGTTGAGTTATTGTATATTATACCCCAGTGATCGGGAGTGGGTTAGTGTATGTTATACCCCAGTGATCAGGGGTGAGTTATTGTATATTATACCCCAGTGATCAGGGTTGAGTTATTGTATATTATACCCCAGTGATCGGGAGTGGGTTAGTGTATGTTATACCCCAGTGATCAGGGGTGAGTTATTGTATGTTATACCCCAGTGATCAGGGGTGAGTTATTGTATATTATACCCCAGTGATCGGGAGTGGGTTAGTGTATGTTATACCCCAGTGATCGGGAATGGGTTAGTGTGTGTTATACCCCAGTGATCGGGAGTGGGTTAGTGTATGTTATACCCCAGTGATCGGGAGTGGGTTAGTGTGTGTTATACCCCAGTGATCAGGGGTGAGTTATTGTATATTATACCCCAGTGATCGGGAGTGGGTTAGTGTATGTTATACCCCAGCATTGCCTGGTCACTTTCTCAGAATAACGAGGTGAGTGGCTGTGAATTCACATTGTGCTGTTTTGTTCAGACTTGTTTACTAAGTCAATGTTCTGCTCTCAGACATCTGTGGTTCAGGAGCTGTGCTCACTCGGGTGGAATGTACAGTCGGTATAACATCAAACAAACACGAAGGAACATCAGGGGCCTCCAAGAGGTAACACTGCCCAGCCCTCCGCCCACCAACGCACTGACTCAAGAGAAACACAACACCAGCTCTCCACTGGCCTTTCCATCCCTTACATTTCACTCTCTCTCTCTCTCGCTGCCTACAATGTTGGGTGAGGCCTATACTTGCTGGGGTTTACAAGAATGAGGGGGTATCTTGTGGAAACCTATACAAATCTAACAGGATAGACCCAGGAAGGATGATTCCAGTGACCAAGGAGTCCCGAACCAAGGGGTCACAGACTAAGGATATGGGGTGGGCCATTTAAGGCTGAGATGAGGAGAAATGACTGGATTAGTGGTGCTGGAAGAGCACAGCAGTTCAGGCAGCATCCTCATGAGGAGAAATGTCCTCCCCCAGAGAGTGGGGGAGCCTGTGGGATTCTCTGCCACAGAAAGCAGCTGAGGGCAAAACATTGAATGTTGTCAAGAAGGAGTTAGATACAGTTCTTAGGGCTAATGGGATCAAAGGTTATGGGGGAGAAAGTGGATTATCAGCCATGATCACTTTGAATGGTCAAGCAGGCTTGAAGGGCCGAATGGCCTACTCCTGCTCTCTATGTTTTGATGTTTGTCTCTCTGCTCCAGTCCTAAACGTTTACTGTCTCTATTTCCATCTACCTCTCTGTCCCCTGCTCTCTTGCTATTCCGCCATCTTTGTGTTATTCTGTATGGTTTGCTCCCAGCAACATGGTTCTGAATCAGATGAGAGTGTATTAATTTGCACGTGTTCCTCTTAGCCATTGCGAATCTTTCGCAATCCTGTCACGTCCCAGTTCAGGACCCCTCTTTTGGAATGACCAGAAAGGGGGATGTGAGAGAAGAATTGTCCAGCCAGTACTTTTCTTAACAGCACAGAAAGTCAAGAGGAGATTTATGCTGAGATCCTGAGGGATTTCAATGAAGAAAATGAGGATGAACTGTTTCCAGGGAAATGAGGGTCAGGAACCAGAGGGACACAGATTGGAGCGAACCAGCAAAAGGTTCAGGGGTACAGTCATGATGCTCTTCCTTATGCAGTGAGGTGTGATCTAGGACACATTGACTGAGAGGGCAGTGGAAGTCAACTCAATTAGAACTTTCCAAAGGAAGCTGAATAAATACTTGAAGAGGAACATTGTGGAGAGGTGGTGACCCAGTGGTATTACTGCTCATGCTCTGGTGACCAAGGTTCGAATCTCACCATGGCAGATGGTGGAATTTAAATTCAATTCTTGTAAAAAAATGGGAATTAACAGTCTAATATGACCATGAAACCAATATTAAGAAATTCCATCTGGGTTACTAATGTCTCTTAGAGAAAGAAATCTGCCATCCATACCTGGCCTGGCCTACATATGACCCACAGCAATATGGTTGACTCTCAACTGCCCTCAGGGGCAATTAGGAATGGGAAAGATGTGGTGGGATTTTTAGAGTCACAGAGCTTTCAGAGCACAGGAAGAGGCCATTCGGCCCATCATGTCCATTGTGAAGCATCTATCTACTCTCATCTCATTTACCAGCACTTGGTCCATAGCTTTGTTGGCTGGGGAAAGTTCTTGCTGATAACATGGGTCATTGATGTACAGGAGTGCACTGCTAATGATTGTTCTGTCCACTTGGACATTGGTTGACTGGGATAGGCCTTTGTCATCAAGGACTCACAGCTGTAGTATGAAGAAGGACACAGCTGTCAGACCTCCGCATCAATTGTGGCCTTTAGAAAGATGTGTCTGCAAGATACGGGGTATTCTCAATATATTCCAGACTTTAATAACCGAAAGAACTGCATATGCTGTAAATCAGAAACAAAAACAGAAGTGTCACAGTCTCACCTTCCATATCTTTGGGAGCTGGAATATTCAGCTGACCGGGTCTGGGGTTAATACAAGTTTGTTTTGGTGACGTTAGAACAGGTTGAGTCTATTTTGCGCAGCATTGAAGAGATTGAGAGTTCCTTACAGGTTTTGTTGAGACAGGGCAATGACACTGCAATCATTTGCAGACTAACGATCTTGTATGCTTCTTGCAGTCAGTTTAGTTTTTTTTTGATACAGAGGTCAAAGAGTTATCCACCCAAGCAGCACGTGGGGGCCAGAGGAGGGAGGTGGGAGCGGTATTTGGAAGCACTCTGGTAATGTCACTGGAGTAGAAACCTGGGAGGCCCAGTCTAATGCTTTCTGGAACATGAGTTCAAATCTCCCCAGAGCAGATGGTTGGATTTGAAATCAATTAAACTAGAATGAAAGGACAATGTCAGTAATGATGAAATGATGATTTACTGATCTTCAAAAACCCATCTGGGTCACTGATGTCCTTTAGGGAAGGAAACTGCCATCCTTACCTGGTCTGGGCTACACGTGACTCCAGACCCACGGCAATGTGGTAGACTCTTAAGTGTCCCCTGAAATAACCTAGTAACCACTCAGTTCAAGGGGAGAAACTGGTAGCCTTGGTAATGATGTTCACATCCCATGAAAGAATAAAAAGAGTCATTTGGTAGCAATAGAAATTGAGACACATTTTGTTGAAGGTTTTTTGTCTTGCACTCATCAGGATAATTCATGAGAATCACCAAAGTGAATGGAAATCAACTTTTGTACTATGTGAAAGGAGAGTGTAGTGATTGTAATGAGGTCAGCCAGGTGGACCTCATACAATAGGAGTTCCCTCATTGGGGCTTTTAACCTGGTCCAATCAGGGAGCCCTGGTTAACAGAAATAAACTGGAGATGCAGTAGTGTGGGGGTTAAATTAAAAAAAAGAAAGAAAGGAAAAAAGAAGTAAAAAAGAAAAAAAAGCAGCTGTGTAAGCACTACCGCAGTTAGGCAGTAGTGTTAAAAAGAACAGGAGATTGCCCTCCCCTTCACTGTTTTGATAAAAAAAAACAGGAGGGTTAGCCCGGACGGAATTAGCCTGTGCCCCACAACCTGAGCCACCTCCGGAATTTTAATTTTGTCCCTTTCAGGGATATAAAAAGTAAGGCCCTGTATAGACTGCTGCTGCACACCGTCCACCTCTTCTCCCTCATCCACCGTCCGGACACGCCTTGGCGTGCCCATTTGCCACCGGGCGGCGGAGATCCCCAGTGGAGGGCTCTCTACGCGGGAGTCCTCCCCCTTTCTCTCGGGGATCTGGGGTGGAGGGTGCTGCACGCAGCAGTCCCCTGCAACCGCAGGTTGCGGTGGTTCACGGACTCCCAGCCCAACTGCTTGTTCTGTGGCGCTGTGGAGTCCGTGGACCATGTATATATTGGTTGTGGGCGTTTGCACTCCCTTTTTGATTTTCTTAAGAACCTTCTCCTCTGTTTCTGGCTGCACTTCAGTCCCACGCTCCTGATCTTCGGGCACCCGGTACGGAGGAGGGAGGGCAGGTCCGAGGACCTCCTCGTGGGTCTGCTCCTGGGCCTGGCCAAACTGGCCATCAACAGGTCCAGGCAGCGGGCCGTGGAGGGGGTCGTTAGGGCCGACTGCCTGCCCCTCTTCCGGGGTTACGTTAGAGCCCGGGTGTCCTTGGAGAAGGAGCACGCGGTGTCCACCGACACCCTGGAGTCGTTCAGGGAGAGGTGGGCGCCGCAGGGAGTGGAGTGCATCATTTCTCCCTCCAACTCTATTTTGATTTAGTCCCTACCCTCCCCTTCACTGTTTTGCTCACACAGCATTGCCCTGTGGTTTGAAGGGCAGTGCTTGTCACTGGCCACGAAAAAAAAAAAAAAAAAAAAAAAAATAAACTGGAGATGCAGTAGTGTGGGGGTTAAATTAAAAAAAAGAAAGAAAGGAAAAAAGAAGTAAAAAAGAAAAAAAAGCAGCTGTGTAAGCACTACCGCAGTTAGGCAGTAGTGTTAAAAAGAACAGGAGATTGCCCTCCCCTTCACTGTTTTGATAAAAAAAAACAGGAGGGTTAGCCCGGACGGAATTAGCCTGTGCCCCACAACCTGAGCCACCTCCGGAATTTTAATTTTGTCCCTTTCAGGGATATAAAAAGTAAGGCCCTGTATCGACTGCTGCTGCACACCGTCCACCTCTTCTCCCTCATCCACCGTCCGGACACGCCTTGGCGTGCCCATTTGCCACCGGGCGGTGGGGATCCCCAGTGGAGGGCTCTCTACGCGGGAGTCCTCCCCCTTTCTCTCGGGGATCTGGGGTGGAGGGTGTTGCACGCAGCAGTCCCCTGCAACCGCAGATTGCGGTGGTTCACGGACTCCCAGCCCAACTGCTTGTTCTGTGGCGCTGGGGAGTCCGTGGACCATGTATATATTGGGTGTGGGCGTTTGCACTCCCTTTTTGATTTTCTCAAAAACCTTCTCCTCTGCTTTTGGCTGCACTTCAGTCCCACGCTCCTGATCTTCGGGCACCCGGTACGGAGGAGGGAGGGCAGGTCCGAGGACCTCCTCGTGGGTCTGCTCCTGGGCCTGGCCAAACTGGCCATCAACAGGTCCAGGCAGCGGGCCGTGGAGGGGGTCTTTAGGGCCGACTGCCTGCCCCTCTTCCTGGGTTACGTTAGAGCCCGGGTGTCCTTGGAGAAGGAGCACGCGGTGTCCACCGACACCCTGGAGTCATTCAGGGAGAGGTGGGCGCCGCAGGGAGTGGAGTGCATCATTTCTCCCTCCAACTCTATTTTGATTTAGTCCCTACCCTCCCCTTCACTGTTTTGCTCACACAGCATTGCCCTGTGGTTTGAAGGGCAGTGCTTGTCACTGGCCACTCGGGTGTCTTTCCTATCTTCCTGGTGGTGGAAATTGAATAAAGATCTGTGCATTTTGTGTCTTTCACTGTGTCTCACATCTACACGCACACACCATGGGTGCTGGGGAAAAAAATAAGCACTACCGCACTTAGATGGTAGTGTGGGGGTTAGATATATAAAAAAAAAAGAAAAAAAGAGAAAAAAAAAAGAAAAAAAAAGAAAAAAAAAATAAACTGGAGATGCAGTAGTGTGGGGGTTAAATTAAAAAAAAGAAAGAAAGGAAAAAAGAAGAAAAAAAGAAAAAAAAGCAGCTGTGTAAGCACTACCGCAGTTAGGCAGTAGTGTTAAAAAGAACAGGAGATTGCCCTCCCCTTCACTGTTTTGATAAAAAAAAACAGGAGGGTTAGCCCGGACGGAATTAGCCTGTGCCCCACAACCTGAGCCGCCTCCGGAATTTTAATTTTGTCCCTTTCAAAGATGTCAAAAGGAAGGCCCTGTATCGACTGCTGCTGCACACCGTCCACCTCTTCTCCCTCATCCACCGTCCGGACACGCCTTGGCGTGCCCATTTGCCACCGGGCGGTGGAGATCCCCAGTGGAGGGCTCTCTACGCGGGAGTCCTCCCCCTTTCGGGGATCTGGGGTGGAGGGTGCTGCACGCAGCAGTCCCCTGCAACCGCAGATTGCGGTGGTTCACGGACTCCCAGCCCAACTGCTTGTTCTGTGGCGCTGTGGAGTCAGTGGACCATGTATATATTGGGTGTGGGCGTTTGCACTCCCTTTTGATTTTCTTAAAAACCTTCTCTGCTTTTGGTTGCACTTCAGTCCCACGCTCCTGATCTTCGGGCACCCGGTACGGAGGAGGGAGGGCAGGTCCGAAGACCTCCTCGTGGGTCTGCTCCTAGGCCTGGCCAAACTGGCCATCAACAGGGCCAGGCAGCAGGCCGTGGAGGGGGTCGTTAGGGCCGACTGCCTGCCCCTCTTCCGGGGTTACGTTAGAGCCCGGGTGTCCTTGGAGAAGGAGCACGCGGTGTCCACCAACACCCTGGAGTTGTTCAGGGAGAGGTGGGCACCGCAGGGAGTGGAGTGTATCATTTCCCCGTCCAACTCTATTTTGATTTAGTCCTTACCCTCCCCTTCACTGTTTTGATCACACTACATTGCCCTTTGGTTTGAAGGGCAGTGCTTGTCACTGGCCACTTGGGTATTTTGCCTGTCTTGGGAGTTGGATCAGTGTAAGACTTTGTGTGAACACGTGCAAGGACTCTCCCTGTTGCTGCTTGGGGCCTGCCTCACTGCTGCTGCCTGGGACTTGCCTTGGGGCCGCTCCCCAGGACCTCCACCACTGCTGCTGCTATTGCCTGAGGCCTGTCTCCACCACCGCTGCCTTGGACTCAATTTTGGGACTGCCTGGGACTTGCCTTCGGGACCCTCCCCAACAGGCCTGCCCCCCACTGCTACAATCAAGGGACTGTCCAGGATTTGCCAGAGGCCTGCCTCCACTGCTGCTGCTGCCTGAGGCCTGCCTCCACCACCGCTGCCTGGGACTTGCCTTGGGCCCCTCCCCACAACCTCCACCACTACTGCCGCTGCTGACTGGGACTCAATTTCGGGGCTGCCTGGGACTTGCCTTGGGGACCCTCCCCAACAGGTCTGCCCGCCCCGCTGCAACCAAGGGCCTACGTGGGACTCGCCCGAGGCCTGCTTCCATTGCTGTGGTTGCCTGAGGCCAGTCCCCACCGTCGCTGCCGGGGGCCTAACGTTTAGCAGCGGAGTATGGCGAGCCCGAAGGTCGCGGGGCCCAGCCGCACCTACGCCGGGGTAGCTGCTGCCTTAGGCTCGGCTGTCCCAGCCCCGGCCGCAAACCACACCCCCTTCAGGCACCTACGCCTGGGGGTCAAGGCCTATCCCCACCCCAACATGACCATCGAGGCCTGCAGCAAGGCCATGGCTAGTGTGGTCGGCCCACTGGCCATTGTCGCTGCGGCCCGAATGTACGGGAAGGCCGTCTTTTTTCCTTAGGACCGAGCAGGCGGTCCACCTGGCCGTGGAGAGGGGGCTCACTGTGGGCGGGACACATTTGCCCGTCGACCCTCTGGAGGTTACGGCCCAGAGGGTCGTGATCTCCAACATCCCGCCCTTCAGTGCCAGTGAGCTCCTTCTCCCCCACCTCACCACCTTGGGGGAGATCCGGTCAGGGATCCAACCGCTCCTGCTCGGTCTGAAGGACCCCGCCCTCCGGCACGTCTACTCCTTCCGACGCCAGGTGTAGATTTGCCTGGCCCGGGAGGAGGTCACCGAGGGCTCGTTTACCCTCCTCCACGAGGGCGCGGCCTACCGCGCCTTCTGGACAGCGGACGGCGTGCGGTGCCACCTGTGCCGCGAGGTGGGGCACATTAAGAAAAACTGCCCCACCCAGAAGGCTGCCCAGCCCACGCCAACGGCTGATGGTGGTTCCGCCGCACCCACACCCCCCCCTCCCCCAAAATCAACACCACAAGCCCCGGCACCGGGGCCTCAGCTGGAGGCTTCCAATCCTCCAGCCTCCGGCAGGGAGGGGGGTGAGCATCCAGCCGGCCGGAAGGCGCTGAAGAAGACTCGGCGTGTCAGGCCCGCCCACGGGGAGACCACCCTATCCCCTTCCCCGACACCCAGCCCACGACCTGCCCCGTGCCAGCGTCACCCCGGCGTGGGAACCCTGACCCCTGACCCCCAAACCCGTACCCGACCCTGACCCCACTGCCCCCGACCTCCATAGAGAAGCCCCTGTGGCCCGAGCCCCGCCACACCCTGGCACTAACCTCGGGGGGAACCACCGCTGCCCAATCTCCCGCAGCGAACGTGTCTCGGGGCCCTGGAGAGGGAACTGGGCCCCTGCCCCGCCCACCATCACCTGACAAACCAGGGGTGGGGCAGGAAGTGACACAGCTGACCCTCCCCACCCTGGCCACGCCCCCTGCCTTCCCCCAGCCAATCATATTCCAGGAAAGGCTGAGGGGGGGGGCCTCAGGCCCCATGACCACCAAGGCGGGCGGGGAGGGGACAGCACATAAATTCCCCCCTGTCTCTCTGGGAAAGAGGGGCTGGCCTTTGGAGGAGAGAGACAGTCCTGCAGTGCGCTGGTGGCGCTGCCCCTCTTCAGGGGACAAGCCCATGGAACACCCCAATGATCCCGCACCGTGGCCCGACCTGCCCAAACCCCCAGGGGCTACAGCAGGGCTTCCTGCTGCCTCGACTCCTCTGGCCCCTGGGGGGGGACGTTAACAACCACTAAGGCCGTGGTGCGGGCGACGACAAAGGACCCTTTACTGGGTTGCAGAGGGGAGGAAGGTGTTATCCCCGCTCCTCCCTCCCAGACTGTTTTTCCGGGGGCCTTGGCCCTGGGGGATGACCTTTTCCTGGGGGATGACCTTTTCCCTGAGGAGCCAAGCGTCCCGGTGTCGGGAGAGGAGCGGGGCCCCGAGTCTCCGCCGCCCGACAACCCGAACTCGGGGCGTTCCGGGACGGGGTGCGCCAAGGAAGGTACCACCGGTGACCCTGGGGGTGGGGTCGCTGGGGGTTTGAGGCCGGTTGGCGGCGCCGGACCAGCCCCCATCCTCTCGGTGGGGGAGGGGTCGGTGACCGAGGGCGACCTCCTGGAGGAGGGTTCGGGATCGGTGGCGGACACCGGGGACGACGCGGACTCTGTCTGCGGCGATGTTTGAGTCCCAGGTGCCCCCCGCCGATCTCCCCCTCATCCCCCTCGAGGAACTCCGGGAATTTGTCGAGGAAACTCGAGGTCGCCGGGATAGAGCCCAACTGGCGCTCGACCGCTGGAGCTCCTTCGAGAAAGTTTATTGGTCGGCCCAAGCTGCTCGCCAGGCACCTGGGCTCGACATCAACGAGCGAAAGCGAGTCAGGAACTTCCTGGGGGCACTCCTGGTGAGGGTGAGGGTGAGGGACTCCTGTGCCCCTCCCTCGTCCTCCCAGTAATTTATTTGTTTTTAACTGTACTGGTGGTGGTTGCACAACGCTTCCGACATGGAGACAACTATAGCCAGCCTCAACATCAACGGCAGCAGGGAGTCACAGCGCAGATTCCAGACCCCCTCGGTCCTTCGGGATGGGAGGTATGCGGTGTGCTTCCTGCAAGAAACCCACACTACCCCGGGAGACGAAGCCACCTGGCTCCTGGAGTGGCGAGGGGGGGTCTACATGAGTCACCTCACCCGCAGATCTGGCGGGGTGGCTATCCTGTTGGCCCTGCATTTTCAGCCGGAGATCTTGGGGGTCAGGGAGCCGGTGCCAGGCCGTTTGCTTCACCTGACTGTTCGGCTGGGGGGCGCGGTGCTTCACTTGGTGAACGTCTACGCTCCCCTGGCCGGGCCGAGGCAAGCGAGCTTCTTCGAAGAAGTGTCCTCTCATCTCGCTTCCATCGACGAGAACCAGTGTGTTGTCCTCGGGGGAGATTTTAACTGCGTCCTCGAGGGCAGGGACCACGGCAGTGCCTGCACTGGCTGTGCGTCGGGGAAGAGGTTGGGGGACTTGGTCAAGTCCTTCGACCTGGTGGACGTCTGGCGGAACCTCCATCCCGACTCCATCGCCTTCACCTTCGTGAGGCCTGGGGTCGGAGCGTCCAGAATCGACCGCCTGTACGTTTCGCGGGCGTACGCCTCCTGTTTTCCGAAGGCCTCCACGCGGCAGGTGTCGTGCACGGACCATCACCTGGTGTGGGCGGAACTCCTTCCGTTCGGCGCCAGGCTCGGCTCCGCGTACTGGCACTTTAACAACCTGCTGCTGGAGGACAAGCGGTTCCGGGACTCGTTTCGTTGTTTCTGGGCCGGCTGGAGAAGGAAGCGGGGAAGCTTCCCCTCCCTGAGGCTATGGTGGGACGTGGGCAAGGCTCACGTCCGCGTCTTCTGTCAGGAGTACGCGAGGGGGTCGACCAAGAGGCGGAAATCCAGGATCGTGGAGTTGGAGAGGGAGATGCTCGACCTGGAGTCCCGCCTCGGTCAGCCCGACGCGGACCCGGCCCTGCGCGGGGTGTACGAAGAGAAGAAGGCCGCGCTCCGGGACCTGCAGCTCGTCGGGGCGCGTACGTGAGGTCGCGGATCCAGCTCCTCCAGGACCTGGACCGCGGCTCCCCCTTCTTCTACTCGCTGGAAAAAAGGCGTGGCACCCGTCAGCAGCTCCTTGTGCTGCTGGCCGACGACTGGTCCCTCGTCTCGGATCCGGAGGGCATCAGGGCCCACGTACGAAACTATTACACGGCTCTGTTCTCTCTGAATCCGTCCAGCGAGGATGCTCGCAGAGTTCTGTGGGAGGACCTGCCGCAGCTCAGCCCGGAGGATGCCGGAAGGCTCGACGCTCCCGTCACTTTAGAGGAGGTGACCGGCGCCCTCGACCAGCTCTCGAGGGGCAAAACCCCGGGGCTGGACGGGCTAACTGGAGTTCTTCAGGGCGTTCTGGGACGTCCTGGGGAACGACTACGCACAGGTCCTGGGGGAGTGTCTAAATGCCGGACAGCTGCCCCTTTCTTGGCGCAGGGCGGTCTTCGTCCTGCTGCCGAAGAAGGGGGACCTTCGTTCCTTAAAGAACTGGCATCCGGTCTCCCTCCTCAGCACGGACTACAAAATCTTCGCCAGGGTGTTGTCTTCTCGCCTGGCTTCTGTGCTGGCCCACATGATTCACCCGGACCAGTCCTACACGGTCCCGGGCCGGAGGATACACGACAACGTCCACCTGGTCCGGGACCTGATCAATTTCTGTCGACGGGCTGGTCTGCCGAGCGCCTTCCTGTCTCTCGACCAGGAGAAGGCGTTCGACAGGGTCGATCAGGAGTACCTGCTCGGGACTCTGCGGGCATTCGGGTTCGGGACGCGGTTCGTCGCCCGGATCTGACTTTTCTACGCCGCCGCAGAGTGTCTGGTTAAAGTTAACGGGTCCCTGACGGCACCCCTTCGCTTCAGGAGAGGAGTGCGTCAAGGCTGCCCCCTGTCAGGCCAGCTGTATTCCCCGTGCGTGGAGCCTTTCCTGCGCCTCTTGCGGAGGAGGTTGTCAGGGCTGGTTCTGCGCGGCGCGGGCACGGGGGTGGTCCTCTCGGCCTACGCCGACGACGTGCTCCTCACTTTCACCGACCCGGCTGACCTGGGGAGGATGCGCGAGTGCCAGGCCATGTACTCGGCGGCGTCTTCCGCCAGGATCAACTGGGCCAAATGTTCCGGACTACTGGTCGGTCCGTGGCGGGTGGACTCTCTGCCGGAGGAGTTACGGGGGTTCAGCTGGAGCACCACCCATCTCCTCTACCTGGGGGTCTACCTCAGCCCGGCTAAGGAGTCCTGGCCGGCCAACTGGCAGGAGCTGGAGGCCAAAGTCTCGGCTCGCCTAGGCCGCTGGACAGGACTGCTCCGAGTGCTATCTTACAGGAGTCGAGTGCTGGTCATAAACCAGCTGGTGGCCGCCATGCTGTGGTACCGGCTGGTCACTTTGGTCCCTCCTCCTGGCTTTGTCGCTGACATCCAGAGAACGTTGGTCGACTTCTTCTGGGACAAAAAGATGCACTGGGTCGCCGCGCAGGTTCTGAGTCTCCCTATCGAGGAGGGCGGTCAGTCGCTGGTGTGCGTCCGCACCCAGGTCGCGACGTTCTGCCTTCAGACCTTGCGGCGATACCTTTACATCGAGCCTCCTCCTAGGTGGTGCGCCCTGGCGACGTATTTTTTCCGCCAGGTGCGTAACCTCAACTACGACACGCAGCTCTTGTTCGTCGACCGCGACGGTTTGGAGGTCGCCCTCAAGACGCTGCCTGTCTTTTACCAGGACCTGATCACTGTCTGGAACATGGTCGAATCGCGTCGCGCCTACCCTCCGGCTGGAGTAGCGGCTGTCGTCAGGGAGCCGTTGCTCAGGAATCCGCACCTCCGTACTCGCAGGTTCGAGTGGCTGTCGGAGGGGAGGGCCGTGGCGGCGAGGGCGACCAGGGTCTGGGACGTGCTGGGTGCTGGGGGCCTGGGCTGGACGCTGCCGCAGGACATAGCTAGCAGGGCAGCGGTAGACGTCCGGTACGTGGCCACCGCCATCCGACGCCTTAAAACGGCGGTGCTCGGACCCGACGTAGTGCACCAGTTGGAGGACGCTCAGGTGTGCGGTGGGATCCCGTCCGCGCTCACCCCGGCCCGGACGGAATTTCACATTGGCCCCAAGGTCCCGTACTTCCCGCGGGAGCCTGTGCCCCACAACCTGAGCCGCCTCCGGAATTTTAATTTTGTTCCTTTCAAAGATGTCAAAAGGAAGGCTCTGCAAAGACTGCTGCTGCACACCGTCCACCTCTTCTCCCTCATCCACCGTCCGGACACGCCTTGGCGTGCCCATTTGCCACCGGGCGGTGGAGATCCCCAGTGGAGGGCTCTCTACGCGGGAGTCCTCCCCCTTTCTCTCGGGGATCTGGGGTGGAGGGTTCTGCACGCAGCAGTCCCCTGCAACCGCAGATTGAGGTGGTTCACGGACTCCCAGCCCAACTGTTTGTTCTGTGGCGCTGGGGAGTCCGTGGACCATGTATATATTGGGTGTGGGCGTTTGCACTCCCTTTGATTTTCTTAAAAACCTCCTCCCCTGCTTTTGGTTGCACTTCAGTCCCACGCTCCTGATCTTCATGTACCCGGTACGGAGGAGGGAGGGCAGGTCCGAAGACCTCCTCGTGGGTCTGCTCCTGGGCCTGGCCAAACTGGCCATCAACAGGGCCAGGCAGCGGGCCGTGGAGGGGGTCGTTAGGGCCGACTGCCTGCCCCTCTTCCGGGGTTACGTTAGGGCCCGGGTGTCCTTGGAGAAGGAGCACGTGGTGTCCACCAACACCCTGGAGTTGTTCAGGGAGAGGTGGGTGCTGCAGGGAGTGGAGTGCATTATTTTCCCCTCCAACACTCTTGATTTAGTCCCTACCCTACCCTGCCCTTCACATTAAAGGGCAATGCTGTGTGATCAAAACCGTGAAGGGCACTGCCTGTCACTGGCCACTCGGGTGTTTTCCCATCTTCCTGGTGACACACACAATGGGTGCTGGGGAAAAAATAAGCACTACTGCAGTTAGGCGGTAGTGGGGAAGGGAAGGGGAGGGGGAGGGGGAGGGGGAGGGGGAGGGGGAAAAGAATAAAAGGAAAAAGAGATTTTTTAAACTTTTTTAAAAATAAACAGGAGGGTCAGGATTTGAGGTTCTAAGAAAATAGAACAAAACAGCGTATGTGTGTCATCAGTTCCCTGAAAACTAGTTAAATGGTGGGGTTCGGGGCCTGGCTTTGCTGCCCCTCTCCCTTGTAAAATTGCTGTTTCTCTGTATACAGCTGTTAATGTTAATTATTTTATAAACTGTTTTGTTTAATAAAATACCCCATAAACAGGAGTGTCAGAGGTTCTGTTCAGGCTGAGAACTGGCTCAGTGTCATGTACAAATGCGTGCGTAAATAAAGGATTATCTGGTGATGGGATACGGTCCTTTGTGGAGTCATTTCGGTGATAAGAGAAAAACCCACCTCTGAAGAGATTCACTTGCAACAATCGTCTTTGAGTTGAGGGTCAGCATTTCCGGCATCACGCTTTATTTGGGAAGTTTGGCTCGGCCCAGCCTGTGGAAAGAATGCAACACTTTCCAGGTAAATGACATAGGGGCGATGGAAAGCAATAAGGAATTCCCTGACAGCTTGTGATCCCATGGCTTTTTTGGTTATTGGGAACCTAACTTTCCCTAAGGCACCAGATTCTAAAACCGTTCAAGAGTTGATGGAATTAAAAAGAATATTATGACCCCAAACCTCCTCTGGACCCCCTTCAAGACCAGCACACCCTTCCTTAGACATATTCCAAATACTGTGACCAGAGCCTCATACAACCTCAGCGTTATATCACTGCTTCCATTCTAGCCCTCTTGAAATTAATGTTAACATTGCATTTGTGTTCCTAATTACCAGCTGAACCTGCATGTTAACCTGAAGAGAATCCTGAACTAGGACTCCCGGGTCCCTCAGTGCTTCAGAGTTTTGAAGCCCTTTCCCACTTATAACACAGCCGAAGCCTCTCTTCCTCCTACCAAAGTATATAACCTCATACTTTCCCACGTTGCATTTCATCTGTCACTTCTTTGCCCACTCTCCTAGCTATTCAAGTTCTCCTCAGCCTCCCCACTTCCTCAACACTCTCTGTCCCTCCACCTACCTTTGTGTCATCTGCAAACTTAGTGACAAGGCTCTGAGTTCCTTTGTTGAGATCATTAATGTATAATGTGAATAATTGCAGTCTCAACACTGACCCCTGCAGAACTCCACTAGTCACCAGATGCCATCCTGAAAAAGACCCCTTTATCCCCCTCCCTGTCTTCTGTCAGTCAGCTAATCCTCTATCCATGCCAGTACTTTGACCCTAACACCATAGGCTGTTATCTTAATTAGCAGCCTCCTATGCAGTGCCTTGTCAAAGGCCTTCTAGAAATCCAAATAGATCACGTCCACTGGCTTTCCCTTGTCTGACTTGTTCGTTGCCTCCTCAAAGAATTCTAACAGATTTGTCAGACATGACCCCCCCCCCCCCCCCCCCACCCCTACCCCAGCCTTTGATGAAACTGTGCCAACTCAGTGACCTTCACAGCACACAAGTGCTTGAAGAAGGGCTGGTACACATGAATATTTTTGTAAACTAACTGATATATTTCTACTCGCGCACACAGACTGAGATTGAACTGGTTTTTAACCCTTGTCCTTCTGTGTTTTTGAATAGGGAAGTTACAGAACATCTCTCTTGTTCCAGGCTGCTGTGTTTTCTCCCATCGTGTTCACAGGTCAGGATATCACCCAGGAGATTCGGTTTGTTGCATATTTCTCCCTTTTACACCCATTGCCTTGAAGCTTCTTTCACACCTCATTAGGTCTAACCTTCCAGGCTCTCTCTCTCTCCACGGTATTTGTCTGACTATAGCAGTACACTTGTAACATTGGAATTAAAACCTCAATACGTCCATGGGTAACCTCAGGTTAGGACCTGGGGCTATGACAAAACTTACTATTAATTCAGAGGCCAAGGCTAATGTTCTTTGGACATGGGTTCAAGTACCATAATAGCAATAAACTGAATTAACAAACCGTGAATATAAAGCTATTATCAGTAATGGTGAGCTTGACGTTATCACCAGACAGAGGAGCAGATGTTGGTCATTCAGCCTATCAAGTCTGCTCCACCATTCAAAGAGATTGTGGCTGATCTGATAATTCCCTACTGCCTGCCTTTTGCTCATATTCCTTGTTTCCTCAGCTTTGAATGTACTTAGTGACCCAGACTTCACAGCCCTCTGTGGTAAAGAATTCCACAGATCCACTCCCCTCTGAGAGCAGCGCCAGAGACCTGGGTTCAAAGGGTCGCCTGAGGCGATCCTGACTGTGTGGAGTTTGCACATTCCCCCCGTGTCTGCATGGGTTTCCTCCGGGTGCTCCGGTTTCCTCCCACAGTCCAAAGATGTGCAGGTCAGGTGAATTGGCCAGGCTAAATTGCCCGTAGTGTTAGGTAAGGGGTAAATGTAGGGGTATGGGTGGGTTGCGCTTCGGCGGGGCGGTGTGGACTTGTTGGGCCGAAGGGCCTTTTTCCACACTAAGTAATCTAATCGAAAGTTGATTGTGGCAAAATCTTATAAAGGTTCATTCATGTCCTTCAGGGAAGGAAATCTGCCACCCTTACCTGGTCTGGTCTGTATGTGACCCTTAGCAATGTGGTTAACTCTTAACTGTCCTTTGAAATTGTCCAGAAAACCATTCAGTTCAAGCTCAATTCAGGATGGACAACAATTATCAGCGGAATTTGCATCCCATGGAGTGTAAAGAATAATAAAACTAAAAAGGATTATCAGGCCAATGCTGCTTGAATGATCTTGCTCTGCATTATTGATTGCTGCATCTTCTGCCTTAAAACAAGCAGTTCAGCGTACAAAGTCATTGGTTGTAAATTGAAAATATAAACTGCACTGTTTACGTCAAAAATGTGGGGGTGCTGGTGTTGGACTGGAGTGGACAAAGATAAAAGTCACACAACATTAGGCTGTAGTCCAACAGGTTTAATTGGAAGCACTAGCTTTTGAAGCGCTGCTCCTTTGTCAGGGAGCTAGTGGGGCAGGATCATAGGACACAATTTATAACAAAAGCTCATAGTGTCATACAACTGATTCCATTTTTGAACCAACCTAACAATCTAGATTTTTTCAATATATTGTATCAGTTATATGACACTGTAACCTTTTACTATAAATTCTGTGTCTTATGATGCTGCCCCACTAGCCTCCCTGACGAAGGAGCAGCGCTTTGAAAATTAGTACTTCCATAAGAACCTTGTGGGGACTACATCCTAATGTTGAGTGATTTTAACTACGTGGAAAATGGGAAGGTTGTGTAAATTTGTCACGTGCAATGACGTCCTGTCAGCAGTGGTGCGACAGTGCTTCCACTGGCGGGAGGGTGTAATTACAGGGGTTTAAAATTCCTTGTTTTCAAACAGCTCCATGGCCTCACCCCTCCCCCTCCAGTCCCCAACCCTCCTAGCTGGGTGTGTGCTCCTCCAACCCTGATTGTTTTTTTTACTCGATTTATCTTCAACTTCCATGACCCTAGACTCTGAAGTTCCCTCCCTGAACCTCTCCTTTACAACTCGTCTTAAAAACTGACCACTTCGACTATGCTGATCATCACCTACCTTAAATACCATCATTTTCTTTGCCTGACTGCGTGCCTGGGTTTGTTTTTTTAAAGAATGGCGTTAACGGCGCCAGATCAATGCAGGTGTTTGTTGTTGTGTGAGCGGGCATTCCAATCTCATCGTGATCAGAAGCACAAATTTGCATTTACCCAGCTCCACTGTCCAGTGTTGCAAGAATAAACCTGGATCTGACGTTAAACGGCGCGACATTAATGGAACTATTTGTTGTTGTCACGGGCATTCCAATCTGATCGTGCTCAGACGCAGAAATCTGCTTTTACCTCGCTGCCCTGCCCAGTGCTGCAAGAATAAACCTGGGTCTGACGTTAAAAGGTGCTACATCAATGCAGGTGTTTGTGGTTGTGACGGGCTTTCAAATCTGATCGTGCTTAGAAGTAGGGATTCCTGCTTTTACCTTGCTCCCCTGTCCAGTGCTGCAGGGATTAATCTCGGTCTGTTTCCCAGTTATTCCTGCATTTCCATCTCTCTCTCTCTTTCCCCACAAACACCCCCAGGTTTACTTCAATCCCCTGCTGTTTGTCTGAACAGAAACGCTCGCTGTTTTCCAACGAATTGATGAGCGTGGAACTGCCTGATCGGTGGTGCTTTAAGAGACCATGTGTCAACCAATCAGCATTCCATAGATTGGAAGTTAGGGAGCGTGGCTCAATGTGAGACAAACCAACAGCCTATTCTGGAAATGAACAGCAACAGTGTTCCTTGAAGTGTTAAAGAATTACAGACTGGTTACGGTGCAACAGGAGGCCATTTGGCCCACTGCACCTCTTCAAATGAGGATCATTACCCCCTTTGCAAAATGGCTTTCCCTCATATCCCCTACAAAACAACCTCTAGTCCCAATGCCCCAGCTAAGAGCACATTCCTGCAGATGCTGGAATCTATACTGAAAACAGCAAATTCTGGAAATCACAGTGGGTCAGACAGCATCCATGGACAGAGAGCAAGCTAATTTTAAAACAGAGATGAGGAGAAATTTCTTCTCTCAAAATGGTTGTGAATCTGTGGAATTCACTCCCCAAGTGCGGTAGATGTAGACGTTCATGTAAATTTAAGGAGGACATAGACAGATTTTTAACTAGTAATGATGGAGGGGTTGTGGGGAGTGGGCAGGAAAGTGTGGGTGAGGCTGAGGTAAGGTTAGCTATGATCGTATTAAATAGCAGGGAAGACTCAAGGGGCTGAGTGGCCTCTTGCTCCTAGTTCTTATGATCTAATATAAAATGCTGGAAATCTTAATTAAAAACAGGAAGTGCTGGAGAAACTCCATGGGTTAGGCAGCACCTGTGGAGAGAATGAAGTTAAACTTTCAGCTTCATTAGATCTGTGATGTGACAATACCACATGTAGGCTCTCTCTCTCTCTCTCTCTCTGTCCCCCTGTTGCTGGTAATGTGACCCAAGCCAGACACCGAATGATGAATATTTTAGCCAACCTGTTCAGGCACATTATAACACACTCTGTAGTGACAATAAGATATAAGAGCAGAATAGTTCACTGTGTCTACTCCACCTTTCAATCCTGGCTGATATGTTTCTCAACCCCATTCTCCTGCCTTATGACTGTAATCCTCCATCCCTTTACTAATCAAGAACTTATCAAATTCTGTCTTAAATACACTCAATGACTTGGCCTCTGCAGCAATGAATTCCACAGATTCCCTATCAGCAAATAAGGCTTGAACCATGGTCCTCTGGCCCAGAAGTAGGGACACTATAACTGTACCACAAGAATCTCTTTTCTTTAATTCATTCATAAGATCTGGGCATCACCAGCTAGACCATTGATTACTAGCCATCCCTACTTGACCAGGGGGGCATGGGGTTTAAGAGCCAATCAGTGGCTGTGGGTCTGGAGTTACTTGTAGGCCAGACCAGGTATGGATGGCAGATTTTCTTCCCTAAAGGACATTAGTGATTCAGATAGAGGTTTCCCCTCAACAATCATTTTATGTTTATCATTAGATTAATTCTTTATACAGCCTTAATTCCAGATATTTATTAAATTCAAATGCCATTAAGAGTCACAGCAGGATTTGAACCCTGGACCCCAGGTTAATACTCCAGCATTAATACCACTAGGCCATCACCTCCTCTTTTCTTCAAATGGTTTAACAGATTTGTCGTCATTAGTGCACAAATTAGCCAGCACTTTCAGAGCATGTCAAGATACACCATAGTCTTCCAGAATTCTGACAAAGGGTCATAGAGTCAAAGAAACGTACAGCACAGAAACAGACCCTTAGGTCCAACCCATCCATACCGAGCAGATATTTTAAACTATTCTGGTCCCATTTGCCAGCACTTGGCCCATATCCCTCCAAACCTTTCATATCCATGTACCCATCCAGATGCTTTTTAAATGTTGTAATTGTACCAGCCTCCACCACTTCCTCTGGCAGCTCATTCCATACACGCACCACCCTCTGTGTGAAAACGTTGCCCCTTAGGTCCCTTTTAAATCATTCACCTCTCATCCTAAAACTATGCCCTCTAGTTCTGGACTCTCCTATCCCAGCCAAAAGACCTTGTCCACTTATCCTATCCATGACCCTCATGATTTTATAAACTTCTAGAAGGTCACCCCTCAGCCTCCAATGCTCCGGGGAAAGCAATCCCACCCTATTCAGCCTCTCCCTGTAGCCCAAACCCTCCAACCCTTTGTTGAACCCTTTCAAGTTCACAAGAAGTGCTGGATGTCTTGAAATGCATGAAGGTGGATAAATCCCCAGGACTTGATCAGGTGTACCCTAGAACTCTGTGGGAAGCTATGGAAGTGATTGCTGGGCCTCTTGCTGAGATATTTGTATCATCGAGAGTCACAGGTGAGGTGCCGGAAGACTGGAGGTTGGCTAACGTGGTGCCAATGTTTAAGAAGGGCGGTAAAGACAAGCCAGGGAACTACAGACCGGTGAGCCTGACCTCGGTGGTGGGCAAGTTTTTGGATGGAATCCTGAGGGACAGGATGTACATGTATTTGGAAAGGCAAGGACTGATTAGGAATAGTCAACATGGCTTTGTGCGTGGGAAATCATGTCTCACAAACTTGATTGAGTTTTTTGAAGAAGTAACAAAGAGGATTGATGAGGGCAGAGTGGTAGATGTGATCTATATGGACTTCAGTAAGGCGTTCGACAAGGTTCCCCATGGGAGACTGATTAGCAAGGTTAGATCTCATGGAATACAGGGAGAACTAGCCATTTGGATACAGAACTGGCTCAAAGGTAGAAGACAGAGGGTGGTGGTGGAGGGTTGTTTTTCAGACTGGAGGCCTGTGACCAGAAGACTGATGGAGTTTAAGTCAGATAAATGTGAAATGCTGCATTTTGGGAAAGCAAATCTTAGCAGGACTTATACACTTAATAGTAAGGTCCTAGGGAGTGTTGCTAAACAAAGAGACCTTGGAGTGCAGATTCATAACTCCTTGAAAGTGGAGTCGCAGGTAGATAGGATAGTGAAGAAGGTGTTTGGTATGCTTTTGTTTATTGGTCAGAGTATTGAGTACAGGAGTTGGGAGGTCATGTTGCAGCTGTATAGAACATTGGTTAGGCCACTGTTGGAATATTGTGTGCAATTCTGGTCTCCTTCCTATCGGAAAGGTGTTGTGAAACTTGAAAGGATTCAGAAAAGATTTACAAGGATGTTGCCAGGGTTGGAGGATTTGAGCAACAGGGAGAGGCTGAACAGGCTGGGGCTGTCTTCCCTGGAGCGTCGGAGGCTGAGGGGTGACCTTATAGAGGTTTACAAAATTATGAGGGGCATGGATAGGGTAAATAGGCAAAGTCTTTTCCCTGGGTTGGGGAGTCCAGAACTAGAGGGCATAGGTTTAGGATGAGAGGGGAAAGATATAAAAGAGACCTAAGGGGCATCTTTTTCACACAGAGGGTGATATGGGTATGGAATGAGCTGCCAGAGGATGTGGTGGAGGCTGGTACAATTGCAATATTTAAGAGGCATTTGAATGGGTATATGAATAGGAAGGGTTTGACAATAGACACTAGGTGCAGAAGTAGGCCATTCTGCCCTTCGAGCCTGTACCACCATTCAATATGATCATCCTTAATCAGTATCCTGTTCCTGCCTTATCTCCATAACCCTTGATTCCACAATCCTTGACAGCTCTAACCAACTCTTTCTTAAATGAATCCAGAGACTGGGCCTCCACTGCCCTCTGGGGCAGAGCATTCCACACAGCCAACACTCTGGGTGAAGAAGTTTCTCCTCATCTCTGCCTAAATGGTCTACCCCATATTTTTAAGCTGTGTCCTCTGGTTCTGCACTCACCCATCAGCGGAAACATGTTTCTTGCCTCCAGAGTGTCCAATCCTTTCATAATCTTATATGTCTGAATCAGATCCCCTCAGTCTTCTAAACTCAAGGGTATACAAGCCCAGTCGCTCCAGTCTTTCAGTGTAAGGTAATCCCGCCATTCCAGGAATTGACCTCGTGAACCTATGCTGCACTCCCTCAATAGCCAGAATGTCTTTCCTCAAATTTGGAGACCAGAACTGCACACTAGAGGGATATGGGCCGGGTGCTGGCAGGTGGGACTAGATTGGGTTTGGATATCTGGTCAGCATGATTGGGTAGGACCGAAGGGTCTGTTTCCATGCTGTACATCTCTATGACTCTATGACTTGATAACATCCTTCCAAAAGTAGGGAGACCAGAATTGCACACAATACAGGTATTCCAAAAGTGGCCTAACCAATGTCCTATACAACTGCAGTATGACTTCCTAACTCCTATAGTTGATGCACTGACCAATAAAGGAGAGCATACTAAACGCTTTCTTCACTATCCTATCTACCAGCAACACACCTTTCAAGGAACAATGAACCTACATTCCAAGGTCTCTTTGTTCAGCAACACTGCCCAGGATCTTACCATTAAGTGTATAAATCCTGCTCTGATTTGCATTTCCAAAATGCAGCACCTCGCATATTTATCTGAATTAAACTCCATCTGCCACTCCTCTGCCCATTGGCCTTTCTGATCAAGATCCTGTTGTACTGAGATAAATCTTCTTTGCTGTCCACTATATCTCTAATTTTGGGGTTACAGGACTCAAAACTTTCACTGTTTCTCTCTCCACGGACATGGCCAGAACTGCTGAGTTTCTCCAGCATTCTCTGTTTGTTTCTGATTTCCAGCATCCACAATACTTTGCTTTTGTTTTAAAGCTCCAGGGACACAGGTTCAAATCCCACCACTGCAGCTGCTGGAATCTCAAGTCAATTAACAAAATCTGGAACTCATTTAACATTAAAAAAAGCCTCATCTTTAGGGCTTTGTAGGGCAGTGGTTGAGTCCCTACATCTGAGCTAGGAGGCCTGGGCTCAAGTCCCACTTGTTCCAGAGGTGTGTAATAACATCCCTGACCAGGTTAATTCAGAAATACCTAAAATAGTTCATCTCAGTAATTGAAATCACTCTCATTAAAACCTAATAAAAACTGAAAAAAAAACTGCAGATGCTGTAAATCAGAGACAAAAAGACTCAGAGACTAAAGTTCTGAGGAAGGGTTACTTGACCAAAACATTAACTCCAATTTCTCTCTACAGGTGCTGCCAGACTTGCTGAGCTTTTCCAGCAATTTCTGTTTTTGTCTCATTAAAACTTATCTGGTTTGCTAATGTCTGCATCCTATTATATAATAAAAGTAAAGTTTAATTGCTTATTTATCCATTGTAGATGTTTTCTAATCCATCTGTTCAGAGATGTTATGATATACCTTTATAGCAGGTGGGACCTGAACCCAGGATCTCCTGGTCGAGGCACTACCACTGTGCCACAAGAATCCTTAATTTATTGATTGGAGATATTTGTTAATACAAATCTTCTCAAAACTTGCTATTTGCTAATACAGCCAAAACTCTTTTTGACTGTTTCCTCTTCACTTGCAGACAGTGCATTCCAGACCACAACAAGATTAAATTTATTTTTAAAGTTTCCTTGAGTCAAATTAGGCCTTTTAAGAATACAATAAATACAACTGTGATCCATAAGACATGAAAGCAGAAGTAGACCATTCAGCCCATCAGGCTGACTCTGTCATTCAACGAGATCATGTCTGACCTGAACATCCTCAACTCCCTTTTCCTGTCTTTTCTTCACAACCCTGGATTCAATACCTGATTACAAATCTGTCCACCTCAGCCCTGAATAAACAATGGCCCAGCCCCGACAGCCCTCCGTAGTGAAGTATTTATTAGATTCACTACCCTTTGAGAGAATAAATATTTCCACATTTCTGCCTTAAATGGGTGACCCCTTATTCTGTGATTATGCTCTCTGGTACTAGACTGTCCCAGAAAAGGTAACAACCTTTTTGATATTTACCCCAGCAGGAAACCATGGCCTAATGGTATTGTTACTAGACTATTCATCCGGAAATCAGAGTTGACGTTTTGGATCAAGTGACCTACGGGGCAACTTATTCACACAGAGGATGGTACGTGTATGGAATGAGCTGCCAGAGGAAGTGGTGGAGGCTGGTACAGTTGCAACATTTAAGAGGCATTTGAATGGGTATATTAATAGGTAAAAACAAGGACTGCAGATGATGGAAACCAGATTCTAGACTAGAGTGGTGCTGGAAAAGAACAGCAGTTCAGGCAGCATCTGAGGAGCAGGAATCTGGATATATGAATAGGAAGGGTTTGGAGGTTTATGGGCCGGGTGCTGGTAGGTGGGACTAGATTGGGTTGGGATATCTGGTCGGTATAGACGGGTTGGACCGAAGGGTCTGTTTCCATGCTGTACATCTCTGTGACCCAAAATGTTAACTCTGGTTTCTCCCCACAGATGCTGCCAGATCTGTTGAACTTTTCCAGCAATTTCTGTTTTTGTTTCTGATATACAGCATCTCTCATTTTTTTTTAAATTTAGTATTAATTCAGCAAGACTGGGGACATGGGTTTGAATGCTGCCATCACAGATGATGGAATTTGAATTCAATATAAAAAGGAATCTGGAATTAAGAGTCCAATGATAAGTATGAAACTGTTGTCAATCATCAGAGGGGGAAAACCCATCTGGTTCACTAATCCTCTTTAGGGAAGGAAATCTGCTATCCATACCTGGTCTGGCCAAATGTGACTCCAGACCCACAGCAATATCATTAACTCTTAATTGCTTTCTTGGCTATTAAGGATGGGCCATAAATGCTAGTCCAGCCAGTGACACCCACATCCTGTGAAATAATAAAAGCTCCCTAAAATCCTATACATTTCAATAAAGTTATCTCTTATTATTTTACATTTCAATGAATACAGGCCCAACCTCTCTTCATAAGACAGCCCCTCCATACCTGGGAACAGCCTTGAGAATGCCTCCATATCTTGCCAGGGTTAATCACTTTGTAAGATATGAATCCCAGTGACCAAATGTGCACAGCAAGCTCCCAAAACCAGGAACGACCCAATTATCTATATTACAATAATGCTGTTTGGGGGATAAATATTGGTCAGGTAATTGGGGGAAGAACCCCCTTCTCTTCAAATTAGTGGCTAAGGGATCTCTGTCAATCACCTGAGATAGCAAATGGGACATTAGTTCAATATTGCCTTCAAACAACAGCATCTGTGACTGCACTGGGAGTGTCCAGCAATTCACATTGACTGCACCTTCCAAACCCACAGTCACATCCATCTAGAAGGACAATGTCAGCAGATACATGGGAACTCCACTCCCTGCAAGTTCCCCTCCAAAACTCTCACCATCCTGACTTGGAAATATATCACCATTCCTTCAGCGTCACTGGATCAAAATCCTGGAATTCCCTCACTAAGGGCACTTTTGGGTCAATCCACAGCACATGGACTGCAGTGGTTCAAGCAGGTAGCTCACCCCCACCTTCCCAAGGGGCAACTAGGTACGGGCAATAAATGCTGACCCAGCCAGTGCCACCCACAAAATCCAATCTGTACACAGCAAAATCCCACAGTTACCAAATAATTTGGGTTTAATTGTATTGACTGAAGGCCTCATATTGATGCAGGAGATACTTCCTCTGCTCTGCTGTGATTTGGGCTGGTGGGTCTCTCAGACCCACCCTGAGGGACGAATCATAACCTCAAATCAAGTATTTCATCTGTCAGGGAGGGCATGTCTAACAGTGCAACACTCCTTCAAGGGGTGCATTGTCTGCTCAAATCCACTAGAGAACTGGAACTCAGTGAGATACAGGAAATATTTGTAAAAAAGAATATGGATCCAGGAAGGGGAGCGGGGTGGAATGTGTGTTTGTGTGTGTGTGTGTGTGTGTGAGAGAGAGAGAGTACATGGTCTTTGTGGGCCTTCATGATTTTTTTTTCAAATGTATATCTCTCTCTCAAGTCTAAACACTGGTCTGCCTTCTCTCCTACGATTACCGTCAGGGAAAACAATTCGCTGCTTCAAGCAGGCGAATGCGCTTTGGAGACGGTCCCTAACCCTGGGGCTCCAGCGCTGCTGTTTCCAGGCTCCCCCCCCACGCATCTACACCAACTCCCATCAAAACAACCTCGGGGGGGGGGGAAAGAGAGTGTGTTGAAGGGTTCGAAACTTTTTTTGTTGTTGTTTTTTAAAACACACACAGTCGCAAAGAAAACGGAGTTTGGGGAAGGCGAACCTCAGAGACGCGGTAGTGAGGAGAGGAAGGAAGGGAGGACGGACGGACTGACTCACTCTGCCGCCTTCAGAAGCCGAGCCTTACGCTTGGAGAAGCGGCTGCCTGTTACAGGCTGAGTCCCTGTGCGGCGGGCCGCCTTGAAACCGAGCCTGACGATGCTTGTTAGTTTCGTGCTTCGAAACTGACGAGGAAAAGGTTTCCATGTTGAGATTGAGCTCCTGAACTCCCCCTCCCTCTCTCTTTCCTTTCCCCCCCTCCCCTCCTCCATTTTAAACAAAAATATATAGAAGCATTTTTTTAAAAAGAGAGAGGAGGGGGGGGGGGAAGGGGGAGAGAAGAGAGAGAAAAATCAGATTTTGTATTTGCAAAAAAAAAGACTGATGGACAATATGTCTATAATCACACAAGTCAGCAAAGAAGAGCTGAGAACACCGCTGCGAGAGAAAGGTAACAATTCTGTAACATTGTATCGATGTGAGTTACATTGTATCTCCTCCCCTATTGTTGTGGTTTAAACAGAAACTTTGTAACAAACTCAACCGCAACATTGTATCGATCCCTCTCCTGCCAGCTCTTGACGGACTTTGAGTCTCCTCTTCCTTTCCGAATTGTAATTTCATGTGGTTTAGTATTCTTTCGCTCTTTTTTGGGGGGGTGGGGGTGGAAAAACAACAGGGGGAAAAAAAAGTCTAGCCCTGTGTCTGTTGAAGATGTTGTTCATCCTGTCTGTTCTCCCTCCCCTCTTTCTCGCCCCCCCCCGTAAAGAGAAACGCCGCCCCGTGAAACCAGTCCTCACTCCGGGCAGGAGAGGTAGATAGCCTCCGGCCCCCGGGAGCCTTGTTTATTTTTAAATGTCAACATTTGGAATAGTGTCGATCTGGGTGAGGTTGATCAGGTAGGATTGTGTTGTTTTTGTGTGTGTACGCCTCTCTTTCTCGCCCCCCCCCCCCCCCCGTTGAAGGGAGAGCGGATGTTTGTGTTGAGTGGAACTTGCTTGGTGGGTGTGTCAGTGTTTTTGAGTCCGCTGCTGCTGGGGGAAGGGGGGAGCCTCGGCACCGCTACAGAATTCAGGGCCCGCCTCCCCGCCAGAAACTGCTCCTCTTTCCAAAAGGCACATCTGCCCGCTTGCCTGGTCTCTTCTGTTTGCAGCCTCGTGTCTGTACTTGTGCCCTTACGCCTAGGTCGTGGGCACTGCCCCTGGGCAGCTGGTGAAGGGGAGGGCTCTGCAGTGATGTGAATGGTTGTGAGGGGCTGGCAGTGTTCGTACAGGGAGCATGGAGGTTGTCAAATCTGCCCTCTGCCCAGTCTGAGGTACACACAGGGTCCTCTGGTCAGCAGTGCTCTGCTCGTCGTGACTTGCTGATCACCATCACTTGGTATTGAGCATCAAGTCTGTTCCTTCGGCATTATCTGAACTGTTTTTGTAAAAAAAAACTGTCGAGTGCAATCTTACTTTGAACTACCACATCTTTCACAGTGCTGGCTGGCTTCGTGTTTAATCGGAGTGACAGTCCGTACCCACATACTGCCCACCCAGTGTCAGTACTGAGGGAGTGCTGCACTGTCAGGTGAAGTGCTAAACGGAGGGATGGTCAGAGAAGATTCTGAGCCCACTATTCCAGAGAAAAATACGGAATTTCTCCCATGTCCTGCACAAATATTCATCCCTCAACCAAGTTATTCAATCATTGTCACCTTGTTGCTTGTGGGAGGTTGCTGTGCGCAAATTGATCACTCTTGTTTCCTACATTTCATGCAAAGTGTTTCATTGACTGCACAGCACTTTGGGAGGTCCTGTGGTATGTGTAACAGATAAGTAAGTTCCCTAGCCTAAGGAAGAGCCTGTTTCCTATTGAGAGAGTTGAGCAGGGAATCACCAGACTGATGCCCTGGTTGTACTGAGCAGAAATTGATTGAAGTGGACAGAGTTTAGGGGAATGAAGGGTGATTCCCATAGAAACTTACAAAATTCTGGAAGGGGAAAATGCAGAAAGGATATTTCCTCAGGCTGCGGCTCAGTCTCAGGATAAGGACAGCCCAGTTAGGAATGAACTGTGGAAGAAGCTCATCACTCAAGGAATAGTGAATCTTTGGAATTCTCTGTGGAACCAAGTACTGTACTAAGTAGAATCAAGATTTGTAGATTTCAAGATATTGGTCACATTAAAGACGATGGGAATAGGGCAGGATGATTGTGTTGAGGTGGTATAGAATGGTGGAGCTGGTTTGAAGGGCCGAATGGCTAATTTGTGCTCCAACTATTCTGAAGTCAAGCTTCCTTTAACTTCTGATAGAAGTATCTTTCAGATGACATCCTCAGAATACCCTCTCTTTTGGCTGTTCACCTATTTCCTGCTGCAGTGCTTTGGGATGGGGTTTCTACACTGAAGTGTAAATGCAGTGCAGGGAGGTATGCAGCAGCATTCAGGAGTGAGTGCTGGTCACAGTGTCTCCAGCCAGAGGGAGAACAGTGAAGCAGGTCTGATCACTGTCTGACAGCCCTTGTCCCGCCAATATCCTCCTCTCCACAGCTGGAGGTGAAGTTGTTCTGAACTGGGTTTCCCTACATGGTCAATTATTCTGGAGTGACTTGGTGAAGAGGTTTCCTGGAGCATTAGGGAGTCATGATGGAGAGCAACTGTGAATCTCCTCGATCTTGACCATTCATGGGGTGAGGGGTATCATTGGTTAGACCAGAATCAGTTGCCTTGGAGCCTTCTTGAACTGTTGCTGACTGTGCGCTGTAGGTTCACTCGCAGTGTCCCTTAGGGAGGGAATTCAAGATTCTGACCCAGTGACACTGAAGGAATGGTGATGACATATTTCCAAGTCAGGATGCTGATTGGCTTTGAGGGAGACCGACAGGAAAGAATTTCATTCCTATCGATCTGCTGTACCCTTCTTCCCACCGCACCCTGCCACCCCCCAGAAGGCTGCCTTGGCAGCTGATTGGGCTGAGGCTGAGGCAGCTTTGGCCAAATGGGTAGAAGACGATGGTAAAATTTGGCTGAACACTGTACCCCAGTGTTATACAGTGACAGACCTGTCCCCACCTGGACTGTACCCCAGTGTTATACAGTGACAGACCTGTCCCCACCAGTACTGTATCCCATTGTTATGCAGGGATAGACCTGTCCCCACCAGGACTGTACCCCAGTGTCTCACGGGGATAGACCTGTCCCCACCAGTACTGTACCCCAGTGTTATACAGTGACAGACAGTACCGGTGGGGACAATATCCCATTGTAATACAGTGACAGACCTGTCCCCACTAGTACTGTACCCCAGCGTTATACAGTGACAGACCTATCCCCACCAGCACTGTACCCCAGTGTTATACAGTGACAGACCTGTCCCCACCAGTACTGTACCCCAGTGTTACAAAATGACAGACCTGTCCCCACCAGTACAGTACCCCAGTGTTATACAGTGACAGACCTGTCCCCACTAGTACTGTACCCCAGTGGTATACAGTTACTGGGTAGTCTGTCATGTCACAACTGCACAATAGGGCAATTAGAAGGTGCTAATCTGGGTCCACTAAGATCTGAGACTATTTGCTTCCACTGTTATTACAAGGAACTGTAACCATAGGGCATTGTATTGTCTGTACATTTTAATGAACCAATCCTGGTAGCACACCGGGATTGAAGAGACAGCTCACTGGAGAGCAATGCACTTACAGGCCAGTTAGTGATAATTGCCAATTGTTGGGAAATATTGTCAACTGATGACGTTACAGCATAGTGAAGAAGTTTAAGTCTCATTCCCATTGACAGACCTGTCCCCACCAGGACTGTACCCCAGTGTTATACAGGGACAGACCTGTCCTCACCAGGACTGTACCCCAGTGTTATACAGGGACAGACCTGTCCTCACCAGGACTGTATCCCAGTGTTATGCACTGACAGACCTGTCCCCATCAGTACTGTACCCAGTGTTATACAGGGACAGACCTGTCCCCACCAGTACTGTATCCCAGGGTTACACAGTTTTAGAACAATAGCTGTGCTGCTATCCTGGCAGAGCTCAAACAGGAGAGGAAAATATTGATAATGCAGGATCAGTCAACAGTGAACCATCCAATAGACAGGGATGGTGTACCAGAACTTTCCTGTGGAATATTTTCATGGGAAGGCTGCCTTTGGAATACTGTGTACAGTTCTGGTTTTCCTGCTGTATGAAGGATGTTGTTCAACTGGAAAGGATGCAGGGAGGATTTACAGTGATGTTGCTGGCACTAGAGTCTATGAGTTATAGGCTAGGGCTTTTAGCCCCTGGAGCATTGGACTCCTTGCAGGGGATTATAAAATTATAAGGGACTTAGATCGGGTGAATGACCAAGGTCTTTGCCCTTGGGTCGGGGAGTCCAAAACTAGAGTACGTAAGTTTAAGGTGAGAGGAGAAAGATTTTAATGTTTCCCGAGGGGTAACATTTTCGCATAGAGAGTGCTGCGCATGTGGGATGAGCTTCCAGAGGAAGTGGTAGAGGCTGGTAC
Organism: Chiloscyllium punctatum; assembly: GCF_047496795.1. Classification (NCBI taxonomy): domain Eukaryota; kingdom Metazoa; phylum Chordata; class Chondrichthyes; order Orectolobiformes; family Hemiscylliidae; genus Chiloscyllium; species Chiloscyllium punctatum. Next base: position 116,312,012 of record NC_092748.1, on the reverse strand, counting down.
AATTACAACATTTACAATGCGTCTGAATGGGTACATGAATAGGGAGAGTTTAGACAGATATGTTGCAAATGCTGGCAAATGGGACTTGGTCAGCTTGGAATGTCTGGTCAGCACAGATGAGTGAACTGAAGAGTCAGTTTCCATACTGTATGACTCTATGATCTGTCGTTACCAGTACTGTATGCCACAGGGTTATACAGGGACAGACTTATTCCCACTATTACTGTATCACAGGGTTATACAGGGACAGACTTATCCCCACCATTACTGTACCCCAAAGTTTATTGAATCCATGTGCTTCCTCCAGAGCCCGGTATGGATTGGTCAGATTGAGAATGATGCTGTGTGTAGTCTCAGTGTTGTTTTGCTGATCTTGCGATGTCCTGCAAATTGTGCTTTTCCCCCAACTGATGCTGTGAGAGGGAACACATCACATAACCGCCATTACCATTTCATCATTCTGCACTGATCAATGTAACATGGTGTGTGTTTCTGTGTAAACATCCAAAGCAGAAGTTGCAAGTGTACGATTCTTTTACGGAGTGTCAGGGAGATTTGCTGGTTCTGTGTGTCTTTGCAAGGGCTCTGTGGGAAATTTGTTACTGATGGAGACAAACTGGTCTCTGCGGTCTGTTCACCATCTTCCTCTCCTTTTCACCCTTATGGATGGGCATTACATATTGAGTAAGAGAAAACAACTTTCAGATAATGCCTCTTTGTAGCAGCCCTGGCCCTGTATGGCTTATTCTATGCAGATGAAATGATAACAGTTTGGACACGGGAGATGAATATGACGGTGTGTTGTTAACACTTGTTTTTTTTTACCCAATTAACATTTCTTCTCCCATATCTGTGAGAGTGTTTGTAGTTTGTTATATAGAGGGAGCTTTACTCTATCTAACCTTGTGCTGTACCTGTGCTGAGAACATTTCATGGAGACAGTGTTTTCGTTTTAAAATTGGCTAATGGGCAGAAAACAAAGAGTGGGGCTGGGGGGTTCTTTTCAGGTTGGTGACCCGTGACCAGTAGGGTTCCACAGGGATCAGTGCTGGGACTGCCACTGTTTACAATATATATAAATGACTTGGAGGAAGGAAGTGAATGTAACGGAGCCAAATTTGCAGAAGACACAAAAATAGACCAAAGGCAGGCTGAGAGACGGATACAGACAGTTTACAGAGAAATATTAATAGGTTAAGTAACTGAGCAAATGGCGTATAATGTGGGAAAATGTGAAGTTGCTCATTTTAGAAGGGAGAACAAAAGAACAATATTATTTAAATGGAGAGAAACTGCAGAAAGCTGCATCACAAAGGGAGTTTGGGGTCTTGTGCAAGAAACACAGAAAGTGAGCGCACACGTGCAGCAGGTAATCAGGAAGGGTCATGGAATGTTGGCCCTTCTCTCAAGAGTGGCTAGAATAGAATCTGTACAGTGTGGGAACCATCAGCCCAGGTCCACACCGACCCTCTGAATAGCATCCCACTCAGACTCATGCCCCTACCCTATTCATGTAACCCTGCATTTCCACCCAGCCTGGACACCATGAGCAATTTAGTATGGCCAATCCAGTTAACCTGCACATCTTTGGACTGTGGGAGGAGACCAGAGCACCTGGAGGAAACCTTGCTCAGACACTGGGTGAATATGCAAACTCCACACAGACAGTCACTTGAGGGTGGAATTGAACTCCAGTCCCTGGTGTTGTGAGGCAGCAGTGCCAACCACTGAGTCGCCATGCTGAGTTGGAGTTTAAGAGTAGGGAAGTCTTAGTGCAGCTGTACAAGGTGCTGGGCAGACCACATCATGAGCACTGGGAGCAGGCTTGGTCTCTTATTTAAGGAAAGACATTATATTTGAGGCAGCTCAAAGAAGGCTTTGTCTCATGAGCAAAGTTTGGGACTGTACTCGCTGGAGTTCAGAGAAATGAGAGGTGATCTCATTGACCCTGTCAAGCCCCTTAAGAATCCAATGCTGAGAGGATGGTTCTCCTCATGGGAGAGTCCAGGACCAGAGGGCGCTCTCTCAGAATACAGTGACACCAATTTGAGATGGAGATGAGGAGGAATCACTTCTCCTGAGGGTTTGGGAGTCTTTGGAATTCATTGCCACAGAGAGCTGTGGGGCAGAGTCCTTGCTTATATTTAGGACTGAGATGGAGAGATTTTTTTTTAATAGATATTTTTATTGAAAATTTAACATTTTTACAAGTTTACAGAATAAAAAATAACCCAAGTATAAACATTGGTATACAATTAAATCTTAAATAAATAATAACCAAAATTTAACGAAAGAAAAATACCGAGAGAAAAAAAAGCAAAACTCCACTAACTACTAATCTAACCTACAACTAACCAGAGTGTATGATTAAGTTGGAGAGATTCTTGATCAATTGGGGAGTTTAGGGGGAAAGATTAACGTGAATATGAGGAATATCAGATCAGCCATGATCCTGTTGAATGGGGGATGAATGGCCCGCTGCTGTTCCTATTTCTTACGGGATTATGGTGTAAAAGAGGAGGAGTTTTGTTTTGTATCTAATCCTGTGCTGTCCATGTCCTGGGAGTGTTTGATGGGGACAGTGCTGATGACACAAGGATAGGTGTAGGGACAGGTAATGTTGAGGAAGTGGGGAGGCTGCAAAACGTTGTTGTCAGGGTTGGAGGATTTGAGCTGCAGGGAGAGGCTGAACAGGCTGGGGCTGCTTTTCCTGGAGTGACAGAGGCTGAGGGGTGACCTTATAGAGGTTTACAAAATTATGAGGGGCATGGATAGGATAAATAGACAAGGTCTTTTCCCTGGGATGGGAGAGTCCAGAACTAGAGGGCATAGGTTTAGGGTGAAAGGGGAAAGGTATAAGAGAGACCTAAGGGGCAACAATTTCACGCAGAGGGTGGTGGGTGTGTGGAATGGGCTGCCAGAGGAAGTGGTGGAGGCTGGTACAATTACATCATTTAAGAGGCATCTGGATGGGTATATGAATAGGAAGGGTTTGGAGGGATATGGGCTGGTTGCTGGCAGATGGGACGAGATAGAGTTGGCATATCTGGTCGGCATGGACGGGTTGGAGCGAAAGGTCTGTTTCTGCGCTGTACATCTGTAGGAGTCTATGACTTGGGCGAGTTAGGAGAGTGGGCAAAGAAGAGGCCGATGGAATACAATGTGGGAAATTGAAAGGTTTTGCACTTTTGAATAGAAAGAATAGATGTGTAGATTATTGCCTAGGTAAGGAAAGACTTTGGAAATCTGAAGTACAAATGGACTTGTGAATCCTAGTTCAAGATTCAGTTAGTATTTCGGAAGGCAAATGCAATGTTAGCATTCGGTTCAAAAGGGCTGGAATACAAGAGCTGAAATGTACTGCTGAGGCTGTATAAGGCTCAGGTCAGATTGATTTTGGAATATTGTTAGTAGTTTTGTTCCCTGTAACTAAGGAAGACTGTGCTGGCCTTGGAGGGGGACCCAGAGGAGGTTTACTAGAATGATCCCGGGGATGAAGGGCTTGTCATATGAGGAGTGGTTGAGGACTCTGGGTCTATACTCGATGGAGTTTAGAAGGATGAGGGAGGTCTGATTGAAACTTACAGAATACTGAGAGGCCTGGATAGAGTGGCTGTGGGAAAATGTTTCCGTAGGAGGAGGGACTAGGACCCAAGGGGCACAGCCTCAGAGTGAAGGGACGACCCTTTAGAACTGAGATGAGGAGGGATTTCTTGAGCCAGAGGGTGGGGAATCTGTGGAACTGATTGACTTGGTCTCCACAGCCCCCAGTGACATTGAGTGAACTTAAGACAGAGAGAGATTCTTCATTAGTAAGGTTATAGGGACAAGGCAGGAGAAGAGAGTTGATAAACATATCTGCTACAATCAAATGGTGGAGCAGACTCGATGGGCCGAATAGACTTCTTCTGTTCCCATCTCTTGCAGTCATATGTAGAGGGACCCTTACTGTGTGTCTAACCCAGTGCTGTCCCTGTCCTGGGAGTGTTTGACGGGGGACAGTGTAAAGGGAGTTTTACTCTGTATCTAACCCCGTGCTGTTCCTATTCTGGGAGTGTTTGATGAGGGGGATATTGAGGGTGTTGCTTAAAGTTACTGTTCAATCTGCTTGCCTTGCACCGTAGCTACTTGTTTGATTGTGCTGTCGTGTGACTGATCATTCTGCAGACTTCTCCCCAACTCTCACATTTCACAGTTATCCACCAGGAAGGGTGGATGGGGACCAGGAGCTCGAGTCAGTGACTGCAACATCCCGAGCCCACTCACCCACTCCCTCGTTCCACCAGATTTGTAACTGATCCAATGGCACTGAGGCCAAATCTAGCAACAACAACAACTTGTACAAAGCAGCGGAACACCCCGCGGCGCATATACAGCAGTATCACCCAACACAAAGTGACACTGATTCAGACAGAGAGATACCAGAACTGGAGATGCTGTCTTTGAGATGTCAACCCAAGGTCTGGCCTTCTCATGGAGGCATAAACAGTCCTGTGGCTACTGGTTTTGAAGAATAATCAAGATGTTTGTCCTGTGCTGTTTAGTAAATAATGAGGGGAAAGCAGGTAGAATGTTGTTATTGACCGCGAGGGGCATTGAATTCAGGTTTATGTGTCAGTTACATCGGGCACTGCTGAGACCATGTCTGGAGTACTGTGGACAGCACTGGCCATCTTGTGGCCATGATAGACTGTCAGTGCATTAAAGGGCAGTCCAAAGCAGATTTGGGGGAGGCTGGTTAGCTCAGTTGGCTGGACATCTGGTTTGTGAAGCACAGTGATGCCAACAGCGTGGGTTCAAATCCTTTCTCTATATCGGTGAGACCAAACATAGACCTGGTGTCTGTCTCACTGAGCATCTCAGCCTGACCTCCCAGTCGCCGCCCATTTCAATTCCCCTTCCCACTCTCTTTCCGACATGTTCATCCTCCGCCTCTTCCATGGCCGCAGTGAATCAGACCGCAAATTGGAGGAACAACACTTTGTCTTCTGCCTCGGCTGCCCGGAGGACTCGACGTTGAGTTCTCCAATTTCAAATTACCACCTTTCCCATCCCGCGACTCCTGTTCCAGCCTCTCTGCCTCCCTCCCATTCCTCTGACTGACCCTTCCTTCCTGCCTCCAACCAGATTGATCCCTCCCATCAACCAACCTGTGTTCACCTATCCCTACCTCACCATTCTGCTACTCCCCCCACCGCCCCGTATCTGTAGCTCTCCCTACCCCACCCCCATGCCTGAAGAAGGGGGTTACACCCAAAACGTTCACTTCTCCCCCTCCGGATGCTGCCTGGCTTGCTGTGTGCTTCCAGCCTCCTGTTTGTCTACTTTGGATTTCCGCACTGGCTGAGGTTACCATGAAGCGCACTCTTTCTGAATCTCTTCCCACCTTCCCCCCCCCCCCCCCCCCCCCCCCCCCCCCACAGCTTGAGGTTAAACTCCCCACCAGTCACCTCACACCCACAGACAGCAATCCTACAATTCTCTGGGACTGTGGTGACTTTACATTTTACTGGGCTGAAACCTGGCATGAGCAGATTGGTGAGACCAGGTTAGGTTCATGGAGCTGGAAAAGTACAGCTGGTCAGGCAGCATCCGAGGAGCAGCAGAATCGACGTTTGGGCATAAGCCCTTCATCAGAAATTAGGGGGTGGGGGAAGGGGGCTGAGAGATAAATGGGAGGTGGGCATGGGGGCAAGGTAGCTGGAAAGGCGATAGGTAAATGCAGGTGGAGGGTGATGGTGACAGGGGAGGGGAGGGTGGCCTGGACAGGTGGGAAGGAATATGGGCAGGTCAAGAAGGCAGGGCTGAGTAGGAGGGGTGGATCTGGGATGAGGTAGTGGGAGGTAGGGGAGGTGAAACTGGTGAAGCCAAAGTTGATGCTGTGTGGTTAAAGGTTAGGTTCATAATCTCTGGAGTTTAAAACAATAAAAGGCAAGCTGATTGAAACATGTTACACATTGAGGGGATGTGACTGGGAGTGGGTGAGAGGGAGGGAGGGGCAGATGTGGAGATGATGTTGTCCCTCGTGGGAGACTCTAGAACAAGTGAAAACAAGGGGTTTCCCATTTAAGAGAGAGTTGAGGCAAATGTTATTCTTTGAGCATTATAAATCTTTAGAGCTCCCTTCCTGAGAGGCAGTGGATTCAGAGTCTTTGGGAATTTTTCACGCCGAGTTGGATCTGAGTTAAACAAAGGGGCGGAGGTGGGGGTTAGTGCAGAGTACGGATTGGATAGTGTAATAAGAGGGCTATGATCTTGCTCAGTGGTGGAGCAAGTCTGAGGGGCTGAATGGGCAAAAGTGAGGACTGCAGGTGCTGGAAATCAGAGTCTAGATTAGAGTGGTGCTGGAAAAGCACAGGGTTTTTGCCCGAAAAGTCGATTTTCCTGTTCCTTGGATGCTGTGCTTTTCCAGCACTACTCTAATCTCGACTCTGAGGGGCTGAATGGCCACGTCCTGCTCCTGAGTTGTGGTCAGTGTTAAATCCCTGAACTGAGACCCCTCAAAGCAGATTACCTGCTTGCTCTGATGTTGCTTCTGTGAAGGATGTTACTGTTTGAAACATAAAAAATATACTTCATTTGGGCCTTATAAATACAAGTTTCTTTTTTTTTCTGTCTTAAAGCAGGGCTGGGTGAGGAAACATTAATGATTGAGTGCTGGGCTTCTGGATGTCTCTGTATTTTACAGGGAGCCCCTTCCTGTGCGACATCATGGCTCAACCTTTATTGTACCCCACCTCTGTCCCCTGCCTATCCTGCTGTAACTGAGGAGCCCTGGTAGGGATGAGGGGCCCCGAACCTCGGTGATGCAGGGGCCTGTGTGGAGAGCTGTCTCCCCCAGACAGTCGTGTCCTCACCAGAGCACTACACTGTAGCCTCCATTGACTCCAGGTTTTACAGCATGGGAAGAGGCCATTCAGCCCATCATATCTGTCCTGGGTTGTCAGACAGCTATCTACTCGAATCCCACTTTTAGCCCATAACCTTGTAGGTGTTTTCTAATCCACTTGTCCAGAGATGCTGTTACACACCTACTGGGGATGGTAGGCTTTGAACTGAGGTCTCCTGGTCTAGAGGTAAGGACAGTGCCACAAGAGCACAGGCCCTGAACACTGCTCATGTTAATAGTTTTTAAATGCTGTGATGGCCCCTGTCTCCACCATGTTCTCCAGCTTTTCCAGGACATTACTGACCATATCCTGCTGTGCACACAGCCCTGTTCACCCATCATCCCCGAGCTCACTCCCAATTCTGCCACGGTCTCCATTTTTAAATTCTCTCTGTAACCTTTAGCCTGTAACCTCCCCCTTCAGCCCTCCCAGTCTCTGGTGTCTCTGTACACCCCTCATTCTGACCTCATGCACACCATTTCCATTCACACCCCAAACCCAAGAATTATCGATCCCACATGGACACCACCCCCTCGTTCGCCCGCACTCCCCTCCATCTCGTGCTCACCCGCTCTCCTTTTGAGAGTCTGATTTGAACTGATGCCTTTAACCAAATTATTTTTTTTTGCCATCCTTTCCAGCGCCTCCTGTTTTCTGTTTATTAGAGGTGCTATATAAATGCTGCTTGCATAGGGTAATTTGGAGTAGTATTTCTGGTGAAATCCAAGCCCCCCCCCCCCCCCCCCTCAACTGTGTACCGTTTATCTGGTCAGGAACATGGGCACAGCCACAGAGCCACAGCAGGCATTAGTGAGCATGTGCGGTGTAGAGTGAGGTCGGCAGAGTGAGTCCCAGTGTCGGTTTCTCACAGTGATAAGCCTGCCTGCTGCAGGAAGCACGGGGCCCTCCGAATGAGCCGAGTTGGGGGGGCGGGGAGCGGTTGCTAACCATTAACAGGCGCAGGCAGTGGTTTCCTGTGCAGGGAGATAGTGAGATGTGCCCCACTCTCTCTGGCAGGTTGTGTAACCCCTCTGTTACAACATGGTAGCTCTGACGATGCCGTGCCCATTCGGTTTGAGGTTGGGTTATCTGGGCATTGGTGAATCACAGTATTTACTGCCTTGGAGTTTGACCCCATGCCCGCTGCCCCCCATGTGGCCAGTTTAACTGCACTAATGAGGCTTGTACCATTGCCAGCAATAAGCAAGGAGTTCCACACAATGGGCACTTGTGAGGATTAGATAGCAGAGCTGGAGGCCATTCAGTCTATTGTGCTGTGTTGGCTCTTTGAGCAAACGATCCAATCAGTTCCATCGTTTCTCCGTCCCCTTTCCTCAAATTCCTGTAAATGTCTCCTTTTCAAAACCTTCTTTTGATTATTATTGAATCTGTTTCAGCTGCCCTCTTCAGTCAGATTTCAATAACTCGCTATGTTTTATGAGTGCGAATTCTGCTTCCTGTTGTCCTTTTGACAATTATCTTCAATCTCTGACCCTCTGGTTCCTGAACGCATAGCCCCACCCAGCTTGAATTGTTTTCTCTCCCTCCCCACTCCTTGTACTCTCTACCCTCCCTTCCCCCTCCTCCAAGGCTAATATATCCTGGACTTAGACTTTTCTTACTCATGTCATCAAAGTGCTTTCATGATTTTGAACTTGACAGTTAAATCCCTCTCTTTAACTTTCTCTTTATAACAATCCCAGTGTCTCTTTTCCCAGTCCCATTCCAATAAAGCTCCCTCTGTCTCCTTGCTAAAGTCTCCTAACTTTCCTAAACTGATGGCAGTTAAAACCTAACTGGTTTTTTAATATAAAACCTTAGAACATAGAACAGCACAGCACAGGAACAGGCCCTTCGGCCCACCATCTTATGCTGAACACATTGCCAAATTAAACTAATCTCTTCTACCTGCCCTTGGCCCATATCCCTCCATTCCTTATATATCCCTGTGCTTATCTGAAAGCCCCTGAAATCCCCCTGTTGTATCTGCCCCCCCCACCACTCCCTGGCAGTGCGTTCCACACTCCCACCACTCTGTGTAATAAACCTTTCCCCTCAAATCTCCTTTGAACTTTCCCCCTCTCACCTTAAGTTTATGCCGCTTAGTTTTAGACGTTTCAGCTCTGGGATAAAGAATTCTGACCATCAGCCCTATCCATGTATCTCATAATTTTCTAGATTTCTATCAAGTTTTTGCACCAGAGAAAACAACCCGAGTTTTCCTCTCCCCTTATCGCTCATACCCTCTAATCCAGGCAGCATCCTGGTAAACCTCTTCTGCACCCTCTCCAAAGCCTTCTTGTAATGGGGTGACCAGAATTGAACACAATACTCTAAGTGTGGCCTAACCAAAATCTTTTGAAGCTGCAACATGACATCCTGATTCTTGTATTCCATTCCCTGACCCATAAAGGCTACAGGTCAAACTCCTCCTCCATCACCCTGTCTACTTGCATGGCCTCTGTCAGGGAGCTATGGACTTGAACCCCAAGATCCTTCTGTACATCAATGCTGTTCAGGGTCCTACCATTAACTGCTTTGGTGTTACTTCAGTGCTTTTGGACTCTATGCTGTACATCTGGAGCATAAAGTTGGACCTATTGAAAATGTACTTTGTTTATAAAATTTAGGAAAAATTACAAAAATATTTCAACTTGCATTGTACAGAATTTGCAATTGAATCACAGAAGCAGACCCTTCGGTCCACCCAGTCCATGCTGACCGTGTTCCCAAACTAAACTAGTCCCCCCCCCTAGCCTGCTTTTAGTCCATATCCCACCAAAACCTTTCCTGCTCATGGACTTATCCAAACGTCTATTAACTGTATCCACACCCATCACTTCCTCTGGCAGTTCATTCTACACACGAATCACTCTCTGTGTAAAAACAAAACTTGCCCCATATGTCCTCCTTGAAACATTTCTCCTATCACCTTCAGAATATGCCCCCTAGTTTTGAGGGTCACCACCCTGGGGAAAAGACTGTCTGTAATCACATTATCGATGCCCATCGTGATCTTATAAACCTCCATAAGGTCGCCCCTCAATCTCCTACCTTCAAGTGAAAATAAAAGTCCCAGTCTATTTTTATATCTCAAACCCTCCATTCCTAGTGACACCCTGATGAATCTTTTCTGAACCCTCTCCAGCTTTAATGATATCCTTCCTGTAACAGAACAGCGCACTGTACTCCAGGAGAGGCCTCACTAACCTCCTATAGTATTCAACTTGTTCTGCTCAATGATTGTAATGGACTTTAATATTGACAAAATCTGTCAGATATGCCGCCTGAGGGGGAATACAGTTCAGGCAGAGCCAAAGGTGTAACATTTTACTTTAACCACCATTTTATATCTTGATGTGTCTTAAAAAAAGCTGTTAACACTCCTGTTTTACAATAAACATCCTTTGTAATGCACAGGATCCTTTTGTAATGGCCCCTTCCCACCGCCCCACTCTTTAGTGTGTGGATCAGCCCGGAGTTCCATCCTGTCCTATGCCTTTCCCTGCCTCGGCACCCGCTTTAAATCTCTCTGGCTGGGTTTGTATCGAGCCGTGGGCAGAGTGAGGGGAGGGGAGCTGAGGGAGGGGGTGGTGGATGTTCGAGGCCACGGCCAGGAGATCAACGACCCGGACTGGTGTATGTGCACAAAGTCTACTGTGTCTCCAGGCCGGCTGACACCGCAATCGTGACCCGGGTGGGAATAAACCTTCCAGTCCAGCGTGTGACCCACCCCAACACTCCAATCCCCCCCCATCCCCACCCCCGCCTCCGCCCCCATTGTGAGCAACTTGTGTGGGGAGGGCTGTCACCGTGGACTAGACTAAAGGGTCTGCACATCTTGGAGTCTCCCCCCACCTTGTGATTCAGTAACGTTGACTTGCATTCACTGGTCTCTCTCAACTTGAGAACTTCTCTGGTTCTTGTGTGTGTGTGTGTGTGTGTGTGTGTGTGTGTGTGTGTGTGTGTGTGTGGTGGGGGGGAGTGGTGGAGATTCAGAATGCCAGCCCCTTGCAGTGTGTAAAGGAGAAGGGGGACTGGATGGGAGGGAGTTAAATTAGTCAGTGTTGGAGGAGACCTACAAAGGTTCATTGCTATAGCACCTCCCGGATGTTTTGCTGCCAATGTTTTGATGTGTGGGAGTCTGTCTGCACCCATCGGGTCCCACAAAGCCAGGAGCGAACAACCCCGTTCCCTGGGTCCCGTTTGTTGAGAGGGGGGTGTTGACCTCAGGACCCCGGGAGAGCATTTCCCTGCTCGCCCTCACTCTGGGATCTTCCAGGCAGCGGTGGCATGGTTTGAACACCTCGTCTGAAACGGAGCCCCCAACCCGAGACAGTGCCACGCCCTCTCAGTACCAGCCTGGAATGTGAGCCCCACTTCACACCATCACCAGAGGAGGTGGGAGTGTCACACACTGGGTGTAGCTGATGCTGCCTCAGGCAGGAGGAGTGACCGAGCGTTTAGCCCTTCACATTGGACTATTTTGACTTTTAAAAAGGGAAGAGTTGTATTTATATAGTGCTTTTCTGACCTACCTAACACCTCATGAGCACTTTATAATCAGTGAAGTGTTGTTGTGTAGTCACTGATGTGTTGCATGTTGACCTCTCAGGGCAGTGTTTTGTTTGAAGGAGTCCTGAACCAGGTGGTCACAGTCTAAGGATACGGACTGAGCCATTTTCTACATGATGCGCTCTCGATAAATTCGACCAGTTGACCATTGCCGCTGCAGATCACCACCAGGGGTGCTGTATGTTCTGACAATCTGTGTCCTTGGTGTGTTTAATAAATGGCTCCCATCTGTCCCGCGGTGTCTGGCTCTAACTCTGGGTCTATCTCCGCACTCTCAGGTCGCCTGTCCGTCTCCAGCAAGAAGCTACGGCAGCGCAGTATCCTCCATACTATCTTCTGCTGTCTGGCTCACAGTGAGGACGACGGTGACCAGGCCCTCAGCAACAGAAACAACAACACCTCCCAGGTGCCTGACGGCAAGAACAGCACCTCCCAGGTATGGGGGTGGGGGCACCGGCCTGGGCGAGATGGTTACTCAGCTCCTCACTCAACCCTACAGGCCTGAGGTGGAGTTAGATACGTCTGAGTTCAGACCCTCTGAGGGACTGGGTTGGAGGTGGACAGGGGCTTGAGGATGGGCACGGAGAGGGCAGTGGGTGGAGGGATTGAGGTTGGGGGAGCGAGTGGGAGAGGGGAATGGGTAGGAGAGTAACAGAGGGGTGAGGGTGGGGGGAAGTTGGGAGGGAGGGTGAGAGGCGGGAGTGACTCTGGGATGGGGAGAGGAGGAATGAGTTAGGGAGGGGAGAGCAAATCGGGGGGGGGAACAGAGATAAGGATGGGAGGGATGAGTGAGTCAGGGACATGGGGGGGGAATGTCAGGAGGGAGGTGTTGGAGGAGAGCGGAGATAAGGATGGGAGAGGGGAGTGAGTCAGGGACAAGGGAGCAGGAGATATTGGGAGGCAGGGAGGTGTTGGAGGGGAGCAGAGATAAGGGGAGGGGGGAGTGAGTCAGGGACAAGAGGGGGATGTCGGGAGGGAGGTGTTGGAGGAGAGCGGAGATAAGGGTGGGAGGGGGTGGTGTTCGGCATTCCGTTGGGAGCGCTGGATGGGAGGTTGTGGGGGTGGGGACAGGATATGAAGATCGCTCTCATTGCTGCTCTGATACAGCCAGAAATCCCAGGGAAAACAGCTCTAGAAAATCCCTCTCTGACTTCCCACTGTGACGGAGACCCAGTCCAGGAGATTATCTGGAGCGAGAGGTCACTGTGGAAGTATTGAGAGACCCCATCCCAGTCAGGGTCAGAGAATCTGTACCTAGCCCCATATTCCAACAGCTCACTATTCCCTGGGGAAAGGGCAACGTTCCCAGGCTATCCTGACTGAGAGGTTATAACCATGACACCTGGTTCTTCCTGATTGGTCTTTCTGGAACAATCCCTCAACCTTCCCTGATGCCTCTAATCAGTGACATGACCTCGCTGAGTTTGATGTAGGATGAACAGTATCAAGCTGAGGAACTTAAAACAGGTAAACATTCTCGCTTCTGGTTAGCCCTTTGATTGTGTCCATTCCCAGTGAATTGGAATCAGGGGATTACTCCCAGCTTTCAATAATGCAACTCCTCTTTTCCCAGCTGGATTAAGTATTGGACAGTATGAGGGCCTGGGAAGGAAATCCTGTCTCAGTGACTGTAGTTACAGGGGGTGAGGGAGTCAGAGTGGATTCACTCAATTGGTCTCAGGCAGCGTGTGAAACAAGGAGCTTTAGATGGTCCAGAGTGTTCCCAGCAACATGCCCCTATCCCAAATCAAGGGGGTTTAAAAATACAATGAAAGGCAGTAACTGGAGGGGACACAATTCAAGAAAATCACCAGAAGAACCAGAGATAGGAGGAAACCAGGAAAATTTTCTTTAACTCTGAGTTGGGCAAACTGGGAGGGCAGAGGAAGCAAACTGACCAGGAATTTCCAAATGGGAGACTTGAATAAATTGTCCTCCAGAGAAAAAAGTAATTACAATAGTTTGGGACAAATGGGAGCGCTCTGACAAAGAGCAAGTGCAAGCACGTTGGGCTGAATGGCCTGTGGTGTAGCAGGCATTTCCAGCTTGAGTTGCTGGTACTAAGCAATGTTGACTTTTTGATTTAGGTTCTGGGCATCAATGAGGCAGAAGTGTTACCAATTATCCATCAGAAAGTTCCTGAGACCTTGAATCAGAGAGCAGACGTAATCTTAAAACAGGACAGAGCTCAGGGCTTACTGTGGAGGGCACCGCTGGCAGGTTGGCCCTAGCCTGGATCTGGGTTAGGAGGAGACTGTTAGAGAGCTGAGCCCATCCTGGTTGAATAGACAGCTCAAACAGGGAGAGGGAGGATGTAATCCAAACAGCAGCAATCCTGAAATATTTGGAAACTTCCAAGAATTGGAAGTGTAACTCAGTAATCCAGATTGAGTCAGCCGTAATGTCTTGGTGTCTGGGCTGGGGAAATGTGAAGGCACCAGGGTGATGGGGATGGGCTAGTGTGGAGACTATGATAGGGGAACATGGAACATAGAATAGTACAGCACAGGAATAGGCCCTTCAGCCCACAATGTTGTGCCGAACACGATGCCAAATTAAACTAATCCATTCTGCCTGCATATAAAGGACCTGGGGAGTATTGTGTATCTACTGTCCACTGATATCCTGCACAGGATGGTAACATGCCAACGTGGACCATGGGAACAGTTATAAACATGTCCATGCCCACCACACTGAGTGTTTGATTCTCAAAGCTCAAAGAACAGGGCTTCTGTTCCTGATGGATAGGTATCTCCCATCGGTGTGTGAACTCGCTGCCCATGGACAGGAGCAGACTCCACTGAACATCCCACGAACACACGTCTTTCCACTTGTGTACATCGGGTGTGTACAAACATAAGAAACTGGGGGAATGTGTGACCCATTCTAATGAATTGTAGCTAATCCAAGAGAGTTTAGTGGGGCTGAATGGCCTCCCCTCCTGTTCCTGTCCCCCACAGATCATGGGTGAACATGGGAGGAACCTCATTCAAGCAGCAAGTTGGGAACAGGAAGCTTCAGCTGCAGTGAGCTGCCTGAATCTACCAGGTTAAAAATCACACAACACTGGGTTATAGTCCAACAGGTTTAATTAGAAGCACTAGCTTTTGGAGCGATGCTCCTTCATCAGGTGGTTGACAATCACCTGATGAAGGAGCGGCGCTCCGAAAGCTAGTACTTCCAATTAAACAGTTGGATATAACCTGGTATTGTGTGATTTTTTAACTTGTGTACACCCAGTCCAACACTGGCATCTCCATATCATGAATCTAGCAGGCTACAGGATCTCCCAGTCTTCTGCCCCAACCTCACTCAGACCTGTTGTTCTTTCCTCTACCAGAAGGTGGCAGTGCCGCTACATTGTCAATCAGTGGTGTCCAGCTCCTTGTTCGAAAACAAAATAGCAAGGCGAATGGAATGTGAAGAATGTAGGACTGCTAGGGGGGTGGGGGTGGGGGGGCAACCTCGGGGGAAGGGTGGTTGAGGGGAGTGCAGGGGAAGCGGGGGCACTGATTGACAGCAGCGATAATCAGAAAGCTGAGTAGGAAACATTTAAAAACCCTCCTCAAACCTTCCCCTTTAGCCCCTCTTGTTTTGTTTTATTTAGAAAGAGGTTGAATTTCACAAGCAGTGATCCCTCCTGGCCTTTTCCTACACCGCACCATTAGAAAAATGTCCTTTTTTTTTGCTGATTGTTTTTCAGTTTAGGAAGAACAGAGAGTATTCTGGTCCCTCGGCTTCGAGTTAGATGCAGAGTCTGGAGGGAGTGCTTTCGGAGTAATGCCTTGGCTGTTAAGAGGAAGCAAAGGGCATCTCGCAAAGTGATGGCTTTAGAACTGAAAGGTTACAAATTCAAATACTTCGCAGTGACCCAAAAACAAAGCAACCCCGTCAAAGCTGGATAAAGGGTGTCCTGACAGAACTCTTTAGAATCTGGCAGCATCTGTGGGGAGAGAGAGAAAAACAGAGTTAACATTCCGAGTTGAGTATATCTCTTCTTCAGCTTGTGCTGACTTGAGAGGACGGCAATGGAGATTTTCCAACTTTGGGAAAGACCAGGAATTCTCGGGCGTCAATCTGAGAGAGTCTCTGCTTTCTCCTGAGAAAGTTGTTTACTCACCCAGCTGTGAGACTGTGGGACCTTGCATCCCCAGGGCATGGTGGAGGTGAATAACTGGCATGCATTTCAGAGGCTGTTGGATAAACACACGAGGGAGAGAAAGCTAAGGACCCCTTGGAAAATCGGCATCCAGTTTGGGCCGTTCTCCATTGTAAACCGCTTGCACCCATGTGGTACGTTTACTGTAGTGACCCAATGCCAGAGATCTCATGCAAAGTCATTAATACTGAACCAAATAATGGGCTGCTGACCCAAACTTTGAGCAAGGAGATTGTTTACAACATAAAACTTTGTCGAGGAGAGAGAGGCAGAGACCTTTAAGGTCAGAATCCCAGAGGAGCAATTATAAGAACATAGGATCAGGAGGAGGCCATTCAGCCCCTCCAGCCACTTAATGAGATCAGGGCTGGTCTGTGATCTAACTCCATTTACCTGCCTTTGGCCCATATCCCTTAACACCTTGGCTTAATAAAAATTATCAATCTCCGATTTAAAATTAACAACTGATCCAGCATCCACTGCCATTTGTTGGAGATAGTTCCAAACCCCTCTCACCTAGTGCCAGTCAAAGTGCTTCCTAACATCTCTCCTGAATGCTCTGGCCCTCATTCTTAGACTATGCCCCTAGGTCTAGAATCCCCAACCAGTAGAAGCAGATTATCTCCCTTTACCATGGTTTTCCCTGTTAATATCTTGAAGACGTTGATCAGACCACCCCTTAACCTTCTAAATTGTAGATCAAACAGGCCTCATTTGTATAACCTCCAATTGTAACCTAACCCCTGAAGTCCAGGTGTCACATTTGTAAACCTGTATTAAAACTGAGGAGCAACTTACTGCAGATGCAGGAATCTATACTGCTGGTGGAGATCCTAGTGGGTCAGACAGATGCTACCTGACCTGCTGTGACCTCCAGCATTTGTTGTTTTCCATTAAAACTGAGGGATGCTGGAAAGTGGAGGGTGATTGAGCTGGAGGAGATTGGATGGTAAGTCTATGGAGGGATTTTTCAAGATGCTTGATTTCCCAAACTGAAGAGGACCATTCTGGGTTTGCTGTCTCTGGTTGAGGGCTGGATTCTTCTTGTGTGGTATACACATAGGTTTGGTTTTACTCATGATAATATTGCATCCTTTATCATGTGTACCTCTGCTGGGTTTGTGCCTATCTGTTCTTACTGGTTTTTTTTAACAAACACACAGACTGCTGTTGACCACCACCTCCTCCCTGAAGTCAAGGTTCAGGACAGTGGGAAGAAATGTGTTGTCATTGACCTCGATGAGACTTTAGTTCACAGCTCGTTTAAGGTGTGTTAATCATTTACTTTCTCCACATTTTGTCACGTTTTATTTGTTTCTGCCGTCCACACCGTCCTCCCCAGCACACTGACTCCTTGTTCCAGTTTGGGATCTGGCCCTCTGGTTGGATGAAGAAAGCATCTGGTGAGTGAAGGGTGACCTCCCAGCCACACGAGACTCTACAGCAATGGACCCCAGTCTCTCTCCCAATGAAATTTGTGTTGCCTATCCCTAATTGCCCTTCACCTCAATGCATTGCTGGCTCAATACAGACCATTGAATTTAAATTTCACCAGCAGCTATGGTGGGGTTTGAACCCACATCCTTTAAGCATTAGCCCAGGCCTCTGGGTTACTAACCCAGTGATATTACTACAACGCTATCATCCTCTGCCTTGGGCCACGTCTGAGTGAGTTGGGTTTGATCACTGTAATTGCTCGAGAGCTCCCCCTCTGGTCAGCCAGGTTTCCTGACCATTTCATGATTGAGTCTCAGAAACCTTTTGGGTCACTTGGTCATTCCTGGAGACGCTGCGACGATAACAATCCTGTCCTATCCTACAAACTAGGAGTTGGGAGGCAGTTATAAAATATTAGTTACAGTACCCCTGCCCCCCATTCTATCCTGGTTTTTTGGTGCTGGTGAGCGTGAAATGGGTTGATGCGGAGAGGTAGTGAGGGTGAAGTGGGTTGGTATGGGGTGATGGTGGGAACGGAGTGACTCATTTTATCACCATCTCCCAACCCTTAGTTCAGGTTGAGCAGTTGTAACCCCTCGAGTTCAGGTCTCTTGCCCATCTCCCGACTCCCATCATTCCACCATTGGCATCCACAACTTCAGCTTCCTGGTCCCCAGCCTCTGGAATTCCTTCCACAAAGCCTCCTCTCGCCCCTCCTTAAAGTGAGGGCCAGTGTAGCTCAGTGAGCGGGGTGGGGGGGGGGGAAGAATCTGTCCTTCTGCTGAATGGGAGTCATGGCTGCTTTTTCCCTGAATTTGGACTGCAGGGTCCCAGAGAGTCGATAGATGCTGTGAATATGGGATTACTGCTTCTCGTTTTATGTATTAGTGGAAGTTTGATCTCATCCCATCCCCTCCCACCTAGTTGAACAGTTTCCCATATTTTTATGAACAAGCTGTTGAAGAGAAGGGCACAGTGTGTCTCCACCTCCATTTTACTCAATAAAATCCGTCTCTAATCCCTGGAGTGGACCACCCAGGCCAATCCTTGCAACAGCCCCCTTCCCCAAAACCAATAGAATACGCTAACATTACCGTAGCATTGTTTTTTTAGATCCTCAAGCTGATGCACAGACTTTACTTTATTTGACATTTAAATTTGGGAAACACAGCACATTTATTTGAATCCAAAACAGTCAGTGAGATCGAAAACCAAGGCACCTTCCTTTTGGACAGAGTTTATTAACTACTCAGTCTTGCAGCTCATTTCACACTCAATATTAATCATCATTTTTAAAAATTTAACCTATTTTTCTAATCTTGCCCCTGTTTACAGAAGGTATTACATCCCTCTGGAGCAGGCCAGACTTGAACCCAGGCCTCTGGCTCAGAGATAGACACCAAACCACTGCACCACAAGAGGGCGCCCAGAAATGAGTACAGAGGAACCTCGATTATCCGGCATTCAATTATCCGAATTCTGGATTATTCGGCAAGATTGCAAGGCCCCGATGCTTGCTTAACCTATGTTATCTGGCATTCGATCACCTGCCCATGTCCTTCAGATAATCGAGGTCCCTCTGCAATACCTGTGTATAATTAACAGGGACCGTCTGTCTCTTTTTAAGCAAATAAAGACATTTACTGAGCTCCACGTTGTGATTGACCAGATATTAATGTCACAGCTGATTTGTACACCGCAATCTTCCTCAAGTATCAAAGAGCAGCTGGTCTGTTCATTTACTGACATGGGTTAAAGATAAATGTTGGTCAGATCACAAGGGAGAAATGCCCTGCTCTTTGAAATAATGACCAGACCAAATAATGTACATTGAATAAGACCTACCTAGGGCTCAGCTGAGCTTGTCATCTGAAAGTTGACATTGTTGGAAGCGCAACACTCCCTTGGCATGGCCCTGGAAGGAGCAGCCTGAATCATTGGGCTTGTGGGACCTGAGGCAGGATTGGAGATTGCAGAGCTTGGCAGTGCAGAGGGATCTGGGTGTCCTGGTGCGTGAAACACAAAACATTAGTCTGCAGATACAGCAAGTGCTTAGGAAGGTGAGTGAAATATTTGTTGCAAGGCAAATGGAAAATAAAAATAAGGGTGTTTTATTCCAGCTCTATGAGCAGGTCAATTCTGGAGCACTTTGTGCAGTTTGGAAAGGTCTTATTTGGAAAGAGATACAACAGTATTAGAAGCAGAGGAGAGAAGATTCACTCAACACATTCAGGGCTTATTTTATGAAGAGAGGTTTGAGGGTATTAGATCCATTGGAGGTTTGAAGAATGTGAGGTGATGTATTGAAACATGAGGCAGCTTGACGGAGTGCGGTCTGGGAGGCTGCTTCCTCTTTGTGTGGGAGGCTAGAGCCAAGGAGCACCGTTTAAGAAGGAGGTCTTTGTTTTCAGACAGAAATGAGGAGAGATTTTTTTCCTCTCGGGAATGTGGAATTTCCTTCCCCAGTGATAAGTGGAGGCTGCGTCAGTGAATGTATTCACAGCTCTGTTAGGTATCTGATACAGAAAGGAGTGGAGAGCGTGGGGTGGTTGCAGATTTGGGAGTTGAGACCACAGTCACAGCAGCCATGAGCTTATCGAATAGGCTAGCGTATAAGTCCAAAGTTTCAATGACCTCATCGCAAGGTCTGAGTCAGGCAGGAGTGTGACCAATGACTAGATGGACCCAAGGGCTGTGGTGTGTGGGGGCAGGTGGGTGGTGGTGTTGGGATGGTGGAATGAAGGGCAATCTGGTGTGAGGGGAGAGTAAGGGTTGAACACAGACTCCTGATTCAATGCTGCCTTCCCTCCCAACAGCCGGTGAGCAATGCAGACTTCATCATTCCCGTGGAGATTGATGGCAACGTGCATCAGGTGAGAGTCAAAAAACTTTACCGAATGGGAGAATCGGCAGGAAGGGCGATTGCTCCTGGCAGAGGTGGGCAACTGGACTGGCGACAGTAATGGGTCAGTCATGGCTATTGGCATCGCCAGCCCAAGCCTGGGCAGAGTGATGGGCATTAGTTTCAAATACCACTGCAGGAGCGACCAGCTGGTGTTGATTCAGTGACTGTGAAACTCTCAAATTATCATTAAAGAAACCTTGTTAGCTAATATTCCACTGCACAGAACCCCACTGTACATGATCCCAATGGATCAAACCCACCCCATTGTACATGATCCCAATATGTTATATCACCTGCCCCCCACCCCCTCACCTGTTTGACATCAGCATCAGGCAGACACATGTCACTGTCCAGGGTGTTGCCATGTCACTATCTCTCTGCATTGACAATATGATGGTGGGGTTTCTTGATAGCTTCACACATCTAAGCTCCGTGATCATCAATAATCTGCTTGATCCTGAAATCAATTCGAGCATTTCAAACACTGCAGCTGTTCAGTACAAGTTGAGTGTGGAATAACAGCAAGCTGACTGAGATCACCAGTTTACCAAGCCTGTGTCCTCAGCTCACTCCTCAATGCTGATGAGATCTGGAGAACAAATTCTAGCCAGGGGCAAAGCTGAAAAACTTCTCCATTCCCTATCTCCGATATTTCCTCAACATCACTTGGCAGGACTAGGTCACCAACTCCAAGGTCCTGGATTGTGTTTTTCCATCAGCCTACCCTCATTGCTAAACCAACAATATCTGGGCTGGCTCAGCTGTGTTTGTTGGAAGGACAATGGCCATTTATCTGTAGACCATCTGGACAGTGAGTCATATCCCTACAACAGGTGAGGTATGAGAGTGCACGTTGACCCTGAAGGACACAGTCATTGATAGCTGTTACATGTGGAGGCTGACTGTTTGGAAAGGTGAGCAGAAACAGAGGCCTGTGAAAAGGAGCCAGACAAAACCAAGTCTGGAGAATGATGCACTTCCTTACTTACTTTCTTCCTCTGCATTAGAGACAGCTGTGTCAGAGAGGGGTTCCTGAGCCACAATGGGCTGTGTTTAACACTGAGTTGACAAGCGTGACTCAAACCCATCACCCTGTGAGACAAAAAACGTGCCTCTTCGATTCCCTGGGAATGGCCGTACTCTCCAATATTTTCATCAGATTTGCCATTTGTGATTCCCTTCTGTGAAAAGAAACCGCATTCTCAAAGTGGAATTGCATTTTATTTCCATTTGTCAACTTCTAAAGTTGCAGGTAGATAGGATAGTGAAGAGGGGTGACCTTATAGAGGTTTACAAAATTATGAGAGGCATGGATAGGATAAATAGACAAAGTCTTTTCCCTGAGGTTGGGGAGTCCAGAACTAGAGGGCATAGGTTTAGAGTGAGAGGGGAAAGATATAAAAGAGACCTAAGGGGCAACTTTTTCACACAGAGGGTGGTACGTGTATGGAATGACCTGCCAGAGGAAGTGGTGGAGGCTGGTACAATTGCAACATTTAAGAGGCATTTGGATGAGTATATGAATAGGAAGGGTTTGGAGGGATATGGGCCAGGTACTGGCAGGTGGGACTAGATTGGGTTGGGATATTTGGTCGGCATGGACAGGTTGGACCGAAGGGTCTGTTTCCATGCTGTACATCTCCATGACTCTACTGGAACAGTTTGGGAATGGAGGGAATCCAGTGATGAATTGCACCCTGCCCCTAACTAAGGAAGGTCCTAAAAGTGAGGTCAGCTCCTGTTGTAGGGGACAAAAGAGAGCAAAGGGGGCTGTAAGGGTCACTGGGGTGGGGTGGGCATGATGTCAATGTAAAGAGACATTGCACAATGCCAGCAGTGTGGGTTCAGTTCCTGCACTGGCTGAGATCACCATGACCCTTCTCAACCTCTGCCCTCACCTGAGGTGTGGTGACCTCTGGTTCAACCACCACCGGTCATCTCCCTCGAAGGACTGGTCCCTTTGCCTTTTCCCATCCTCGTGGCACTGTCTCTCTCATAACATGGAATGTCAGCCTGTCCGCTCCCAGGGATTTGTCTGCACTCAATCCCAATATTTCTTTCTGCTGTTTCTGATATTAATCAGAGTTCCTCAACTAGATTTGTCCCTTGGTTGCTCTCTCTCTCTCTCTCTCTCTGACACCTTTCTGTGCATTCAGACAGACACGTATCGCGTTTATTTTTGTGATGCCTGTGGCGTAAAATCGATTGTGTTGTGAAGACACGTTGGTGGGGAGGGAAGGACAGTGCTGTGAAGCAATGGAAGATTCTAGATCTCGCGAGGGCCACCATTGTGTAAATGCTTCTGATGATCTCACTCGCTGGGAAAGCTGAACCAGCTGTATGCTGCTCAGTGATGGGGTGGGGGGAGGGGGTTGCAGGTATAGTTTCCGTGACCCAGCTTTGGTGTGTAGGGACCTGGACGTTGACCAGGGGTGGACGGCAGAATCTAATCTTTTGCTGAACAAAGCTCCTCACTGGCTGGAGATCTGCTGAAGCTGTGGCTCGATTCAAGTAATCCAGGATAGGCTGTTAGTCAGGCTCTGGCCTGTCCTTGACTACTTGGCTCAGGACCCAGCTACTACGTCGTACTGCGATCTGCCCATCGCTTTCCTGCTGTCCCCGAGGGCTGTGTGAGAGTATCTGTTGTTAATGTCTCGTTGCTGCGATTGTCTGAGGGGACTTAACACACTCCCCAGAATGGTGTTCTTGCCCCAAACCCCATTCCCATTTACCTCTGATGCATCAAAGTCCAGATCTATCGGGTTTTTTCATTTGGAATATTCCTCTCCAACCTGTGCTTGGTGCTCTCCTCCTCCTTTTTTATCCTCATCCACTCTCATTTCTCCTTTGCTCGTTCTCCCCTTCTTTCTGTTCTACCTTTCTTCTCTTCTGTTCATCCACCACCTTCTCTCGCCCCTCCAGTTGCTCTTTTCTCTCCATCCCCCTTTTACTCATCCTCCCCTTCTCCCCAGCCGAAAAAAGATCCCTCCTTCCACCTTTTCCCAGTGTCTTGTTGTCAAATCATGGATAGTGCAGTCTGAGAGAGGCCATTCAGCCCCTTGTGGCCATGCTGGCTCACAGGAGGCATTTTTCTCTCTTTGCTTTCTTTGCCTCACCTGCGCCATCTTGTGTTTCAGGTGTACGTTTTGAAGAGGCCTTATGTGGACGAGTTTTTGAGGAGAATGGGCGAGCTCTTTGAGTGTGTGCTATTCACAGCTAGCCTCTCCAAGGTGAGTCCTCCCATCCCCACCCCTGTCACTCCGTCTGCCTGTGTACCTCCCCCCCGTCCCTGTTGCCCTGGTTGCAAGATTCCCGTTCTTCCCCGAATTGGGTGGTATCCTGGGAGGAGGCAGGATGGAGGAGTGATCTGTTCCTTCTGTGTAAGCCCTTCGAGCACGATCTTTTGTGAAGAGAGCTCCTCTCGGCTCTAGGTTCTTCGTGAGTGTTAGGAAAACAAAACTTAAGGCCATATGAGATGTCAGATCAGGTGACCACAGGTTTGCTTAAAGAGCTTGGTTTTATGAAGAATACTAAAGGTGGATGTACAGAGGGATCTTGGGGTTCAAGTCCATAGCTCCCTACAAGTGGCCATGCAAGTAGATTGGATGGTAGAGACGTTGTATGGTGTGCTTACCTTTATTGATTGGGGAATTGAGTACAAGAGTCAGGATGTCATGTTGCATCTTCAAAAGACTTTGGTTAGGCCACACTTAGAGTATTGTGTTAAATTCTGGTCGCCCCATTACAAGAAGGATGTGGAGGCTTTGGAGAGGGTGCAGAAGAGGTTTACCAGGATGTTGCCTGGATCAGAGGGTATGAGCGATAAGGAGAGGCTAGAAAAATTTGGGTCATTTTCTCTGGAGCGGCAGAGGCTGAGGGGAGACTTGATAGAAATGTATAAAATTATGAGATGCACAGATAGGATTGATGGTCAGAATCCTTTTCCCAAAGTTGAAATGTCTAAAACTAGGGAGCATATTTTTAAGGAGAGAGGGGGAAAGTGCAAAGGAGATGTGAGGGGCAAGTTTTATTACATGGAGAGTGGTAGGGGTGTGGAACACACTGCCAGGGAGTAGTGGTGGGGGCAGGGCGTTTCAGGGGCTTTTAGATAAGCACGGAATGTGCAAGGAATGGTGGGATATGGGCCAAGGGCAGACAGAAGGGATAAGTTGAATTAAATTGAATTGAATTTATTGTCACGTGTACTGAGGCACAGTGAAAAGCTTTGCCTTGTAAGTTTAATTTGGTGTCATGTCTGGTACAACATGATGGGCCGAAAGGTCTGCTCCTGTGCTGTACTATGTTCTGCGAGGACAGGGAAAGAGGAAGAGATGTTTAGGGAGGAAATTCCCAATTTGGAGGCACAGCTGCCAATAGTGATGGAAAACTGGAGTTGGGCAAGAGATCGGAATCAGAGGAGTGTGGTAACCCTGGAGGGTTCTGATGCTGGAGGGGGCTGTCTTTCTGTAATTAACCTGTTCAGCAATGTTATGATGCGTGCACTCTGGAATGGGTTGGGCTTGAACCTGGGCCTCCTGGGCCAGAGGTACAGATGCTACCGCTGCACCACAAGGTCCTTCCTAAAGAAGGATGGACTTGGCTTAGAGGGAGTGCAGCAATGGTTTGATTGGCTCATTCTCGGAATGAGAGATGAGACTGAACAAGTCCCCGACGTAGACTGATTGCAAACTCCAAAATTCTTAATCAACCTGGAGGATAGGATGAATAGACAAGGTCTTTTCCCCAGGGCGTAGAATCCAGAACTAGAGGGGTGTAGGTTTGAGGTGAGAGGGGAAAGATACAAAAGAGACCTAAGGGGCAACCTTTCCACACACAGGGTGGTATGTGTATGCAATGAGCAGCCAGAGGAAGTGGTGGGGGCTGGTACAATTACAACATTTAAAAGGCATCTGGATGGGTATATGAATAGGAAGGGTTTGGAGGGATATGGGCCAAGTGCTGGCAAATGGGACTAGATTAGTTTAGAATACCTGGTCAGCATGGACAAGTTGGACCGAAGGGTCTGTTTCCATGCTGTACATCTCAATGATTCTAAATGAACCTGTTGGACTGTAACTTGGTGTTGTGTGACTTCTGTCATTGATTGATGGAACAGGTGGAAGGGGCTGAATGGCCTTTCCTGTTCCTGTGTTACTGAGCACAGGAACTGGGTAGTGAATTGGACCCACGTTAAGATCCAGGCAGGAGAGTTTGGAATGGGGAGTTATTCCCTAGGTAACCGGTCTGAATGGGGAGTTATTCCCTTGGTAATCGGTCTGGCTTTGATCAGCATTGGCCTTAAGGTGACCCTAACTTCTGTTGCTTGTTGCAGTACGCAGATCCTGTCGCCGACCTCCTGGACAAGTGGGGAGCATTCAGAGCCCGACTCTTCCGTGAATCCTGTGTCTTCCACCAAGGCAATTACGTTAAAGACCTCAGCCGGCTGGGGCGGGACTTAAACAATCTCGTCATCGTTGACAACTCACCGGCTTCCTACGTCTTCCACCCCAACAACGCTGTAGGTAGCATATTGTTACGGGTTGTGTCTTTGCCCTGGTACAGGGCAGTGATGAGGGACCTCTCCACAAAGGGAGACTTGCATTTCTGTAGCACCCTTTGTGATCCTTTGATATGGACCAGGCTCGACCCCCCCCCCCCCCTCAAAATTCTTTCAGAAGTTAGCCTAGACCCTAACATTTTCACCTTTTAAAGGTCGGTGTGATATTCCAGGTGTGATGCAGCTGGTCAAAACACTCGGCTTTAAGCAAAACAGAATTTACTTGAACACCACAAATGAAGCACCAACAAAAGAAAATGTATCTTAGAATAACTTAAATACTGGAAAACTTAGCCGCCCCGATACAGTAACTGCTACTAACTAACTGTTCCAACATAGTAACATCCCATAAACACACCCCTTGGCGAAAAGGTAAATTCAAACACTGATTCTCACAGGCAGCAGGGAACAATATCCAGAGAGAGATTT
Organism: Chiloscyllium punctatum; assembly: GCF_047496795.1. Lineage (NCBI taxonomy): Eukaryota > Metazoa > Chordata > Chondrichthyes > Orectolobiformes > Hemiscylliidae > Chiloscyllium > Chiloscyllium punctatum. Next base: position 116,286,060 of record NC_092748.1, on the reverse strand, counting down.
CAGAGGAACGTCAGAGTGATTCTTTACTGAAGCCTACAGCTCCCCTGGACTCTCATGTCTTGTGACAGCTACAGCTACAACAAACTAGCAAAGACCTGACCTGGGAGAAGTGGTCACTCCCCTTCCATTGCCATTAAAACTCCCTCTTCAAAACAAGTTAACCTTTTCAAAGTGACAGCATTGTCACTCTGCTTGGTGGTGTTACTGTTAGACTACAAATCCAGAAACAGATGGTGTAATTTGAATTCAGTGAAAATCTGGAATTAAACATCTAGTGATGGCCATAAAACAATTGTCAGAAAAAGCTCACCTGGTTCACTAATGTCCTTTAGGGAAGGAAACTGCCATCCTTACCTGGTCTGGGCTCCATGGGACTATAGACACACTGCAATGAGGTTGACTCTTAACCACCCATCTGGATAATAGATGCTGGCCCAGCCAGTGATGCCCACATCCCATGAATGAATTTAAACTAAAATTTTCTCAAAGAAACATGAATCTGTGGGAGGCACGGTGGCTCAGTGGTTAGCACTGCTGCCTTGCAGCATCAGGGTCCCAGGTTTGATTCCCGCCTCAGGCGACTGTCTGTGTGGAGTTTGCACATTCTCCCCGTGTCTGCGTGGGTTTCCTCCGAGTGCTCTGGTTTCCTCCCACAGTCTAAAGCTGTGCAGATCAGGTGAATTGGCCATGTTAAATTGCCAGTAGTGTTAGGTGCATTAGTCAGATGGAAATAGGTCTGGGTGGGTTACTCTTTGGAGGGTCGGTGTGGACTGGGGTTGGGCCGAAGAGCCTGTTTCCACACTGTAGGGAATCTAATCGAAGCTAATCTGATCTGTGGACTTCACTCCCCCAGAGTGCGGTGGATGCTGGGACATTGAGTCAATTCAAGGAGGAGATAGTTTTATTTTTAGTTAGAAATGGGTTATGGGGAGTGGGCAGGAAAGTAGAGTTAAGGCACAGGTGAGATGAGCCATGACCATGTTAAATGGAGAGGCTGAATGGCCTCTTCCTGCTCACAGTTCGAATGTTGCAGAGCCGACAAAGTACTCTCTGATTGATTCCCAGAATCCCTACACTGTGGAAACAGGCCCTTCGGCCCAACAAGTCCACACTGACCTTCCAAAGAGTAACTCTCTCAGACCCATTCCCCCCTACCCTATATTTATTCCTGACTAATATACCTAACCTAAACATTATCCCTGAACACTATGCGACACTTTAACATGGCCAGTTCACCCTAACCTGCACATCTTTGGACTGTGGGAGGAAACCGGAGTACCCAGAGGAAACCAACGCAGACACTGGGAGAATGTGCAAACTCCACACAGTCAGTCATAGAGAGTCATCGAGATGTACAGCATGGAAACAGACCCTTCGGACCAACCTATCCATGCCGACCAGATATCCCAACCCAAGCTAGTTCCACCCGCCAGCACTCGGCCCATATCCCTCCAAAACCTTCCCATTCATATACCCTTCCAAATGCCTCTTAAATGTTGCAATTGTACCAGCCTCCACCACTTCCTCTGGCAGCTCATTCCATACACGTACCACCCTCTGCATGAAAATGTTGCCCCTTAGGTCTCTCTTATATCTTTCCCCTCTCACCCTAAACCTATGCACTCTACTTCTGTATTCCCCCACCCCAGAGAAAACACTTTGCCTATTTACCCTAACCATGCCCCTCATAATTTTGTAAATCTCTATAAGGTCACCCCTCATTCTCTGACGCTCCAGGGAAAACAGCCCCAGCCTGTTCAGCCTCTCCCTGTAGCTCAAATCCTCCAACCCTGACAACATCTCATAAATCTTTTCTGAGCCCTTTCAAGTTACACAACACCTTTCCGATAGGAAGGAGACCAGAATTACACGCAATATTCCAACAGTGGCCTCGCCAATGTCCTGTACAGCCACAACATGACCTCCCAACTCCTGTACTCAATACTCTGACCAATAAAGGAAAGCATACCAAATGCCTTCTTCACTATCCTATCTACCTGTGACTCCACTTTCAAGGAGCTATGAACCTGCATTCCAAGATCTCTCTGTTCAGCAACACTCGCTAGAACCTTACCATTAAGTGTATAAGTCCTGCTAAGATTTGCTTTCCCAAATGCAGCACCTCGCATTTATCTGAATTAAACTCCATCTGCCACTTCTCAGCCCATTGGCCCATCTGGTCAAGATCCTGTTGTAATCTGAGGTGACCCTCTTCGCTGTCGACTACACCTCCAATTTTGGTGTCGTCTACAAACTTACTAACTGTACCTCTTATGTTCACATCCCAATCATTTATGTAAATTACAAAAAGTAGAGGACCCAGCACCGATCCTTGTGGCACTCCACTGGTCACAGGCCTCCAATCTGAAAAACAACCCTCCACCACCACCCTCTGTCTTCTACCTTTGAGCCAATTCTGTATCCAAATGGCTAGTTCTCACTGTATTCCGTGATATCTAACCTTGCTAACCAGTCTCCTATGGGGAACCTTGTCGAACGCCTTACTGAAGTCCCTATAGATCACATCTACCACTCTGCCCTCATCAATCCTCTTTGTTACTTCCTCAAAAAACTCAAATCAAGTTTGTGAGACATGATCTCCCACGCACAAAGCCATGTTGACTATCCCTAATCAGCCCTTGCCTTTCCAAATACATGTACATCCTGTCCCTCAGGATTCCCTCCAACAACTTGCCCACCACCAAGGTCAGGCTCACTGGTCTATAGTTCCCTGGCTTGTTCTTACCACCCTTGGCACCACGTTAGCCAACCTCCAGTCTTCCGGCACCTCACCTGTGACTATCAATGATAGAAATATCTCAGCAAGAGGCCCAGCAATCACTTCTCTAGCTTCCCACAGATTTCTAGGGTACACCTGAGGCTGGAATCCTTACAGGACAGGTCCCTGGCACTGTGAGGCAGCAGTGCTAACCACTGAGCCACCGTGCTGCCCTGTGGAAAGAGGTGTGAGCTGTTACGTAGAACTCCAGCAGGAGCTGTGTTTACAGCACAACCCCCACACATGCAGTCCACACTGACCTTCCAAAGAGTAACTTTCACAGACCCATTTTCCCTACCCTATGTTTATGCCTGACTAATACACCTAACCTACACATCCCTGAACACTATGGGACAATTTAGCATGGCCTGTTCACTCTAACCTGCAAATCTTTGGACTGAGTGGAACCCAGAGCATCTGGAGGAAACCCACGCAGACACTGGGAGAATGTGCAAAGTCCACACAGGCCCACCCGGGAATCAAACCTGGGTCCCTTGCACTGTGAGGCAGCAGTGCTAACCACTGAGCCACCGTGCCGCCCCACTTGGGAGGTCAAGTCTAAAAGAACAGTTAGTCCTTTCAGGTGTGAACTTAGAAAATGCTTTGTCACAAAGTATGGTTAAAGGTTGGAATTCTTGTCTGCAAATGACAATTGAATATTAACCTTTAATCTAAATTGAATGGTTCCTTGCTAAGGAAAGCATTGAGGGAAGTGGAGTTAGTTGCAGATCAACTATGCTCCAATTGAATGGTTCCTGGGGCTAACTGGTTTGGTCCCGATCCTATCCTGGTAATGGTGTCGGCATCTTGCTATGTCCCAGTGGTATTCAGGTAGCCTAGAGATCCAGAAATCCAGCTGTGGGAATGGACAAGTTTTACTGCAGCAGGAATTCAATTGTTTTTGAGGTTTTGTTAAGTGTGGTGTGGGATAACCACCCCCGCTACCCCCCCCCCCCCCCCCCCCCCCCCAGAATAAGGACCTTCCATGCAGATGGTTTTAACATATCAACTGAAAGATGCCATACCAGAGACATGAGAGGAAACTGAGAGGGAAGTGAGTACTGTGTAGCCAGCACTGGAGCAGGCACAGTGGTGTTAGCACTGCTGCCTCACAGTGTCAGGGACCCGAGCTCGATTCCAGCCTCTGGCAAACTGTCTGTGTGGAGTTTGCACGTTCTCCCTGTGTCTGTGTGCTCCAGTTTCCTTCCACAATCTAAGGATGTGCAGGATTGGTGAATTGGCCAGGCTAAATTGCTCATTGTGTCCAGGGATGTAAAGATTAGGTGCATTAGTCAGGGATAAATGTAGAGCAATATTTTAGGGAATAGGTCTGGGTTGGATACTCTTCAGAGGGTTGGTGTGGACTCGTTGGGTGAAATGGCCTGTTTTCACACTGTAAGGGATTCTATGAACTCTAGGAGCACAGCTGCTAAGGGGCTGAATGGCCTCTGACAGACAGCAGGCTCTGTGATTCAATAACACAGCAATGGGAAAAGAGGGGAGGAGGGGGTTGAGGGATGTAGGAAGACAGTGAGGGGAGGGGCTGAGAGTCCAGGCAGGGGGAGCAATGTCTGTGGATGTGGGTAAAAGACCTTTGACTTGGAGGAATTTTAAAGTGTTCTGGAAAGGAAATGAAGGTGATATTAGGAATGTGGTGGAGACAGGTTCCTTTGAAGCACTGGGATGGTTATTTTAGAATGTCGAGCCGTACAGGGATATGAGATTGGTATAAGGGAACAGGGCCAGTACAGGCACATTGGACTGAAGCATCTCCTCCTGGAGGGACTTGAGTGAGTGGGAGTTTCTAACAGAGCGTTTGCTCCTTCCAGGTTCCCATTGCCTCCTGGTTTGACGACATGTCTGACACCGAATTGCTGGATCTCATCCCTTTCTTCGAGAGACTGTCGAAGGAAGAGGACATTTTCACGTTGCTGCAGGAACACCAATCGAGGTAGCACTGAGCGAGGCCCTGAATGGACAAACTTCGATCTTCCTGCTCCCTCACCAACACGCTCCCCTACCCTCGCTGATGGGGAGGTGGGGAGCACCTCCGCTCTGGGCGAAGCCATGACTCCTCTTACCCTGCGTGCCTTTCCTTCATCGAGAGGGAGAATAGCAAATACGTGAGCACTGCTCACCCAAACAGCGCGGGGGGGAAGAGACGCGCACACAGGCACACCGCACACACGCACACAGGCACAGCACACACACGTGCACATGCACACCACACGCATACAGGCATACCACACACACAGGTGCACATGCACACAGGCAGACACACTCAGACACGCATGCACACACACAGGCAGACACGCATGGGTGCGCGCGCACACGCACGCACGCATACACGCGCACGCACACACACACACACACACACACACACACACACACACACACACACACACACACCAACTGTTTGCAACCCCCTCCCCTCTGCACAGCACTTAGACATACACACACAGAAATCAGGACTGGCTCCTGCCGCACTTGGCCATGTTCTCTTCTACACTGTATTTCCATCGATTGGAACCGGGGGAGTGGGTGCTGTGTCTGTATGGGTTTCAGTTTGGGGAGTGCGATTTCAGGCAATCATCTCCATTGGTGTGACCATTGTTCTCTCCTGTTCTCTCACTCCTTCCTCGAACCCCCTTACTGGGGATAGAAGGTCAACCGCAATGCCTTCTACAGCTGATCAGCCGGCCATGCCAGTGAGCTGGGGGCTGTGTGGGATGATTGATTACAGAGTGAAAGTTGTTAAATCATTAGAAAGATTTCCCTTGACATAAAAGAATCTGGAGAGAAGGGCAGGCCAGTTGAGCTAATGGTAGATGTGTGAAGTGGTGTTTGATGCAGAGATGGGAGAGGGTGGGAGGAGAAGACAGGCCTGGAGATTGTGGAGGGATGGGGGTGGGGAACAGTGGCAAGGGTAAAGGGATGGGGTGAGTCGGGTGTTTTGGTGTGTCAGGTCTGAGGGGCTGAGTCCTGGGATTAGCACTGTGACTAATATTCAGGCTGCTTTCCGCCGGGATTAAACTCCGTGATTCCGTTTTTTAAACATTTGAACAATTAAATGCCCTGGCAGCTTTTTTTTTAGTATCCCAGTATGACAGCCTGTTAGAAACAGAAACTCAGGAACTCCCTTCCAATTGGAACACATTGTTGGAACAGCGGGGGATTTAAATAAAAACTCGCAGGTGAAGTTAAGAAGTTTGTTCTCTCCTCTCTTAAACCATCTTGACCCACATTGGAGCAAACGAGAGCCCCTTCAGTGCTGCTGTTCGGCTGTGGTAGGAATCACAGGCTTTACCTGCTAGCAGGCCGTCATGGCTTTAACTGGGTCGGGGTGTGGGGGTGGGGGGAGGTTAGGCAGCTAAACATTCCACTACCCCCTCACTCACCCCCCCTCACCCTGGGGCAGTGAGGGTCACGATATACCTTCCCACAATACCCCAGCTCTGTCATGCAGATGTACCATGCCTCCCCACCCCAGACAGGGGCCTACACTGGCCTGCTTTACTGCCTCAGTGTGATAATTAAACAGCTCAGCCTCTGAACTGGCCGTACACACCAGCAGGAGCAGCAGGTTACCGACTCTGACCGGGTTAAAGGATCCTTTCCCTTCACACCTCTATACATTGTACCGCTATACACCACGCTGAGGGATGTACAGGACAGAGACAGGCCATTCGGCCTGCATGATGCATCGTGTTTCTGCTCCTACTCTCCTGAGCTTCTACACTACCCCCAGCACCCACACCCCTCACCCCCCCCCACATCCCTCACCCTATCACGCTATCTCTCTGTGTCTCTCCCTCTGTTTATTCAGACTCCCCTTGAAGTGATTGCCAACTTCCACTCCCTACTCTCCCCACACCCCGCAACAGAGCTCTCCCTGCCCAGGTTCCCTGCCCTGAGGGAAGACGGTTTTCCTGAAATCCCAATGGGATTTTTTGGGCTTTATCCTGGGGGCCCATGTAGTGGTGCTCTTGGTGTGGCTCAGCCTGGGTGCTGATCGCCCACTGAAGCCAGCACACAGTGCTCAGGGGGAGTGGGATACACCACACGGTTACTCTGCTGTTTCTGACACCCCCACTGTGCAGTTTGACACTGCACACAATTATCACCAGTTTAAACCATTTTATTGAATCAGTGCAATTTCGTTAAACTGATAAATTACTGATTTACTTCGTTTGTTTATAGTTCAATTTAACTTAATTGTTTATAACTTAATGATTAAGTGGGTGATTGTGAATTTACTGTAACCCCCTTGGGAATAAGCAGGGCCCAATCTGTCAGGGCGGTGTTGAGGGGTCCCCTGACTGGGAACACACTCGCTCTCTCTCTCTCTCTCTCTCGCGCTGTCTCGCTCGCTCTCTTTCCTTCCCTGTCTTCTCTCTTTCTCCTTGCCCCTTCTCTCTCTTTCCCCCCACTTCGCACTCTCATTTCTCCATCCCCCCACCTTCTCTTCCCTTTCCATCTGCCTCCTCCCACCCAGTGTTTTCCCTGCCTTCTTACCCCATCCTCCTCCTCCTGTCACGCACGCACACACCCCACACCCCCCCCCCCCCCCCCCCCCAGTCCCTTGGGGAGTTAAATCTCCACACTTTCAGAAGCAGCTTCCCATTCTCCTCAGTGAAAGCCCCCCGAACCAGTTCATGGCTGTGTGTGCGCCAGTCATTCCCCTCCCCTCCCACAGACTGCCCGGGAAGAGTTGGGGGGTGGAGGTCAACCTTATCTCGATGGGGCGATGCCCCACCTGGTTGAATATCTGTGCGCTCCCACCTGCAGATCCGTGAGCTCTCAGAGGGACGGAGCAGAGAGGGGGAGGATGGTGGGTGTTTGGTATCGGCTGGCCTGACCACCAGGCCCTGGGTTGAGGGTGTGAGGTGGGAGGGTTGCTCATCCTCCCCCAGGGTCACCTCAGGAAGGACGGGGGATGGGGATGGAAGCTGCTTTGTGTCCTAAGCACACAGCGGTCTTGAGGGAGCTCTGATAGATCCCCCCCCCCCCCCTCGGCAGCTGTTCCTTGGGCACCCTCTGTCCGGTGTCTGGGTTTGGGGGGGGGGTCAGCTGAAATACTAGGCAGCTAACACACTGGTGTGTAACAAACATAAGGAAGATCTCAGTCATGGTCACGCGGGCTGAGTTTAGAATTTTTGCAGAAACTGTGATTTACTTTGAGGCAGGAAAGTGACATGGAGGGATGGCTGTGGTGTGGGGGGGGGGGGGGGAGGGGGGAATGCTGTTCTGAGGATGTCCTCATACAACGGCTGTCTGTGCAGATTCTGGGGTTGGGGTGGGGAATGCAGAGATTCCTGACGGTGGGAGAATTGGATGGGGTCAGTGGCACCCATTACCCCTCAGGGCAGCCCTTCAAAAGGGTGAATCCAGCGCTCTGTCTCAGGCTTGTGCTGTGATGCCCATCACGGTGGAATAGCCTGCTGACACTCCACCGCTGGGTGGTCTCAGGAGGAGGATGACAGCTGTTTAGCCTGCCAGGAGATGACACTTGCCTGAGGCGTGGGGTGGAAGTTACGTGATTGGTTCAAGGAGCTCTGTCAATCTCCTAGTTAGGAGCAAGAGTCTCAATGTCATGAGGAAAGGGCCCTCCATCACACACCCATCGCCTACCTAAACATCACCACCCTACATTCAGAGCTCCCCAGGTCCTGGGCCACCCCAACACCCAGTTTGTCTTTTGAACTTGCTTCCAGTTGACACTGAGCTGAGAGTTTAGGATTTGCCACTACCATCCCCCTTGAGCAGGGTGTGTGTGATGCAGGCTGCAGTGTGTATGGAATAGAGATAGGGTGCGATAGAGAGAGAGAGAGAGAAGGGCCCAACTGAGATCCCTTTGGGTTAAGCCCAACTGTAATTCCAGCTGCCTCCACCTGAGAGCAGTGTAGAGCTAATCTTGCCTTGAAATAGATCGTGCCTTATATGTAAATGTAATTAAAGATTTTAATACTTTGGAAAATGGGAGTTGGTATATAATATTTTTGTGCCTATTTTTGTATGTGATGCTCTGTGACTGGGAGGTGGTTTGTACAGAGTGGGGTTTGAGCCTACACAGCTGCCCATATGGGGAGATGTGTCATCACTGAGTGATACTATCTTGCCCACTCTCTTGTTGATTCTTCTAAAAGTAAAACAAAAAAGATGTCTTTACAACATTTTTGAGTCTGATTTGTGTCCGTGTGTGCATGTTTTGGAATTACGGATTAGTAGGGAGGATAGTGCATGACACAGGGGCTGAGAATATTAGATTAGATTAGATTACTTAGTATGGAAACAGGCCCTTCGGCCCAACAAGTCCATACTGACCCTCTGAAGAGCAACCCACCCAGACCCATTCCCCTACATTTACCCCTTCACCTAACACTACGGACAATTTAGCATGGCCAATTCACCTAACCTGCACATCTTTGGACTATGGGAGGAAACCGGAGCACCCGGAGGAAACCCACGCAGACACGGGGAGAATGTGCATGTGAGATCTTTTCAACTTAGGTCCCAACGCTGGAAAGGGGACCTAAGTTAAACCTCTTGTTTTTAAGATATTTTGTGATCTAAAATGAAAACCTGACTGGTTTGTCCATGAATGGGGTGGCATGGTAGCTCAGTGTGTAGCACTGCTGCCTCACAGCGCCAGGGACTGGAGTTCGATTCCCACATCGGGCAACTGTCTGTGTGGAGTTTGCACATTCTCTCCGTGCTGAATTGCCCATTATGTCCAGGGATGTGTAGGCTAGGTGCATTAGTCTGGGGTAAATGTAGAGTATTAGGGAAATGGGTCTGGGTGGGTTGGTGTGGACTTGTTGGGCTGAAGGGCCTGTTTCCACACTGTAGGGCTTCTATGATCCTAAGAAGGAAGCTTGTCCACCCACCAGTCAGCCTGCAGGTGACTCCTGTCCTGTCGTTAACTAATTGGCAGAAGAAAAGCAATAAGCTCAGCCTTCTCAGTTTTGCTCGTAGCTGAGAATTGATTCCGAAAGATTCTGGCCTTTGCTTTGCGAAACCACTCAAGTCAAAGGACAAATGTATGTTTTTCTAGCTCCTTTTCCAACCTCAGGACCCAAAATGCTTTGCAGCCAGTGAAGTCATTTTGAAGTGGATGAGATGGGGCAATCAATGTGTGCACAGCAAGCTCCCTAAAGCAGCAGTTTGTCCATCATGGAATGGTTACATCTCAAAAGGAGATCATTCAGCCCCTTGTGCTGTGCTGGCTCTCTGAGGGCCTGGTGAAGTTAAGGATTGCTGAAATGTGGACTGCAGCAGTTCAAGATGGCAGATCACCGCCACCTGGTGGTGTGGAGGTGCCAGTGTTGGACTGGGGTGGACCAGGTCAGAAGTCACAGGACACCAGGTTATAGTGCATCAGGTTTATTTGAAATGAGAAGCTTTCGGAGCGCTGCCCCTTCATCAGGAGAAGTCAGATGGAAAAGAGGCAGTGCTGCAAAAGCTTGTGATTTCAAATAAACCAGTTGGACTATAACCTGGTGTCATGTGACTGCTGACCTCTCGAGGACAACTAGGAATGGACAATTAATACTTTCCCAGCACTGACACATCCACGTCCCATGAGGGAATTTAAAAAATGAAGTGGACAGAGGGATCTGTTCTCCTTGGGATTTGATTGAGACAGGCAGATGTACAGGGTGGAGAATTTTCCTCTTCAAACAATCATTCAATTCCTTTTGAAAGCCACAGTTAACCCAATCTTCACTCTTCTCTCAAGGCAATGCGTCAATAAAAACAAAATAAAAAGCTCACGGATGCTTGTAATCCAAAATAAAACCAGAAGGTGCTGGAAAAACTCAGCAGGTCTGGCAGCATCTGTAGAGAGAGAGAGAAACAAGAGTTAATGTTTCGACTCTGGTATGACCCATCTTTGGAACTCCCTGCTTGAAAAAGAAAAGAGTTATCCTGCTATCTCCTTGTTGCTTCTTTCAGTCTGTGACCTCTTAATAGTGGGAATAGTTTCTCCTCTGACTAAACACCAACCTTCTCATCTCTGAGGAGAACGATTTAAAATTCTTTGATGTATCCACCTCACTAAAGTTCCTCCAGTACAACTCTGTTTCAGAACGCAGGCCTGAAACATTAACTCTGTTTCCTGGGCACTGCCAGACTTACCGAGTTTCTCTAGCACTTTGTTTTTTTTTATTTCTAATCTCTCTCAGCTTTCCCAACCTCTTTCTTGACCTGTTCTGCTGCCCTTGATGGTTTGTGCACGTACATCCTCCTGGTTTGGATTCTCAAAAAGTAACAGTCAAGTCACCAGCGTCCAAGAAGACCACTCTTCCATTACAGAGAGTTGCTGAGTAATATTTTAACCCTGAGAGCTGCCTTCTCCTATTAGGCGACACAGGTTGTGTTGCTGTAGTCTTACCAGATGGCAGGGGCTGCTCTCCCATTACAGAGAAGCAACTGGTGGTGATTTAACCTGAAGGCTATCAGACCTCCTCTGGTGGGGGAAGAGGTTGAGAAGGAGAGTCCTTCAAGGTAACCTCAAACTAGTGATGGGAATTGAACCCACGCTGTTGCTGGTTTAATGTGAGGGTTGCCACACTTCAGGAGAGGGTGGAGGATGAGAAGGAAAATCCTTTGTGGTAACCTCAGTCAGAGAGTCATATAGCACAGAAACAGAGCCTTCGGTTCAACTAGTCTACACCGACCATAATGCCAATCTAGACTAGTCCCACCTGCCTGCATTTGACCCATATCCCTCCAAACAGTTGGAGTAATTAAACCCACGTTTGAACTGATCTCTCAAATGTTTGTCCTGATCTCTGTACCTTTTCTGCAGCTGTAGCACTGTGGTCTGCACTCTGTTCTGATACCCTGATACACTTTCTATGGTATGATCTGCCTATAGAGCACGCAAAACACCACTTTCCATTGTGTCTCAGTACGTGACAACAATAAACCAATCGATCACACTGTTGGTATCGCTCTGCACTGCAGAGTGTCCGTCCAAGCTAGACTCTAATCCTACCAGAATGCACCACTTTGCAAAAAGACCATCTTTTGGTGGGGGTTGAAGGGTGAAACCTGGTCCAAAATGCCCAGATAAGCCATGTCCCTTCTTTGAAACAATGTCCCAGGAGCAGGTTGTAAGTTTGCTAGCTGAGCTGGTGGGTTTGTTCTCAGACGGTACATCATCACGCTAGGTAACATCATCAGTGAGGAATTCCTGTACACACAGCCAAAGGACACCACTCCAACTGGGACAACGCATCCATCCTAGGACAGGCTAAACAGAGACATTCCGGGAAATTCCTGAAGGCCTGGCTTTCAAACTGGAACTCTATCAGTAAACACATTGATTTGGACCCCTTTTATCAACCTCTGAGAAAAAGAACCGGAAATGATGTCACCCACCATAACAGACCAAGACACACAAATAGAAAGCGGGACATAACACTAGCACTTTACTGGAGGCTCACTGATGATGTTACCTAGTATGGTGACAAAACGTCTGATAATAAACCTTCAGCTCAGCGAGCAAACTTACAACCTGAATCTCAACCTGAGCTACAAATCTTTTCAAAAATCGTGATGTCGCAGGATCTTTCACATCCATGGGAGCACCTCAGCTTTGCTCCTGGTGTTGTGGGTGAAACCTCTGGCAGCTCAGCACTCCCTCAACACTGCACTGCGAACGACGGCTTAGATTCAGGCCTTTTGGGAGGGGAGGGCAGGGGGTTCTAGGACGCAAAAGTGTTGCTCCCTGTGTCACACCTCCTGTTTCCCAGCATGCTGTAGGAATGGTATGTGTGCCTCCATGTCACACTCAGAAAATCCTGGGGGCCTACAAAACACTCGGGGGGGAATTTAGCACAAAATTGTTTACACCCTCTCGGTATTTTTGAGATCTGAACCATTCAATCAGGTCAAAAGTTCTGTTGTTTTCAAGTTGGATGGTGAGAAACTGGGGGGATAGACTAGTCAAGGAACTGAAGATGTTTGGAAGCAGGAGATATGGGGATTTTGTTAATGCATTCACAGGATGAGGGTATTCTTACCCATCCCTAATTGCCCAGAGGGCAGTTAGGAGTCAACCACATTGCTCTGGGTTTGGAATCACAGGTCAGGATAGCAGTTTCCCTCCCTGAAGGGGTATCAGTGAACCAGATCAGTTTTTCCCCTGACAATCAGCAATAGGTTCATGGTCAGCAGTTGGCTCTTAATTCCAGATTCTGTTTGTTTTTAGTGAATTCAAATTCCACCATCTTCTGTGGTGGGATTTGAAGATGGGTTCCCCTGAACATTCCCTGGGTCTCTGGATTAACATTCCAGCAATAATACCACTAGACCATTGCCTGTTGTGGTGTTGAGAGTGCAATGGTGAAGTGATATTGTTCCTGGGCTAATAATCCAGAACCATAGGCTATTGTCCAATGTCAGAAACCTTCATAATATTCAAGAAGAATGGACTCGAGGGGCTGAATGGCCTGATTTACTTCCCATGTATGTGGATGTGCATTTGTGATGCCAAGATATACAAGGCTGTGGGCCAAGTGCTGGAAATTGGGATTGGAAGAGTTTGGTGGTTGTTTTAGCTGGTGCAGACTCAATGGATCTGTGCTGTAGGTCTCTGTGACTGTGCCTAATGAATATTCTAGGGGCATGGGTTCACCATGGGGGCTGATGAAAACTGAATTCAATAAGAGTTACCATGTGATGGCCACGTAAACACTATCAATTACAATTGTTGTAAAAACTAGTTCATTAACATCCGTTAAGGAAAGAAATCTGCTGTCCTTACCTGGCCTGGCCTACACATAACTCCAGGAGATAGTGAGGACTGCAGATGCTGGAAATCAGAATCAAAAAGTGTGGTGCTGGAAAAGCACAGCTGGTCAGGCAGCATCCGAGGAGCAGTAGAATCAACATTTCGAGCATAAGCTCTTCATCGGGAATGTCATTATGCTCGAAACGTTGACTCTCCTGCTCCTCAGATGCTGCCTGACCGGCTGTGCTTTTCCAGCAACACACTTTTTGATTCTGACTACACGTAACTCCAGACCCACAGCAATGATGTTGACTCTTAACTGCCCTGGGGGCTAAGGCTGGGTAATAAATGCTCATCCAGCCAGTGATGCCCACACCTTACAAATGTTGAAACTCACGTATGAGATGGCTCTCTTCTACCTCACCTTGAGTCCTGACCCACTCGTACCTCTGTGCTCTCTAACTGGCACTGGCTCACTTTTATTAAAATTAAAAATTCTCATCCTTTTCAAAACCCACCCATGGCATCCCTCTCCTCTATCTCCATGATCTCCTCTATTCCTAATGACCCGGTGAGGTTTCTGCCTTATCTTGCCCATCCCTAATTTTCCATCAGTGGGACCCGTGCCTATAGCTTCCTGGGCCCTGAGAGCTGGCATTCCCTCCCTGCATCCTTTCCTACTTTAAGACCATCTTAAGACCTTCCTATCTGACCAAGCTTGCAGTTCACCAGACCATTGTATTTATCACCCCGTCATAGAGCTATACCGCACGGAAACAGACCCTTCAGTCCAACTCATCCATGCTGACCCGATATCCCAACCTAATCTAGTCCCATATTGCCAACACTTGGCTCATATCCCTCTATACCCTTCCTATTCATACACCCATCCAGATGCCTTTTAAATGTAATTGTACCAGCCTCCACTTCATCCTCTGGCAGCTCATTCCATACATGCACCACCTCTGCGTGAAAAAGTTGCCTCTTAGGTCTCTTTTATATCATTCCCTCTCACCATAAACCTATGCCCTCTAGTTCTGGACTCCCCCATTCAATAGACAATAGATGCAGGAGTAGGCCATTCTGCCCTTCGAGCCTGCACCACCATTCAATATGATCATGGCTGATCATTCCTAATCAGTATCCTGTTCCAGCCTTATCTCCATACCCCTTGACTCCACTATCTTTAAAAGCTCTATCCAATTCTTTTTAAATGAATCCAGAGACTGGGCCTCCACTGCCCTCTGGGGCAGAGCATTCCACACAGCCACCACTCTCTGGGTGAAGTAGTTTCTCCTCATCTCTGTCCTAAATGGTCTACCCCGTATTTTTAAGTTGTGTCCTCTGGTTCGGCACTCCCCCATCAACGGAAATATGTTCCCTCCTGCCAGAGTGTCCAGTCCTTTCATAATCCTATACGTTTCAATCAGATCCCCTCTCAGTCTTCTAAACTCAAGGGTATACAAGCCCAGTCGCTTCAGTCTTTCCGTGTAAGGCAATCCTGCAATTCCAGGAATTGACCTCGTGAACCTACGCTGCACTCCCTCAATAGCCAGAATGTCTTTCCTCAAATTTGGAGACCAGAACTGTACACAGTACTCCAGGTGTGGTCTCACCAGGGCCCTGTACAGCTGCAGAAGAACCTCTTTGCTTCTGTACTCAATCCCTCTTGTTATGAAGGCCAGCATGCTATTAGCCTTCTTCACGACCTGCTGTACCTGCATGCTTGCCTTCATTGACTGGTGAACAAGAACACCCAGATCTCTCTGAACAGCCCCTTTACCTAATTTGATACCATTGAGGTAGTAATCTGCCTTCCTGTTCTTGCCACCAAAGTGGACATTTATCCACATTAAACTGCATCGGCCATGCATCTGCCCACTCACCTAACTTGTCCAGGTCACCCTGTAATCCCCTAACATCCTCATCGCATTTCACCCTACCACCTAGCTTTGTGTCATCAGCAAATTTGCTAATGTTAAGGGAAATGACCTTGTCTATTTATCCTATCCATGCCCCTCTTGATTTTATAAACCCTCAGCCTCTGACACTCCAGTCTATTAAGCCTCTCCCTACAGTTCAAACCTTCCAACCCTGGCAACATCCTTGTAAATCTTTTCTGAACCCTTCCAAGTTTCATAACATCCTTCCACTTTGGGCAGCACCTTGTGAGATGGCGCACGCTGTTCTAGGTGCCATGTCAATGCAAGTTGTTGTTGTTGAGGAGCCCCTGGTCCCCTAGCATTTGTTGACTCAGGCCTTCGAAGGGTTAAGGCCTTGCTGTGTCATTACTGGGTGGATGCAGCTCCTGAGGGAGGGAGTCTGGCAAATCAGAAACAAAAACAGACAGCCCTCGGCCCAGGGTTTATTGAGATATTCTGCAGCTTCCAGTTCTGCTTAGTGAGCCTCTGGCATGTTTCTCCCCCTGTCATGGGCCTCTAGGATAGAGAGTTACTCTGCCAGGAGCAAGAAACCAGGCACTGTGCTAAGTTCCTGTGTCGAAATCACGTGAGCCCATCGATTCCAAATTCGTAAGTGGGTGTGTGTTGTTTACTGCAAGGCTTGAGTTTGCCTTGTTACAGCTTAGATACACTGCAGAGGACCGGAAAAGGGAAAATCTTTGAAGATTGATTGAAAGGTCCTCTGTGCGAGAGATCGGAGCTGAAATGGGTAGACCAAGTCAGCAGAGCTAATAGAAATCACAGAAAGTTTTATAATTTATGAAGCCGCCTTACTTTCACTTGAATTATATCCCCTCCCCCCATGTATCCGCCTCATTTGATTATGCAACGACTTAGTGAAAGGCTGCAAATTCTTTAACCATTAACAGACCAAAGTCAGAGACCCAGGATAGGAGCACAAGACTTCAGGAATCTATGCTGACAACAACAAATGCTAGAGATCACAGCGGGTCAGACAACATCCATGGGGAGAGAGCAAGCTCACGTTTTGGGTCAAGATGATTCTTCATCAGAGTTGAAGTGAAGTGTGGAGGGGACAGCATTTATGCGGGTGGCACGGTTGCTCAGTGGTTAGCACTGCTGCCTCACAGCGCCAGGGTCCCAGGTTCGATTCCAGCCTTGGGCGGCTGTCTGTGTGGAGTTTGCACATTCTCCCTGTGCCTGCATGGGTTTCCTCCCACAGTCCATAGATGTGCAGGTCAGGTGAATTGGCCAGGCTAAATTGTCTGTAGTTGTTAGGTGCATTAGTTGATGGGGTGGGGGTTACTCTTCGGAGGGTCGGTGTGGATTTGTTGGGCCGAAGGGAATCTAATCCAATCTATATTCGGGAGGGAGTGCGGGGGGAGAAAGGGTGTTGATAGTTCAGATTATCAGAATGAGAATGGCAAAATGTGTGTCTACCTGCCGGACTGGGAAGGACAGACAGTCCCACTGGGGTGGGGGGGAGAGGGGAGACAGGACATGGTGACAGAGAATGTAACAAGTAAAGCTAAAAGAAAGGAAAGGAATGGGAGTGGGTCTTTACAATTTGAAGGTGTTGAACTCAATACCAAATCCAGACGGCTGTGAGGTGCTCAGTCTGAAGATGAGATGTTCCTCTAATTTGCACTGGGATTCACATGAGTGCAAATCACCATCAAACCAAACAAATGAGGAGATCTGGTGGGGAGAGAGAGAGAGAGAGAGAGAGAGAGCTCATACGTACAATGAATCATTGTGTTGTATATGTCAGTTGGCTTCATGTCCACTTTACAGTGAAATAGCCACCGTGGGCTCAAGTCCCACTCAACAAATGTCAACACAAAATCCAAGTTGGTATTCCCAGTGCAGGAAATGTATTCATGGCATCGGAAGAGCGAATGGGCCTCTCACTAAACATCTGGAAGATAAAAATCTACTACTGCTTCGCCCTAACCACACAGCACTGTCCCTCCACCTTCTGGACAATATGGATCAATTCACATACCTCAAGAGTATCCTTTCAGTGAGGGCTGACCTTGACAACAATATGTTATTTATTCATTCAAAGGACGTGGGTGTCACTGGCTGGGCCCAGCATTTATTGCCCGTCCCTAGTTGCCCCTTGAGAAGGTGGGGGTGAGCTGCCTTCTTGAACCGCTGCAGTCCATGTGCTGTAGGTTGACCCACAATGCCCTTGGGGAGGGAATTCCAGGATTCTGACCCAGTGACACTGAAGGAACGGTGATATATTTCCAAATCAGGAGGGTGAGGGGCTTGGATGGGAACTTGCAGGGGGTGGTGTTCCCATGGATCTGCTGCCCTTGTCCCTCTAGGTGGAAGTGGCCGTGGGTTTGAAAGGTGCTGTCAGAGAAGAAAAAAATAAATAAAAAGCAAGCTGTCGAAATATAGAACACAATTTAGAAAAATCTAAAACATCCAGCAAAACAAAGTTTGCAAACTACTTCCAACACCCTCACTTCATATTGATTCAGATCCAGAGATGGGATGCCTCCGTGTTAAAATTTTTAGTTTGACTGACAGATTCTTCTCAGTTTCCTTTCCTGTGAACTGTGAAGTCTTCTGACATAAATATTCACAAAACTGAGAGCTTAAACTTTCACAGCTTTTAAAAGTTAATGGCCTTCAATGTTCACTGTACCCGTGGTAAACTTCACAACATGAACATCTCCATTCCATTGACACTCGAGGGATTTGCAGTCACCTGCTCTCTGACACATGCTCCATTAGGACTGATGGACTCAATGTCAAAAAGTGTGGAATGTACACATGTCCTGAAGAAGGGCTTATGCCTGAACTGTCAGCTCTCCTGCTCCTCGGATGCTGCCTGACCTGCTGTGCTTTTCCAGCATCACACTGTTTGACTGTGATCTCCAGCATCTGCAGTCCTCACTTGTTCCTGAAGGACTGTCTAACATTGTTTCTTATCGGGATTTTTGAGAAGATTTGTAGCTCAGGTTGATGATAGGTATGTTAGTTAGCTTGCTGAGCTGAAAGGTTTGTTTTCAGATCTCTCATCACCATGACTATCTATCCAACCCAAACTTTGGGTCAGCTATGTGGAAGACACCTTTGTCATCACAAAATGGAACAAATTAGGGGAAACATAAACAACACCCTCAACAATATCCAGACAGGCATAAAATTCACAAAAGAGGAGGAGACTCCCATTCCTAGGCGTGACAGTTAAACGTACAGTTAAGGGAGAGCTTCAAACCAGCGCCTACAGAAAAACAACACGCATGGACCAAATACTTAACTTCAGAAGCAATCATCCCAAAACCCACAAACGGAGCTGCATCAAGACATTATTTCAATGAGCTACATCACACTGCAGCACCCAAGAACTACAAACAGCAGAAGAAAAATTCCCATACAATGTTTTCAAGGAAAACGGGTACCCAATAAACACAATCCATCGATTCCTCAGAAACAAACCCAAACAAGCAGACACAACACAACCAAAAACTATACCACATTACCTTACATCAAAGACATATCAGAACTGACTTCTAGATTACTCAGACTCCTTGGCATCATGGTAGTCCACAAACCTACCAAACACACTTAAACAGCGAAACATTAGATACCACCAGCAAAACTAATGTCATTTAAAAGATACCATGCAAGAACTGTAAAAAAACATGACATCAGACAAAATAGCAGGAAACTTGCCACCAGGACACATGAACACCAACTGGCCACAAAGGGACACGACCCAATATACATACAGACAAAGAAGGACACCATTTTGACAGGGACAACACACACATCCCAGGACAGGCGAAACAAAGACACGCACGAGAATTCCTAGAGGCATTGCATTCTAATCAGAACTCCATCAATAAACACATCGATGTAGACCCTATCCACCTTCCCTTGAAAATAAACTGGAAATGACATCACACACCTTAAGAAACGAAGGCCTCTAAATAGAGAGGTGGGACATTCCACCAGCACTTCACCAGAGACTCCCATTGATGATGTTAGTTAGTCATGGTGATGAACATCTGAAAGCAAACCTTCCAGCTCAGCGAGCTAACTTACATACACAGTTTTTTTATACTTTTAAAAATCCTTCACTAATCAACTCCCATACTACTTTGAAAACCAGACACTAAAATGATGTTAACAATGAACATTACAGCGCAGTACAGGCCCTTCAGTCCTTGATGTTGCACTGACTTGTAAAACCAATCTAAAGTCCATCTAACCTACACTATTCCATTATCATCCATATGTTTATCTAATGACCATTTAAAGTTGGCGAGTCTATTACTGTTGGAGGCAGGGCGTTACAAGCCCTTAGTACTCTTTGAGTAAAGAACCTATCCCTGACATCTGTCCTATATCTATCACCCCTCAATTTAAAGCTATGTCCCCTCATGCGAGCCATCACCACCCAAGGAAAAAGGCCCTCACTGTCCACCCTATCTAATCCTCTGATCATCTTGTATGCTTCTATAAACCAGCCTCAAATCCCTCAGCCTTTCCTTGTAAAACCTTCCCTCCATAAGGTTCCCCACAGTAGGCTCCTGCAGAAAATACTGAGGCGTGAGATTGAGGGTGATTTAGTGGTTTGGATCAGAAATTGGCTAGCTGTAAGAAGACAGAGGATGGTGGTTGATGGGAAATATTCATCCTGGAGTTCAGCTACTAGTGGGGTCCCGTAAGGATCTGTTTTGGGTCCACTGCTGTTTGTCATTTTTATAAATGACCTGGATGAGGGTGTAGAAGGATGGGTTAGTCACATTTTGTCACATTTTGTCACACTTCCTAATTAGTTATTCTAGCTGCACGCTGACAGTCTGATTTTCCTGCTCCTTGGATGCTGCCTGAACTGCTGTGCTCTTCCAGCACCTCTAACCCAGAATCTGGTTTCCAGCATCTGCAGTCATTGTTTTTACCTAGTCTGTAATTCATGTTCAAAGATATCCAGATCCCTCCGTGCTGCTATATTTTGCATCCTGTCTTCATTTAAATAATATGTTACATTTCTGTTCTTTTGCTGATTAGACAAGTTCAGATTTGTCCATATTATATTCCATCTTCCACATCTTTGCACACCCTATCCTTAAGAGTTTATAGATTCTTTGTAACATTTCTGTAGCTTTCACACAACTTACATTCTTAATTACAATCCCTTCATGCCATTAGTATAGATAGTACTGTGTATGTCTGAGGCCCTACCAGTGATCCTTGTGACCATCTAATGATGTACCACTTAGAGTCATAGAGATGTACAGCACGGAAATAAGACCCTTCAGTCCAACCCGTCCATGCCGACCAGATATCCCAACCCAATCTAGTCCCACCTGCCAGCACCCGGCCCATATCCCTCCAAACCCTTCTTATTCATATACCCATCCAAATGCCTCTTAAATGTTGCAATTGTACCAGCCTCCACCACTTCCTCTGGCAGCTCATTCCATACCCGTACCTCCCTCTGTGTGAAAAAGTTGCCCCTTAGGTCTCTTTTATATCTTTCCCCTCTCACCCTAAACCTATGCCCTCTACTTCTGGAGTCCCCCACCCCAGGGAAAAGATTTTGTCTATTTATCCTATCCATGCCCCTCATAATTTTGTAAACCTCTATAAGGTCACACCTCAGCCTCCGATGCTCCAGCGAAAACAGCCCCAGCCTGTTCAGCCTCTCCCTATAGCTCAAATCCTCCAACCTTGGTAACATCCTTGTCAATCTTTTCTGAACCCTTTCAAGTTTCACAACATCTTTCCGATAGGAGGGAAACCAGAATTGCACGCAATACTCCAACAGTGGCCTGACCAATGTCCTGGACAGCCTCAACATGACCTCCCGACTCCTTTACTCAATACTCTGACCAAAAAAGGAAAGCATACCAAACGCCTTATTCACTATCCTATCTACCTGTGACTCCACTTTCAAGGAGCTATGAACCTGCACACCAAGGTCTCTTTGTTCAGCAACACTCCCTAGGATCTTACCATTATGTGTATAAGTCCTGCTAAGATTTGCTTTCCCAAAATGCAGCACCTCGCATTTATCTGAATTAAACTCCATCTGCCACTTCGCAGCCCATTGGCCCATCTGGTCAAGATCCTGTTGTAATCTGAGGTGACCCTCTTCGGTGTCCACTACACCTCCAATTTTGGTGTCATCTGCAAACTTACTAACTGTACCTCTTATGCTCACATCCCAATCATTTATGTAAATAACAAAAAGTAGAGGACCCAATACCGATCCTTGTGGCACTCCACTGGTCACAGGCCTCCAGTCTGAAAAACAACCCTCCACCACCACCCTCTGTCTTATACCTTTGAGCCAGTTCTGTATCCAAATAGCTAGTTCTCCCTGTATTTCATGAGATCTAACCTTGCTAACCAGTCTCCCAAGGGGAACTTTGTTGAATACCTTACTGAAGTCCATATAGATCACATCTACCACTCTGCCCTCATCAATCCTCTTTGTTTCTCTTTCAAAAAACTCAATCAAGTTTGTGAGACATGATTTCCCACGCACAAAGCCATGTTGACTATCCCTAATCAGTCCTTGCCTTTCCAAATACATGTACATTCTGTCCCTCAGGATTCCCTCCAACAACTTGCCCACCACCAAGGTCAGGCTCACTGGTCTATAGTTCCCTGGCTTGTTCTTACCGCCCTTCTTAAACAGTGGCACCACGTTTGCCAACCTCCAGTCTTCCGGCACCTCACCTGTGACTATCGATGATACAAATATCTCAGCTAGGGGCCAAAGGTTCTAGGCTCCACCTGATCAGGTCCTGGGGATTTATCCACCTTTATGCGTTTCAAGACATCCAGCACTTCCTCCTCTGCAATATAAATTACGATCCCTGAAGACGGAGGTTATCTGGGTTGTTCTACGGTGGAGCTGGTCCTCCTGGGAGCAGATGCGAATGAGGCAGAGGAATTGGAAATAGGGGATAGCGTTTTTACAGGAGGCAGGGTGGAGGAGGTGTAGTCCAGGTAGCTGTGGGAGTTAGTGGGTTTGTAGTAGATGTCCATGTTGAGTCGGTCACCAGAAATGGAGATGAAGAGGTCCAGGAAGGGGAGGGAGGTATCTGAGATGGTGTAGGTGAACTTGAGGTCAGGGTGGAAGGTGTTCGTGAAGTTGATGAACTGTTCAACCTCCCCATGCGCGCATAAGGTGGCGCTAATACAATCATTGATATAGCGGAGGAAAAGGTGGGGAGCGGTGCAAGTGTCACTGTGGAAGATGGACTGTTCCACACACCCGAAGAGCAGGCAGGCATAGTTGGGGCCCATGCTGGTGCCCGTAGCTACCCCTTTGGTCTGGAGGAAGTTGGAGGATTGGAAGGAGAAGTTGTTGAGGATGACAACCAGTTCAGCCAATTAAATGAGTGTGTCAGTGGAAGGATACTGGTTGGGTCAGCGGGTGAGGAAGGAACAGAGGGCTTGGAGGCCTTTGTCATGGCGGATGGATGTGCACAGGGACTGGATATCCATAGTGAAGATGAGGCGTTGGGGGCTGAGGAAACAAAAGTCATGTAGGAGTTGGAGGGTGTGGAGAGTTCCTTGACTGGAGGGATCAGACAGTATCAAGGTATGTGGAGATGAAATTGGTGGGCCAGGAACAGGCCGAGACAATGTGTTGATCGGGGCAGTTGGGTTTGTGGATTTTGGGTAGGAGGTAGAACCGGGCGGTGTGGGGTTCCTGGACTATGAGGTTGGAGGCTGTTGGTGGGAGATCCCCTGAGGTGATGAGGTTGTGGTTGGTCTGGGAGATGATGGTTTGGTGATGGGAGGTGAGGGGGCAGTAGGAGGAGGTGTCTGCGAGTTGGTGCCTGGCTTCAGCGGTGTAAAGGTCAGTGCGCCAAACTACCACTGCACCCCCTTTATCTGCTGGTTTGATGGTGAGGTTGGGATTGGTGTGGACGGAGTGGAGGGCTGTGCGTTGTGAGGGTGAGAGGTTGGAGTGAGGGAGGGGGGATGGGCAAGTTGAGGCAGTCAATGTCTTGGCGTCAGTTGGAAATAAAGAGGTCGAGGGTGGGTTACAGACCAGCATGGGGTGTCCAGGTGGGTGAGGTGTGTTGGAGGCAGGAGAAGGGGATCCTTGGAAGATGGGCGGGAGTCTTGATGGAAAAGGTAAGCTCGGAGGTGGAAGCAATGGAAGAAGCGTTGGATGTCGCAACGTGTGTCAAATTCATTGATCTGGGAGCGTAGGGGGATGAAGGTGAGGCCTTTGCTGAGGACTGATCATTCATCCTCAATGAGGAGGAGGTCATGCATGTCCTGGGCCTCCTCCAACGCCAAACTCTAACCACCTGATGCGCGGAGGAAGAACGCCTCATTTTCTGCCTTGGGATCCTCCAACCACACGGGATCAATGTGGATTTCATCAGTTTCCTCATCTCCCCTCCCCCACCCTATCCCAGATCCAACCCTCTAACTCGGCACCACCGTCATGACCTGTCCCAACTGTCCATCTTCCTTCCCACCTATCCGCTCCGACTTATCACCATTACCCCCATCCTCATCTACATTCTCGCGCCTTACGATCAAACCCACCTCCCTCCCATTATCACTCAGCCCACTTGGTCCACAAGCCTCATTTCGGGAAATATCCGAAATATCAACTCTCCTGCCCCTCGGATGCTGTCTGACCTGCTGTGCTTTTCCAGCTCCACACACTTCGACTTTGATTTCCAGTATCTGCAGTCCTCCCTTTCTCCTCTTAAATGGACATGTGCTGGTTTAGTGCTTACACCGTAAGCAATCCATTCACCACCACCCTATTCAGGATATCTGTTCCCCCACACCCTATCCAGGGTATCTGTAACCCCACACCCTATCCCGGGTATCTGTAACCCCACACCCTATCCAGAGTATCTGTTCCCCCCCACCCTACCCAGGATATCTACACCCCAACACCCTATCCAGGGGTATCAGTTCCCCCACACCCATCCAGGTTATCTGTACCCCACACCCTATCCAGGGTATCAACACCCCCCCACCCTATCCAGAGTATCTGTTTCCCCACACCATATCCAGGGTATCTACATCCCCACACTCTATCCAGGATATTAACACCCCCACACCCTATCCAGTGTACCTACACCCCCCACACCCTATCCAGTGTACCTACACCCCCCACACCCTATCCAGGGTATCTACACCCCACCCCCCCATCCAGGGTATCTGTTCCCCACACACTATCCAGACAATCTGTTGCCCTCTCGCCCCCACCCATATCCAGGGTATCTGTTCCCCACACCCTCTCTAGGATATCTACACCTCCACACCCTATCCAGGGATCTACAACCGCACACCCTATCCAGGGTACCTGTTCCCCCACACCCTATCCAGGGTACCTGTTCCCCCACACCCTATCCAGGATATTAACACCCCCACACCCAGTATCTACACCCCCCACACCCTATCCAGGGTATCTGCTCCCCCACACCCTATCCAGGGTATCTACAACCCCACACTCTATCCAGGTTATCTGTTCCCCCACACCCTATCCAGGGTATCTACACCCCCACACCTTACCCCCACCCCAACAAACTATCCAGGACCTTTTCTCCCCTATCCACACGTTATCCAGGGTAACTACACACCCCTCCAACCCTATCCAGGGTATCTGTTCCCCTCCACCCTATCCAGTGTATCTACACCCCCACATCCTATCCAGGATATTAACACCCCCACACCCTATCCAGGGTATCTACACCCCCCCCCCCCCACACCCTATCCAGGGTATCTACACCCTCCCCCCCCACACCCTATCCAGGGTATCTACATCCCCCCCCCACACCCTATCCAGGGTATCTGTTTCCCCACACCCTACCCTGTAAGTTTCCACACTGTAAATCTAATCTAATCTAATCTAATCTAATCTCCCCAGGGTATCTACATCCCCACAACCTATCCAGGCTATCTGGTCCCCCCACCCTATACAGCGTATCTACACCCCCACAATCTATCCAGGTTATCTGTTTCCCCACACCCTATCGAAGGTATCTGTTCAACCCCACCCAATCCAGGATATCAACACCCTCCACCCTCTCTAGGATGTCTACTCCTCCACACCCTATCCAGGGTATCTACACCCCCCCATCCAGAGTATCTGTTTACCCATGCCCTATCCAGAGAATCTACATTCCCCACCCTATCAAGAGTATCTACACCCCACAACCTATCTAGGGTATCTGTTCCTCCCCACCCACTCTAGGATATCTACACCTCCACAGCCTATCCAGGGTATCTACACCCCCACCACACTATCCACGTTATCTGTTCTCCCACACCCTATCTACACCTCCACACCCTTCCAGGGTATCTGTTCCCCTACCCCCTATCCAGGGTATCTACACTCCCACCCCACATCCAGGGTATCTGTTCCCCCACACCCTATCCAAGGTATTTACACCCCCACACCCTATCCACGTTATCTGTTCTCCCACACCCTATCCAGAGATCCCCCACACGCTATCTACACCTCCACCCCCTATCCAGGGTATCTATACCTCCACCCCCTATCCAGGGTATCTACACCTCCATACCCTATCCAGGGTATCTGTTCCCCCCACCCACTCTAGGATATCTACACCTCCACGCTCTATCCAGGGTATCTACACCCCCCACACTATCCACGTTATCTGTTCCCCTGCACCCTATCCAGGGGTATCTACACCCCCACACCCTAACCAGGGTATCTGTTCCCCCACACCTTATCCAGGGTGTCTACACCCCCACATCCTATCTAGGGTATCTGTTCCCCCCCACCCACTCTAGGATATCTACACCTCCATACCCTGTCCAGGGTATCTACACCCCCCCACACTATCCACGTTATCTGTTCTCCCACACCCTATCCAAGGTATCTGTTCCCCCACACCTTATCCTGGGTATCTACATCTCCCGCCCTCTCCAGTGTATCTGCACCCTACACTATATCAAGGCTCTCTGTTCCCCCACACCCTATCCTGGGTATCTGTGACCCACACCCTATCCAGGGTATCTGTGACCCACACCCTATCCAGGGTATCTGTTGCCGCACACCCTATCCAGGGTATCTGTATCCCCACCCTATCCAGGGTATCTATACCCCCCACCCTATCCAGTGTACCTGTTCCCCCACACCCTATCCAGGGTATCTGTGACCCACACCCTATCCAGGGTATCTGTTCCCCCACACACTATCCAGGGTATCTACACCCCCTCGCACTATCCAGAGTATCTGTTCTTCCACATCCTATCCAGGGTATCCACACCATCTCCCCCATCCATTGTATCTGTTCCCCCACACCATATCCAGGGTATCTAAACCCTCAACACCCTACCCAGGCTATCTGTTCCCCCACACCCTATCCAACGTATCCGCACCCCCCCCCCCTCCCCACCCTATTCAGGGTATTTGTTCCACCACACCCTATCCAGGATATTTGTTTGCCACACCCTACCCAGGGTATCTGCACCCCACACCCTATTCAGGGTATCTGTTCCCGCACACCCTATTCAGGGTATCTACACAACCCACCCTATCCAGGGTATTTGCACCCCCACACCCTATCCAGGGTATCTGTTCACCCACACCCTATCCAGGGTATCTGATCCCCCCACACTCTATCCAATCTACACCCCCCACACAGTGGGTGGCACAGTGGCACAGTGGTTAGCACTGTTGCCTCACAGCGCCAGGGACCCGGGTTCAATTCCCGACTCAGGCAACTGACTGTGTGGAGTTTGCACATTCTCCCCGTGTCTGTGTGGGTTTCCTCTGGGTGCTTAGGTTTCCTCCCACAGTCCAAAGATGTGCAGGTCAGGTGAATTGGCCATGCTAAATTGCTTGTAGTGTTAGGTAAAAGGGGTAAATGTAGGGGTATGGGTGGGTTGCGCTTCGGCGGGTCGGTGTGGACATGTTAGGCCGAAGGGCTTGTTTCCACACTGTAAGTAATCTAATCTAATCTCACCCTATCCAGGATATCTGTTCTCCCACACCCTATCCAGGGTATCTACATCCCCACACCCTATACTCGGTATCTACATCCACCCCTCCACACCCTATCCAGGGTATCTCTTCCCCTACCCCCTATCCAGGGTATCTGTTCCCCCACACCCTGTCCAGGGTATCTACACCTCTACACCCTATCCAAGGTATCTGTTCCCTACACCCTATCCAAGGTATCTGTTCCCCACACCCTATCCAGGGTATCTGTTCCCCCACACGCTATCCAAGTCATCTGTTCCCCTACACCTTATCTAGGGTATCTACACCCCACACCCTATCCACGTTATCTGTTCTCCAACACTCTATCCAGAGTATCTACACCCCACACCCTATCCAGGTTCCCCACCACCCACTCTTGGATATCTACACTTCCACACCCTATCCAGGGTATCTACACCCCCCCCACTCCCACACTATCCACGTTATCTGTTCCCCCACACCCTATCCAGGGTATCAGTACCCCCACCCTATCCAGGCTATCTGTTCCCTCACACCTACCCAATGTATCTGTTCCTTCACCCCCTATCCAGATTATCTGTTCCCCCACACCCTATCGAGGGTATTTATACCCCGACACTCTATCCATGGTATCTACGCCCCACACCCTATCCAGGGTATCTACATCCCCCGCCCTCTCCAGGGTATCTACACCCCACACCCTATCCATAGTATCTGTTCCCAAACAACCTATCCATGGTATCTGCTCCCCTATCCACACCCTGTCCAGGGTATCTACATCCCCCCCCAACCCTATCCAGGGTATCTACACCCCAACACCCTATCCAGGGTATCTACACCCCCACACCCTATCAAGGGTATCTGTACGCCCACACCCTATCCAGGGTATCTACACCCCCACACCCTATCAAGGGTATCTGTACGCCCACACCCTATCCAGGGTATCTACACCCCCACACCCTATCCAGGGTATCTACACCCCCACACCCTATTCCGATTATCTGTTCCCCCACACCCTATCCAGGGTATCTGTATGCCCCCACCCATTCCAGGGTATTAACACCACCCACATTCTCTAGGATGTCTACACCTCTACACCCTATCCAGGGAAACTACACCCCCCACACTATCCAGGGTATCTGTGCCCCCACACATTATCCAGGGTATCGACACCCCCACACCCTATCCAGTGTATCTTTTGCCACCCAATCCAGGGTATCAACACCACCCACATTCTCTCGGATATCGACACCTCCACACCCTTTCCATGGAATCTACACCCCCACACCCTATCCAGGGTGTCTACACCCCCACACCCTATCTAGGGTTTCTGTTCCCCACACCCTATCCAGGCTATCTATTGCCCCCCACCTCCCAATCCAGGGTATCTGTTCCCCCCCACCCTATTCAGGATATCTGTTCCCCCACACCGTATCCAGGGTATCTACACCCCCACACCCTATCCATGGTATCTGTACGCCCCCACCCAATCCAGGGTATCAACACCACCCACATTCTCTAGGATATCTACACCTCCACACCCTAACCATGGAATCTACACACCCCACACTATCCAGAGTATCTGTTCCCCCACACCCTATCTAGGGTATCTACACCCCCACATCCTATCTAGGGTTTCTGTTCCCCATACCCTATCCAGGCTATCTGTTGAACCCCCCCCTCCCAATCCAGGGTAGCTGTTCCCATACACCCTATCCAGGGTATCTGTACGCCCCCACCCAATCCAGGGCATCTGCACACCCACACCCTATTGAGGGTATCTATTCCACCACACGCTCTCCAGGGTATCTGTACCCCACACCCTATCCAGGGTATCAACACCCCCACACCCTATCCAGTGTATCTGTTTCCCCACACCATATCCAGGGTATCTACAACCCCACACTCTATCCAGGATATTAACACCCCCACACCCTATCCAGTGTATCTACACCCCCCACACCCTATCCAGATTATCTGTTCCCCCACACCCTATCCAGATTATCTGTTCCCCCACACCCTATCCAGTGTATCTACACCCCCCACACCCTATCCAGATTATCTGTTCCCCCACACCCTATCCAGTGTATCTACACCCCCCACACCCTATCCAGATTATCTGTTCCCCCACACCCTATCCAGTGTATCTACACCCCCCACACCCTATCCAGATTATCTGTTCCCCCACACCCTATCCAGATTATCTGTTCCCCCACACCCTATCCAGTGTACCTACACCCCCCACACCCTATCCAGGGTATCTACACCCCACCCCCCCATCCAGGGTATCTGTTCACCCACACCCTATTCAGGGTATCTGTTCCCCACACACTATCCAGACAATCTGTTGCCCCCTCGCTCCCACCCATATCCAGGGTATCTGTTCCCCACACCCTCTCTAGGATATCTACACCTCCACACCCTATCCAGGGATCTACAACCGCACACCCTATCCAGGGTATCTACACCCCCCCCCCACACCCTATCCAGGGTACCTGTTCCCCCACACCCTATCCAGGATATTAACACCCCCACACCCAGTATCTACACCCCCCACACCCTATCCAGGGTATCTGCTCCCCCACACCCTATCCAGGGTATCTACAACCCCACACTCTATCCAGGTTATCTGTTCCCCCACACCCTATCCAGGGTATCTACACCCCCACACCTTACCCCCACCCCAACAAACTATCCAGGACCTTTTCTCCCCTATCCACACGTTATCCAGGGTAACTACACACCCCTCCAACCCTATCCAGGGTATCTGTTCCCCTCCACCCTATCCAGTGTATCTACACCCCCACATCCTATCCAGGATATTAACACCCCCACACCCTATCCAGGGTATCTACACCCCCCCCCCACACCCTATCCAGGGTATCTGTTTCCCCACACCCTACCCTGTAAGTTTCCACACTGTAAATCTAATCTAATCTAATCTAATCTAATCTAATCTAATCTACCCAGGGTATCTACATCCCCACAACCTATCCAGGCTATCTGGTCCCCCCACCCTATACAGCGTATCTACACCCCCACAATCTATCCAGGTTATCTGTTTCCCCACACCCTATCGAAGGTATCTGTTCAACCCCACCCAATCCAGGATATCAACACCCTCCACCCTCTCTAGGATGTCTACTCCTCCACACCCTATCCAGGGTATCTACACCCCCCCATCCAGAGTATCTGTTTACCCATGCCCTATCCAGAGAATCTACATTCCCCACCCTATCAAGAGTATCTACACCCCACAACCTATCTAGGGTATCTGTTCCTCCCCACCCACTCTAGGATATCTACACCTCCACAGCCTATCCAGGGTATCTGTACCCCCACCCCCGATCCAGGGTATCTGTTGCCGCACGTCCTATCCAGGGTATCTGTACCCCCCACCCTATCCAGGGTATCTATACCCCCCACCCTATCCAGGGTATCTATACCCCCCACCCTATCCAGGGTATCTGTACCCCCACCCTATCCAGGGTATCTATACCCCCCACCCTATCCAGGGTATCTGTTCCCCACACCCTATCCAGGGGATCTACACCTTTCCACCCAAACCAAGTCATCTGTTCCCCTACACCTTATCTAGGGTATCTACACCCCCCACCCTATCCAGGGTATCTACACCCCCACACCCTATCCAGGATATCTACACCCCCACACCCTATCCAGGGTATCTACACCCCCCACACCCTATCCAGGGTATCTACACCCCCACACCCTATCCACGTTA
This sequence comes from Chiloscyllium punctatum, assembly GCF_047496795.1. Lineage (NCBI taxonomy): Eukaryota > Metazoa > Chordata > Chondrichthyes > Orectolobiformes > Hemiscylliidae > Chiloscyllium > Chiloscyllium punctatum. The sequence goes on along the minus strand of NC_092748.1, from coordinate 116,254,929 downwards.
TCTGTTCTCCCACACCCTATCCAGAGATCCCCCACACGCTATCTACACCCCCACACCCTAACCAGAGTATCTGTTCCCCTACCCCCTATCCAGGGTATCTACACTCCCACCCCACATCCAGGGTATCTGTTCCCCCACACCCTATCCGAGGTATTTACACCCCCACACCCTATCCACGTTATCTGTTCTCCCACACCCTATCCAGAGTTCCCCCACACGCTATCTACACCTCCACGCTCTATCCAGGGTATCTACACCCCCCACACTATCCACGTTATCTGTTCTCCCACACCTTATCCAGGGTGTCTACACCCCCACATCCTATCCAGGGTATCTGTTCCCCCCCACCCACTCTAGGATATCTACACCTCCATACCCTGTCCAGGGTATCTACACCCCCCCACACTATCCACGTTATCTGTTCCCCCACACCTTATCCTGGGTATCTACATCTCCCGCCCTCTCCAGTGTATCTGCACCCTACACTATATCAAGGCTATCTGTTCCCCCACACCCTATCCAGGGTATCTGTTGCCGCACACCCTATCCAGGGTATCTGTATCCCCACCCTATCCAGGGTATCTATACCCCCCACCCTGTCCAGGGTATCTGTTATCCACACCCTATCCAGGGGTATCTACACCCCCACACCCTAACCAGGATATCTGTTCCCCTACCCCCTATCCAAGGTATCTACACTCCCACTCCACATCCAGGGTATCTGTTCCCCCTCACCCTATCCAGGGTGTCTACACCCCCACACCCTATCCAGAGTATCTACACCCACATACCCTATCCAGGGTATCTGTTCGCCCCCACCCACTCTAGGATATCTACACCTCCACACCCTATCCAGGGTATCTACACCCCCCCACACTATCCACGTTATCTGTTCCCCCACACCCTATCCAGGGTATCTGTTCCCACACACCCTATCCAGGGTATCTGTTCCCCCACCCCCTATCAAGGGTATCTGTTACCGCACACCCTATCCAGGGTATCTGTTCTCCCACACCCTATCCAGGGTATTTGTTCCCCCCCACCCACTCTAGGATATCTACACCTCCACAGCCTATCCAGGGCATCTACACCCCCCCCACACTATCCACGTTATCTGTTCTCCCACACCCTATCCAGGGTATCTACACCCCCACACCCTATCCAGGGTATCTACACCCCCACACCCTATCAAGGGTATCTGTACGCCCACACCCTATCCAGGGTATCTACACCCCCACACCCTATCCAGGGTATCTACACCCCCACACCATATCCAGGGTGTCAACACCCCCACACCCTATTCAGATTATCTGTTCTCCCACACCCTATCCAGGGTATCAGTACCCCCACCCTATCCAGGGTATCAGTACCCCCACCCTATCCAGGCTATCTGTTCCCTCACACCTACCCAATGTATCTGTTCCTTCACCCCCTATCCAGATTATCTGTTCCCCCACACCCTATCGAGGGTATTTATACCCCCACACTCTATCCATGGTATCTACGCCCCACACCCTATCCAGAGTATCTACATCCCCCGCCCTCTCCAGGGTATCTGTTCCACCACACCATATCCAGGGTATCTCCACCCCCACACCCTATCCAGGGTATCTACATCCCCCCCCAACCCTATCCAGGGTATCTACACCCCCACACCCTATCCAGGGTATCTGTATGCCCCCACCCATTCCAGGGTATTAACACACCCACATTCTCTAGGATGTCTACACCTCCACACCCTATCCAGGGAAACTGCACCCCCCCACACTATCCAGGGTATCTGTGCCCCCACACATTATCCAGGGTATCGACACCCCCACACATTATCCAGCGTATCTGTTTCCCCACACCCTATCCAGTGTATCTTTTGCCCCACACCCTATCCATGGTATCTGTACGCCCCCACCCAATCCAGGGTATCAACACCACCCACATTCTCTAGGATATCGACACCTCCACACCCTTTCCATGGAATCTACACCCCCACACCCTATCCAGGCTATCTGTTGCCCCCCACCTCCCAATCCAAGGTATCTGTTCCCCTACACCCTATCCAGGGTATCTGTTTCCTCACACCCTGTCCAGGGAATCTACACCCCTACACCCGATCAAGATTATCTGTTGCCACCCACCCCACCCCACGTATCCAGGGTATCTGCACCCCCACACGCTATCCAGGGTATCTGTTCCCCCACACCCTATCCAGGGTATCTACACTAGCCCCACTCTATCCATTGTATCTATTCCCTCACACGATATCCAGGGTATCAGTTCCCCCACACCTCTCAGGGTATCTACAGTCCCACACCCTATCCAGGGTATCTACAGCCCCTCCCCCATCCAGGGTATCTGTTCACCCATACCCTATTCAGGCCACACCCTATCCCGGGTATCTGTTCCCCCACACACTATCCAGGGTATCTACACCCCACCCCCCATCCATGGTATCTGTTCCCCCAACACCCTATAAAAGGTATCTGTTCCCCTATACCCTATCCCTGGTATCTGTTACCCTACACCCTATCCCGGGTATCTGTTCCCCTACAACCACTCACCCGATCCAGCGTATCTGTTCTCCCACACCATATCCAGGGTAGCTACACCCCCACACTCTATCCATGGTATCTGTTCCCCCACACACTATCCAGGGTATCTACACCCCACCCCCCATCCATGGTATCTGTTCCCCCAACACCCTATAAAAGGTATCTGTTCCCCTATACCCTATCCCTGGTATCTGTTACCCTACACCCTATCCCGGGTATCTGTTCCCCTACAACCACTCACCCGATCCAGCGTATCTGTTCTCCCACACCATATCCAGGGTATCTACACCCCCACACTCTATCCATGGTATCTGCTCCCCCACACACTATCCAGGGTATCAACAATTCCCACCCTCTCTAGGATATCTCCACCTCCACACCCTATCCAGTGTATCTACATCCCCACACCCTATTCAGGGTTTCTGTTGCCCCACACCCTATCCAGGGTATCTGTACCCCCCACCCACCCTATTCAGGATATCTGTTCCCCCACACCCTATCCAGGGTATCTGTACCCCACACCCTATCCAGGGTATCTGTTTCCCACACCCTATCGAGGGTATCAACACCCCCCACCCTCTTTAGGATATCTACACCTCCACAACTTATCCAGGGTACTGTTTCCCCCACACCCTATCCAGGATATTAACACCCCCACACCCTATCCAGGGTATCTACACCCCCACACCCTATGCAGGGTATCTACACCCCCACACACTATCCAGGGTATCTACATCCCCCGCCCAATCCAGGGTATCTGTTCCACAATACCCTATCCATGGTATCTGTTCCCCCTCACCCTTTCCAGGGTATCTACCCCCCACATACCCTATCCAGGGTATGTGTTCCCCAACAACCTATCCAAGGTATCTGCTCCCCCAACCCCCTATCCAGGGTATCTGTCCCCCCACCCCCTATCTAGGGTATCTGTTTCCCCACCCCTATACAGGGTATATGTTCCCCTCTACCCTATCCTGGGTATCTGTTACCCTACACCCTATCCAGGGGATCTGTTCCCACACACCCTATCCAAGTTGTCTGTTCCCCCACCCCCTATCCAGGGTACCTACACCCCCACACCCTATCCAAGGTATGTGTACCCTACACAAAATCCAGTGTAACTTTTGCTCCACACCCTATCCAGGGTATCTACACCCCCACACCCTTTTCAGGGTTTCTGCTGCCCCACACCCTATCCAGAGTATCTGTTGCCCCACACCCTATGCAGGGTATCTACATCCCCACACTCTACCCAGGGTATATGTTCCCCCACACCCTCTCCAGGGTATCTGTACCCTACACCCTATCCAGGGTATCTACACCCCCACATCTTTTCCAGGGTATCTGTTGCCCTACACCCTCTCCAGGGTATCTGTACCCTACACCCTATCCAGGGTATCTGTACCCCACACCCTATCCAGGGTATTTGAACGCCCACACCCTATCCAGAAAGGGACTTCTTCCCTTGTTTTTGGAGTCAATGACTGGCCTCATAGATTTGCGAAGAGGGGCTGGTGATTTCAAAGTGATCTGAGGAAGATTATTTTTTTACCCAGAGGATAGTGGGAAGCTGGAACTCAGTGCCTGGATACACATGGTCACTGACCCCACTGCTTTCTGTGGCAACGAGTTCCAAAGACTCTTAACCCCTGAGAGAGGTTCAAGGCCTCCTCGAGGTGACTGCCTTCTGTGCACCTCCAGCTATAATCTGCCATCCTCTCCCTGTCTATTTGACATTGTTAGCCTCCTGTGGTGTAGGAGGGCAGGCGGGATTGGTGGAGCTTCAGATTAGTGCTATCGCTGAGAGCTCAGACTCAGTCAGTCCACCTTGATCAGAATGAAGGAGCTTCCAAAGGGTGGCCAAGGACCTGGCACCTGAGGTTTTGGGGGGATTCCAGCCCACGTTTCATGAGACTAATGTCCAGGACATACCCGACCATAAGCACATTTAGCATCCCATTGGGTATTTGGAAAGTCTGACCCCGACATATTGAGGACACAAATTTTGAACTTATGTGTTTTGTTGGGACAGTGCGGAGGGAGCTTTACTCTGTATCTAACCCCGAGCCGTGCCTGTCCCTGGGAGGGTTTGATGGGGACAGTGTAGAGAAAGTTTTACTCTGTAACTAACCCCGTTCTGTCCCTGTCCTGGGAGTGTTTCATGGGGACAGTTTAGAAGGAGCTTTACTCTGTATCTAACCCTTTACTGGCCCTGTCCCTGAGAGTGTTTGATGGGGACACTGTAGAGGGAGCTTTATTCTGTATCTAACCCTGTACTATCCCTGTCCTGAGAATATTTGATGTGGACAGTGTCGAGGGAGTTTTACTCAGTCCAGTTGAGGTCTGTGGTGTGAGTGGGTCTTATTCCATTTAGCCCTTGGCACAGATGTACTGATTGCCACAATGAGATTGAGGTTTGCTGATTTAGCAAGGTGTGTTTATGTCTTTATGGTCAAAGGAGATGGATCATACCAATATCCGAACAGAGATATTGAGCTCTTAATCACGATAACTGTTTCAATTATTGAGCAGGGGTCAAAGTTAATCAAAATGAACTTCATCTGATTTGACTCATTGAACAGTCAGAAACTGAGCTATATTTTATTTTGGTTCTGCAACAGTGCTCTTAACCAAATACACAAGAGAGACCATCGCTTTGCAAAGAGGTCTTTGTGTTCAAATGTTGCTTTTGTGGAAATAACTGCAGTACGGATTTGAGGGGCTTTGTGCTGTTATATTTCCACCGGTCGATTGGTTTGGGTGCTGCCCTCCTGTGGAGGGGGGATTGGGGGCATGGGCAATGGCCAGGTGATTAGCACTACCCTCTCTGTCTGCAGCAAGGGGGATCCATTCGGTACATTCTGGAGCTGAGTGTGGAATCCTGGCTGGCTCTCACTGCCTCACTGTGGGGCTGTGTCATGGATGGGATGTTAAACAGAGGGTCTCTCAGTTCCCTCTGGTGCCCTTGTAATATTTCTCCCTCAATCAACATTGCTGCATTGATGTTGCTGGCTGTTTGCAGTGTGCATCCGTGCTCCGGTTTCCTCCCATAGTCCAAAGATGTGCAGGTTCGGGTGGATTGGCCATTGGCTCGTAACGTCCAGGGATGTGCAGGTGGATGCGCCATGGGAAATACAGGGTTATGGGGATAGGATAGGGAGGTGTGTCTGGGTGGGATGCTGATTGGAAGGTCGGTGTGAACTCAAAGGGCTGAATGGCCTCCTCAACACTGGAGGGATTCTACGATTTACATCTCAGCAGGGACTTGGCTTTGTAAAAAGTATGAATTTGCAGCGAAAGCTGGACCTGTTCCTAGGACAGAGCAGTGCTGCTTCAGGACCACACTGGGAATGTCTGCCCAAACATCCAGGACTTTCTGACTCAGGTGAGAGAAGGAAAGACTTGCATTTTTGTAGCACCTTTCACGACCACATGACAGCCTAAAGTGCTTACCAGCTAACCAGCTTACAATTGTATTTGCAGGAGGTTCAAGAAGGCCGCTCACCACACCTTCTCCATGGCAGTTAGGGTTGGCTAATAAATACCAGCCAGCCAGCAATCCTTAGACCATGAATACGTGATCCATAGGTTTGATGCTGGTGGAAATAAGGCTCAGTCTGGGAGGCACTTTCATGAATTCCAAGTGTTACAGTCTTGCTTTGTAACAGGATTTGTGCTCCTACCACACAATGGTCTTCAGTTCTGAAAAAGACTCACATTGAGGTGCACAGTGGCTCATTGGTTAGCACTGTTGCCTCATAGCACCAGGAACCTGAGTTCAATTCCAGCCTTGGGCAACTGTCTGTGTGGAACATAGAACAATACAGCACAGAACAGGCCCTTTGGCCCACGATGTTGTGCCGAACATTTGTCCTAGCTTAAGTACCTATCCAATTGCCGCTTAAAGGTCACCAATGATTCTGACTCTGCCACTCCCACAGGCAGCGCATTCCATGCCCCCACCACTCTCTGGGTAAAGAACCCACCCCTGACATCTCCCCTATACCTTCCACCCTTCACCTTAAACTTATGTCCCCTTGTAACACTCTGTTGTACTCGGGGAAAAAGTTGCTGACTGTCTACTCTATCTATTCCCCTGATCATCTTATAAACCTCTATCAAGTCACCCCTCATCCTTCACTGTTCCAATGAGAAAAGGCCTAGCACTCTCAACCTATCCTCGTACGACCTATTCTCCATTCCAGGCAACATCCTGGTAAATCTTCTCTGCACCCTCTCCAAAGCTTCCACATCTTTCCTAAAGTGAGGCGACCAGAACTGCACACAGTACTCCAAATGTGGCCTTACCAAGGCCCTGTACAGCTGCAACATCACTTCACGACTCTTGAATTCAATCCCTCTGCTAATGAACGCTAATACACCATAGGCCTTCTTACAAGCTCTATCCACCTGAGTGGCAACTTTCAAAGATATATGAACATAGACCCCAAGATCCCTCTGCTCCTCCACCTTACTAAGAACCCTACCGTTAACCCTGTATTCCGCATTCTTATTTGTCCTTCCAAAATGGACAACGTCACACTTGACAGGGTTGAACTCCATCTGCCACTCCTCAGCCCAGCTCTGCATCATATCTAAGTCCCTTTGCAGCCGACAACAGCCCTCCTCACTATCCACAACTCCACCAATCTTCATATCATCTGCAAATATACTGACCCACCCTTTGACTCCCTCTTCCAAGTCATTAATAAAAATTACAAACAGCAGAGGACCCAGAACTGATCCTTGCGGAACTCCACTTGTAACTGGGCTCCAGGCTGAATATTTACCAACTACCACCACTCTCTGACTTCGACCGGTTAGCCAGTTCTTTATCCAACTGGCCACATTTCCCACTATCCCATGTCTCCTGACTTTCCCCATAAGCCTACCATGGGGAACCTTATCAAATGCCTTACTAATATCCATGTACACTACATCCACTGCTCTACCCTCATCCACATGCTTGGTCACCTCCTCAAAGAATTCAATAAGCCTTGTAAGGCAAGACCTACCCCTCACAAATCCGTGCTGGCTGTCCCTAATCAAGCAGTGTCTTTCCAGATACTCATAAATCCTATCCCTCAGTACCCTTTGCATTACTTTGCCTACCACCGACGTAAGACTAACTGGCCTGTAATTCCCAGGGTTATCCCTATTCCCTTTTTTGAACAGGGACATAACATTCACCACTCTCCAGTCCCCTGGTACCACCCCCGTTGACAATGAAGACGAAAAGATCATTGCCAACGGCTCTGCGATTTCCTCTCTTGCTTCCCACATGATCCTAGGATATATCCTGTCAGGCCCAGGGGACTTGTCTATCCTCAAGTTTTTCAAAATGCCCAACACATCTTCTTTCCTAACAAGTATCTCTTCTAGCTTACCAGTCCGTTTCATACTCTCCTCTTCAACAATACGGTCCCTCTCATTTGTAAATACTGAAGAAAAGTACTCATTCAAGACCTCTCCTATCTCTTCCAACTCAATACACAGTCTCCCACTACTGTCCTTGATCGGACCTACCCTCGTTCTCGTCATTGTCATGTTTCTCACATACACATAAAATGCCTTAGGGTTATCCTTGATTATACCTGCCAAAGATTTTTCATGCCCTCTCTTAGCTCTCCTAATCCCTTTCTTCAGCTCCCTCCTGACTATCCTGTATCCCTCCAATGGACTGTCTGAACCTTGTTTCCTCAACCTTATGTAAGCCTCCTTCTTCCTCCTTACAAGACATTCAACCTCCCTCGTCAACCAAGGTTCCCTCACACGACCATCTCTTTCCTGCCTGATAGGTACATACATATCAAGGACACATCGTATCTGTTCCTTGAAAAAGTTCCACATTTCCACGACATCCTTCCCTGACAGCCTATGCTCCTAACATATGCTCCTCAGATCCTGTCTTACAGCATCGTATTTACCCTTCCCCCAATTGTAAAACCTACCCTGTTGCACACACCTATCTCTCTCCATAACCAAGGTGGAAGTCACAGAATTGTGGTCACCATCACCAAAATGTTCACCCACTAACAAGCCCATCACTTGTCCCGGTTCGTTACCAAGTACCAAATCCAATATGGCCTCCCCTCTGGTCGGACCCATCTCTGTGTCCGCAAGTATTCCCTGTGTGGAGTTTGCATGTTCTCCCCATGTCTGCGTAGGTTTCCTCTGGGTACTTATTTACTCCCACAGTCCAAAGATGTGCAGGTTAGGGTGAATTGGCCAAGCTAAATTGTCCAGTGTTCAGGGATGTGTAGATTAGGTGCATTAGTCAGGCAAAAGTGTAGGGGAATGGGTCTGGGTGGGTTACTCTTCAGAGGGTCGGTGTGCAGATCCACACTGTAGGGATTCTATGGATTCTCAAAATGTCAGCCACTGCTGTTCCCCATTAGTTACTATCCATTCTCCCAGGCTGACCTAATCCCACTCCTTTGTCTGTTCAACTGTTGTTCTCTCTCTCTCTCTGGGCTCTTTGTCCACATATTGTTGACTCCACCTCCCTCACCCTTCTTTAGCAGATATACCAACATTTTCCCCAGCTACCATCAGTTCTGAAGTCATGTCACTGGACCTGAAATGTTACCTCTGCTTTCTCTGCACAGATGCTGCCAGACCTGCTGAGTTTCTCCAGCAATTTCTGTTTATTATGTGGTTGCTGTTTAGAGCAGGTGACAATGGTATTTGCAGCAGATTCGAGAAGACTTCGCACCCACACACACTCACGACTCCCCAGCACCCCTCTCCCCACCCCTTGGGGATTGACTTCACTCAGTGGATTGGATGGTTTGTGATGCACAGTGATGCCAACAATGTGGGTTCAATTCCTGTACCAGCTGGGGTGACCAGGAAGGGACATTGCTTTTTCCCAAGACATGGTGACCCTCAGGTTAATCCACCAGCAGTTGTCTCTCTCAAATCAGCGAGTAAGGCTGCAGTGACGTTACCTTTCCTCCCACAGTACGGAACACCAATCAAGATTACAACTCACTTCCCTATAAACCTTCAAACTCTGAGGGGAGGCAAAGAAAGTCTTGCAGTTTGATACTCTTTTTAAAAATTATTCGCTCATGGGACATGGCCATCACTGGCTGGGCCCAGCATTTATTGCCTGTCCCTAGTTGCCCCTTGAGAAGGTGGGGGTGAGGTCCCTTCTTGAACCGCTGCAGTCCATGTGCTGTAGGTTCACCCACAATGCCGTTACGGAGGGAATTCCAGGGTTTTGACCCAGTGAAGGAACAGTGCTAGATTTCCAAATCGGGATGGTGAATGGCTTGGAATGGCTTACATCATTGAGGTTGGGGATATTTGTGGAGCCTCCTCCTCTAGTGAGATGTTTAATTGCCCACCATCATTCATGACTGGACGTGACGGGACTGCAGAGCTTAGATCTGATCCATTAGTTGTAGGATTGCTTCACTCTGTCTATCACTTGCTGCTTATGCTGTTTGGCAAGTAGTCCTGTTTGGTGGCTTCACCAGGTTGACACCTCATCTTCAGGTATGCCTGGTGCTGCTCCTGGCATGCCCTCCAACACTGTCCATTGAACCAGAGTTGATCCCCTGGCCTGATGGTAATGGTTGAGTGGGGGATATGCTGGGCCGTGTGGTTCCAGATTGTGCTGGAGTACAGTTGTGCTGCTGTTGATGGCCCCACGGCATCTCATGATGCCCAATCCGGAGTTGCTAGATTGGTTCGAAGTCTGTCCATTTAGCACGGTGATAGTGCCACACAACACGATGGAGGGTATTCTCAGTGTGATGGTGGGACTTTGTCTCCACAAGGACTGTGCAGTGGTCACTCTTACCAACACTGTCGTGGACAGATGCATCTACATTTCCCTGTAGTTGGTTCCCTGCCGCAGACCCTGTTTAGTAGCTATGTCCTTTAGGACCCAACCAGCTCGATCAGTAGTGCTGCTACTCTTAGTGATGGATGTTGAAACCCTCCAGCTCTTCCAACTTTGGCACTAGTGCCCAGGAAGGATGACTTTGCAGGATTGATATTGTCATTGTCACTTTGCGTCTTCACTCAATGCCAGGTAGCCCGTCCAACTTCGTTCCTTTTTTGGGGATTTTTTTAGCAGTTGATACAACTAAGTGGCTTGGGACATTTTAAGAGGGCAGTTAGGAGTCAACCATGTTGCTGAGAGTCTGGGATCAGATGTCACTCGCATAAGGACAGGAGATTCTTCTCAAAAAAGAGCATTAGTAAACCACTCGGGATTTTTATGGCATTGATGTCATGGTCATCATTAGACTTTTTGTTGAGTTCAAATTCCACCACAGAGTCAGAGAGGTCTACAGCCCAGAAAAAGGCCCTTCGGCCCATTGAATCCGTGCCAGTCAAAAATAGCCATCTAACTATTCTAATCCCATTTCCCAGTGCTTGGTTCACTGCCTTGTGAAACTTGGCATTGCAAGTGTACATCCGAATATTTCTTTGATGTGAGGAGGGTTTCTGCCTCTCCCACCCTTACAGGTAGAGAGTTGCAGATTCCCACCACCCTCTGGGTGAAGACAAAATCCTCACATCCCCTCGAAACCACCTGCCCCTAACTTTCAATCTATGTCCCCTGATCATTGATCCCTCCACTATAGAGAAATGTTTCTTCCTGTCCATCCTGTCGGTGCTTCTCATAAATTTTATACATCTCACTCATGTCTCCTATCAATCTCCTCTGCTGCCAGGAAAACAACAGGACTGAAACCCTCCAGCCCAGACAACATCTCCCATGGTGGGATTCAAACCCAGGTCCTCAGAGCAGTTTAAAGAGACTGATATTTCGGCAGTATTCCTGATTCTACATGGACCCATTGAACTCTGAGTCAGAATCACAAGCTTAGGCTGCAGAAAGAATGGAATGCATGGCTCAGGGAACGAGCGCGTTCCTGATGAAGGGCTTACGCCCAAAATGTTGATTCTCCTGCTCCTCGGATGCTGCCTGACCTGCTGTGCTTTTCCAGCACCACACTCTTGTCTCTGATCGCCAGCATCTGCAGTCCTCACTTTCTCCTACACATTTGCACAGTAACCCATTATGAATGGTAGAAGCTTTGGGACTGGAGGGAGCCAGTGAGTCCCTCAAGCCTCTCGTCATAAATCAGTAAGACCTTGTCTGATCTGCAGTTGAATTCCATTTGTCCAGTTTGGTCCAGCACATTTCAATAGGTTTTACATAGAGATGTACAGCATGGGATCAGACCAATGCAACCAGACATCCTAACCTAATCTAGTCCCATTTGCCAGCACTTGGCCCATCTCTCTCTAAACCCTTCCTATTCATATACCTACCCTTTTAAATGTCGTAACTGTACCAGCCTCCACCACTTCCTCTGGCAGCTCATTCCATACATGCACCACACTCTGCGTGAAAAAGTTGCTTCTTTAGCTCCCTTTTAAATCTTTCCCCTCTCACCCTAAACCTATGCCCTTTAGTTCTGCACACCCCCATCCCAGGGACAAGACTTTGCCTAATTATTCTATCAATGCCCCTCATGACTTTATAAACCTCTACAAGGTCACCCCTCAGCCCCCAACGCTCCAGGGAAAACAGCCCCAGCTTGTTCAGCCTCTCCCCATAGCTCAAATCCTCCAACCCTGGCAACGTCCTTGTAAATCTTTTCTGAACCTTTTCAAGTTTCACAACACCTTTCCGATAGGAAGGAGACCAGAATTGCACGCAATATTCCAACAGTGGCCTAACCAATCATGTCCCAACCTCTGAGGCAGGAGGCCTGGGTCTCACCTGTTCCAGAGGAGTGCGTTAATATTGAAATAGGAGTAGGCCATTCAGCCCCTCAAGGTTGTTTTGCCATGCAAAGAGATTTGTGGCCTAACTCCATATCCCCGCCTTTGACCCATATCCCTAACACTTTTGCTTAACAAAAATGTATCTACCTCAGATTTAAAATTAACAAATGATCCAGCTTCCACTGCTGTTTGTGGAAGAGAGTTCCAAACCTCTCCACCCTTTGTGTGTTGAAGTGCTTCCTAACATCTCTCCTGAATGCACTGGCCTTCAATCTCAGACTATGTCCCTAGTTCTAGAATCCCCAACCAATGGGAAGAATTGATCTTTATCTCTGCTGTTTTTCCTTGTTATCTTTGAAAAAGTTGATTAGGAGATATTTATAAAAATTCATTTCCTTACCCAATGACAATCTGGCAGTCTCAGGTTTGAAGAGTTCAATTAACCCCCAGAGCTCCAGTATCAACAGCCTTTTTCAGTGCTGCCCCTCTGTTTGGATTTCCCTCACCAGAGGGAATAAGACAGACAGAGAGAATCTATTAAATCCATTAATAGTGCCAATACCTTCATTAGATAACTCTACTATAACTGGGGGAATACAGCAGATGTTGTTAACATATAACATAGAACATTACAGTGCAGTCCAGGCCTTCGGCCCTCAATGTTGTGCCAACCTGTGGAACCAATCTCAAGCCTATCTATCCAACACTATTCCATTTTCACCCATATATTTATCTAATGACCATTTCAATGCCCTTAACGTCGGTGAGTCTACTACTGTTGCAGGTAAGTCTTTCCACCCCCTACTACTCTCTGAGTAAAGAAACTACCCCTAATATCTGTCCTATATCTATCACCCCTCAATTTAAAGCTATATCCCCACGTGCTAGCCATCACCATCTGAGGACAAAGGCTCTCACTGTCCACCCTTTGATTATCTTATATATCTCAATCTTCTTTTCTCTAACAAAAACAGCCTCAAGTCCCTCAGCCTTTCCTCATAAGACCTTCCCTCCATACCAGGTAACATCCTCGTAAATCTCCTCTGAACTCTTTCCAAAGCTTCCAGATCCTTCCAATAATGTGGTGACCAGAACTGTACACAATATTCCAAGTGTGGCCACACCAGACTTTTTTAACACTGCAACATGACCTCATGGCTCAGAAACTCAATTCCTCTACCAATAAAAGCTAACACACCGTACACCTTCTTAACAGATTAGATTAGATTACTTACAGTGTGGAAACAGGCCCTTTGGCCCAACAAGTCCACACCGCCCCACCGAAGCGCAACCCACCCATACCCCTACATCTACCCCTTACCTACACTACAGGCAATTTAGGATGGCCAATTCACCTGACCTGCACATCTTTGGACTGTGGGAGGAAACCGGCGCACCCGGAAGAAACCCACGCAGACACGGGGAGAATGTGCAAACTCCACACAGTCAGTCGCCTGAGGCGGGAATTGAACCCGGGTCTCTGGCGCTGTGAAGCAACAGTGCTAACCACTGTGCCACCGTGCCGCCCACAAACCTATCAACCTGAGTGGCAACTTTCAGGGATCTATGTACATGAACACGAGATCTCTCTGCTCATCTACACCAAGAACCTTACCATTAGCCCAGTACTCTGCATTCCTGTTGCTCTTTCCAAAATGAATCACCTCACACTTTTCCATATTAAGCTCCATTTGCCACCTCTCAGCCCAGCTCTACAGCTTATCTGTGTCCCTCTGTTACCTGCAACATCCTTCGGTACTATCCACAACTCCACCAACCTTAGTGTCAGCTGCAAATTTACTAACCCATCATTCTACACCCTCATCTAGGTCATTTATTTAAATGACAAACAGCAGTGGACCCAAAACAGTACACACAAGTAACTGAACTCCAGGATGAACCAATCACCACCTTCTGTCTTCTTTCAGCTCGCTAATTTCTGTTCCAAACCGCTAAATCACCCTCAATCCCAAACCTTCGTATTTTCTTCAATAACCTACCATGGGGAGCCTTACTGAAATCCATATACACCACATCAACCTCTTTACACACATCCATCTGTTTGGTCACCTTCTCAAAGAAATGGGTAATGTTATGCATGATCTTTTTCTAGAAAGTCTGGGACCAACTCCTACCTCAGGCCTGAAGTTCTGAAGAAGGCTCTCAAAATGTTAAATCTGCTTTTTGTCTACAGATGCTGCCAGACCTGCTGTGTTTCTGTAAACTGTACATTCTATCATCATAATTTAACTCTTTCTATAGTCTAACTACAGAGGGATCATTATCTTCCAACTACCATTTACACTGAAATGCAGAAGCTGATTAGTTCTCAAACTTGTTTAAAAAAGTGAGTGATTTCACAACAAAACAAGCCTTTGGATTGCAGCTGAAAAATGCTGTATTTATGGGCTCGTAAACAAATTATTCATATTTAGAGACTTCTTCAAGAAAGAGGAGTGAAAGCAAAGGAAGGAAGAGAGAGGAAGAGAGAAAGTAGCAGTAGTCTTGTGGTTATGGTTCTGAATAAATAGCCTGGATTCATGTGCAAAATTGTTAGACTCTGGATTGGTCAATCTGAGGAGTGCATTAAGCACTTCTCAGTGACTGGTAATGTCATTCGGACACAGAGTCATAGAGATGTACAGCACGGAAACAGACCCTTCGGTCCAACCCGTACATGCTGACCAGATATCCCAACCCAATCTAGTCCTACCTGCCGGCACCCGGCCCATATCCCTCCAAACCCTTCCTATTCATATACCCATATATGATGCCTTTTAAACGTTGCAATTGTACTAGTCTCTACCACTTCCTCTGGCAGCTCATTCCATACACGTACCACCCTCTGTGTGAAAAAGTTAGCCCCTTAGGTCTCTTTTATATCTTTCCCCTCTCACCCTAAATCTATGCCCTCTAGTTCTGGACTCCCCAACTCCAGGGAAAAGACTTTGTCTATTTATCCTATTCATGTCCCTCATGATTTTATAAAACATCTAGAAGGTCATCCCTCAGCCTCCGACGCTCCAGGAAAACAGCCCCAGCCTATTCAACCTCTCTCTGTAGCTCAAAGCCTGGCAACATCATTGTAAATCTTTTCTGAAGTCTTTCAAGTTTCACAACATCCTTCCAATAGGAAGGAGACCAGAATTGCACACAATATTCCAAAAGTGGCCTAACCAATGTCCTGTACAGCCGCAACATGACATCCCAAATCCTGTACTCAATACTCTGACCAATAAAAGACCTAGATCTCAAAAGGAGACAGACTTACCACCCAGGTATTTTCGTAACCTTAGTAATGATGTTTACTATACCAAAGTAATAAGTTTCCTTTATGTAATAAACTGTATCTTGTTTATAGTTTCTGTGAAGATCTGTAGCTCGGGTTGTGGTTGGAGCACCGAACTGATTGTTTTTTCACAAGCATTTTGTCTTCACCCTGGGTGACATTGTCAGTCTGTGTAGTCTCTGGATGTAGCACTGTCATTGTGATCTGCCCCAAATGTATATGGTCCTGTCTGTCATGGCGGGTGGTTCGCTTTCTAGTTTTGTGCTCTGGCAGTCTGTAGATGGGGTCTACGGCACCAGGGGATGAACACCATGCCCCCAGGAATTCCCAAGCTTGTGTTTGTTTTACATGTTCCAGAATCTTCATGTTCTCCCAGTTGAATTGGTGTCATCCATTATCAATGTGTATTGATTTGAGGGTGAGCTGGTAATGTCGTTTTGTTGCAAGTTGATGCTCATGTATTCTGGTGTTGGGCTTAAGTAAATACCTCTTCTTGTTAGACTGCTGATTGGTTTGGACATCAACACAGCCTGCTTTTCCAGTGTGGTATAGGAGGATCAAAATGGTAGCCATGGGTATCACATGGGACCCAGCTATGCCTGTTTTTTTGGTGGGTATGTGGAATAGTCTATCTTCCACAGCTAAACCACCATTCCCCACCTGTTCCTCCATTACATTGATGACTAAGTGCCATCTTATGCTCCCACGTGGAGGTTGAACAATCATCAGCATCACTAACACCTTTCACCTGACCTCAAATTGACCTGGAACATCTCGGACACCTCCCTCCTCTTCCTGGACCACTGCATCGCCATCTCCGGTGACCGACTAACCACAGACATCTACTACAAGCCCACCAACTCCCACAGCTACCTAGACTACACCTCCTCCCACCCTACCTCCTGTAAAAATGCCATCCTTTATTCCCAATCCCTCCACCTCTGCTGCACCTGTTCCCAGGGTGACCAATTCCACCTCAGAAAGTCCCAGATGGCCTCCTTTTTCCACGATCACAATTTCCCCTCTCACGTGGTCAACGATGCCCTCCAGCACAGAACCACAAGGACAGAACCTTCCTGGTCCTTGTCTACCACCCTACCAATATTCACATACATCGCATCATCCTCCGCCACTTCCGCCACCTATGAACAGACTCTATCACCAGATATATATTTCCCTCCCCACCCCTATAGTGTTCTGGAGACACCATTCCCTCCATGACTCCCTTGCCTCCCCACCAGCCTACACTCCACTCCCGGCACCGTCTCCTGTCACTGCAGGAATTGCAAAACCTGTGCCCAGACCTCACCGCTTCACCCCTGTCCAAGGTATCAAAGGATCCTTCCACATCGGACAGAAATTTACCTTTACTTCCACACACGTCATCTACTGTACTTGTTGCATCATATGTGGTCTCCTCTACATCAGGGAGACAGGACACCAAATTGCAGAACGTTTCAGTGAACATTTTGGGACACCCGCACCAACCAACCCACTACCCCATGGCCGAACACCTCAACTCCCCCTCCCACTCCAGTCCACCAAGGACATGCAGGTCCTGGGCCTCCTCCATTGTCAAACCCTAACCACCTGACGCCTGGAGGAAGAATGCCTCATATTCTGCCTTGGGATCCTGCGACCACACGGGAACAATGTGGTTTCCTCATTTCCCCTCCCCCACCTTAACCCAGTCCCAAGTCTCCAATTCGGCACTGCCCTCATGACCTATCCATTGCCTTTCCCACCTATCCGCTCCACCCTGCTCTCCGACCTATTACATTCTCCTCCACCTTCATCCACCTCCCTTTCCCTTAGCCCCACCCCCCTCCCATTTATCTCTCAGCCCCCTTAGGCCACCCCGTCATTCCTGATGCTTGAAATGTCGATTCTTTTGCTCCTCGGATACTGCCTGACCTGCTGTGCTTTTCCAGCACCATATTCTCGACTCTGATCTCCAGCATCTGCAGCCCTCCCTTTCTCCAGGTCATGTTGATGCCAAAGTGAGTAAAAAGCCAGCTGAGTGAAGACCAGGTTAGCGCTGTTCATTCTTGTTTTTTAAAACAAAACCACCATCTGGTTTATTAACCCCCCTAAGGGAAGGAAATCTGCCATCTTTGCCTGATCTGAGCTACATGTGACTCCAGACCCACAACAATGTGACTCCCCACCAAATGTCCTTTGGACAGTTAGACTTGGGCAATAATATACTGGCCTTACCAGTGACACCTATGGCAATGAATGGCTATTAAAATGTAGAAGGATGGTACCAGTAAATCACTCAGTGACTGTGGTACAACTCCATCACATAACATGGTGAACAGTGCTGGGATTTCAGTGAGCTTTTAATACAAATTTAGGAAGGCCACTTATGCAGACAGACAGACAGCCTCTGGGAGAGCTGAATATTCCAGAAGCTTGCAGAAGAGAAACTCATGGCAATATTCAACAGGAAGATTATCAGGAGAGGTTAGATAATCTGGGACCTTTTTTCCTGGAGCATAGAAAACTGAGGGGTGATCTTATAGAGGTCTTTAAAACCATGAAAGGCATAGGTAAGGTAGAACATAGAGCAATACAGCACAGAACAGGCACCTCGGCCCACGATTAGATTAGATTAGATTAGATTACTTACAGTGTGGAAACAGGCCCTTCGGCCCAACAAGTCCACACCGCCCCGCCGAAGCATAACCCACCCATACCCATACCCCTACACTTACACCTAACACTACAGGCAATTTAGCATGGCCAATTCACCTGACCTGCACATCTTTGTGACTGTGGGAGGAAACCGGAGCACCCGGAGGAAACCCACGCAGACACGGGGAGAACGTGCAAACTCCACACAGTCAGTCGCCTGAGGCGGATGTGGTGCCGAACATTTGTCCTAGCTTAAGCACCCATCCATGTACCTATCCAATTGCCGCTTAAAGGTCACCAATGATTCTGACTCTGCCACTCCCACAGGCAGCGCATTCCATGCCCCCACCACTCTCTGGGTAAAGAACCTACCCCTGACATCCTCCTTGTACCTTCCACCCTTCACCTTAAATTTATGTCCCCTTGTAACACTCTGTTGTACCCGGGGAAAAAGTTTCTGACTGTCTACTCTATCTATTCCCCTAATCATCTTATAAACCTCTATCAAGTCACCCCTTATCCTTCGCTGTTCCAATGAGAAAAGGCCTAGCACTCTCAACCTATCCTCGTACGACCTATTCTCCATTCCAGGCAACATCCTGGTAAATCTTCTCTGCACCCTCTCCAAAGCTTCCACATCTTTCCTAAAGTGAGGCGACCAGAACTGCACACAGTACTCCAAATGTGGCCTAACCAAGGTCCTGTACAGCTGCAACATCACCTCACGACTCTTGAATTCAATCCCTCTGCTAATGAACGCTAATACACCATAGGCCTTCTTACAAGCTCTATCCACCTGAGTGGCAACTTTTAAAGAGCTATGAACATAGACCCCAAGATCCCTCTGCTCCTCCACCTTACTAAGAACCCTACCGTTTACCCTGTATTCCGCATTCCTATTTGTCCTTCCAAAATGGACAACGTCACACTTGACAGGGTTGAACTCCATCTGCCACTCCTCAGCCCAGCTCTGCATCATATCTAAGTCCCTTTGCAGCCGACAACAGCCCTCCTCACTATCCACAACTCCAACAATCTTCATATCATCTGCAAATTTACTGACCCACCTTTTGACTCTCTCTTCCAAGTCATTAATAAAAATTACAAACAGCAGAGGACCCAGAACTGATCCCTGCGGAACTCCACTTGTAACTGGGCTCCAGGCTGAATATTTACCATCTACCACCATTCTCTGACTTCGACCAGTTAGCCAGTTCTCTATCCAACTGGCCAAATCTCCCTCTATCCCATGTCTCCTGACTTTTCCCATAAGCCTAAAGGTCGATAGCCCACAGCTTTTCCTCATGGTAAGGGAGTCTAAAACTAGAGGGCAGAGGTTTAAGATGAGAGGGGAGAGCAGCATTTATTCTTCTATTTGGATCTTCCGGTGTCTTCTTTTCTTCTTCTTTGGAATTTCTGAGTCACAGGTTACTGATTGAAAAGGTACTTTTAAGAGAGCTATTTTCAGGCAGTTTGTTTACACGCTGGGATTGTCAGTTCTTCTCTCAACTGTTCAATTTTCCCTGGTCTTATACCCCCGAAACATTAGATTGTGTTATTGGCATTTAAGATTGTCAATATACTCAATTCAAACCGGATTGGAGTTTGATATTTTTCGGGGTACAATTTAAACTGATTGGCTGAATTCGAATTTGTTTTTGTTTCCAGTCAACAAGCTAATCGAGTTGTTCAACCAAATGTTACATTGTTGCATTATTGAGAACACTTGGTGCTGTGTCTGGTAGTTCTGCTGTTTTTAACTCACTTAAAGGACACCCACAGCTTCATAACACCTCCCCCTTAAGGAAATAAATGAACCCTCATAATGAAAAGATGGCTTCTTTTTTTTCTCTACCTTTTAAACACATTGTCCTAACATACAGATAATTTTAATGTAGGTTCACCTTAACTGCTTCCCATATACCTGCATATATATAACATTAAATAAAGATAAATCTCATCTATACTCTTTAGGTTAAATCTGCAATAACGCATTTGCAATTACAGTCTTCCAACCCACAACATGTATGACTTTAAAATTAAAAGTCTGTTACATAAGACTGCAATGAAATTGTCTCATATTCTTATCTTTAAAACGTTCTAAGAATGTAAGCGGACTGTGGTCAGTGTACACAACTGTCTCCGACACATTGTTAGTGACATATACATTAAAATGTTGTAAGGCCAGTACCAAACTCAATCGTTCCTTTTTCGATTGTGGAGTATTTTCTCTGGTGGATGTTGATCTTATTTGAAAAGTAACCAACTGGCAGTTCAATCCCTCATCTCCCTGTAGCTGTACAGCTCCAACTCCAATGTCATGAGCATCGATGGCGACTTTAAAGGTTTTGAAAAGTTTGGTGTAGCTAAAACTGGTTTGGTGGTGAATATTGATTTCAACTGGTCAAACGCCTCCTGGCATGGTTCTGTCCACCGAAACTTTGTGTTCTTCTTCAGCAAATTCGTTAACAGTGCCACCACACTGCTGAAGTTTGGAACAAACGTCCAATAGAATCCACTGAGTCCTAAGAATCAAAGCACCTTTTTCTTCGAGGTTGGTCGTGGAAATTCTTTGATGTCCTTTGTCTTTGTGCTCCGTGGGGTCAAACTTCCATGACCGATGTTATGTCCCAAGAACATCACCTCTGCTTTCACGAATTCTGTTTCATTTAAGTTTATCACTAGTTTTGCTTCTCGTATTCATTCAAAGAGCTCTGCCAACAGTACCATGTGATCTTTCCAGGACTTACTGAAGATCAGTGCATCGTCCAAATAGAGTGCACAGTTTGTTAACCCAGCCACAACTCTGTTCATGAGTCTCTGGGATGTGGCGGGTGTGTTCTTCATTCCAAAGGGCATCACTTTAAACTGAAATAGCCCATTTGGGGTTACAAACACAGACATTTCTTTCACCGTGTCTGATAAAAGTACCTGCCAGTAACCACACATTAATCCAACTTGGTGATGTCACTGGCTTGTCTGACTTTCTCCGCACAGTCCTCCAATCTAGGAAGTGGATGTGAGTCTGATGTTGTAATAGCGTTGACCTTTCGATAATCCATGCAGAATCATTGAGCCCCGTCCGGTTTGGGAACTAAGATGATAAGTGAACCCCACTCGCTCTGGCTTGATTCAATGATGTTCTCATCAAGCATGGCTTCCACCTCCAGCTGGATCTGTCTGGCTTTGAAAGGATTAAGCCGATAGGGGTGTTGTTTTATCGGAGTAGTATTCCCTACGTTTACTTCATGGACAATAGCATTAGTCCTCCCCATCTGATTCTTACATATGTCCTTGTACTGTAATAACAAATCTTTCAACTGCATTCTATGCTCCTGAGACAGAAAGCTTACTAACCTATCCCACTCCACAAGGACTTCTTCATTTTTAAATCTATTTTGAGGCATCTCAAAATCCACATCGCCTGGATTTGATTCCTCACTCTGCGGGACAGTAACTAACACCTGTTTCTCTAGTTCTTTCTCTCTAGTCACATTCACATGACGTACGCGATACCTTTTTTTTAAAATCGATCTGGCATCTTTAACAATAGTTCACCTGACTCAACTTTTTCTCAGTTTGATAGGGACCATTAAACCTGGCTTTGAAGAGATCTCCTATCACTGGTAATGGTACTAACACATTATCCTCTTGGGAAAATGTCCATGTCTCAGAGCTTTTATCTGCCACCTGTTTCATTTTACTCTGTGCCCTCTTTCGGTGCTGTTTAGCTAACTCACCTACTTGATTTAATCTCTCCTTCACCTCCATTACATAGTCTAAGTGTGAGATCTCCGATTTTGGTGCTGTCAATTTTTCTTTAATTTATTTCAAAGGGCCTCTCACTTCATGACCGAATATCAACTCAAAGGGAGTGAACTGAGTAGATTCATTTGGGGCATCTCTAATGGCAAACAATACAATTGGGATACCTTTATCCCAATCATTCAGGTAATCCTGACAGTATGCTCTAAACACGGTCTTCAAGGTCTGATGTCACCTTTCTCAAGCTTCCTGGGATTCAGGATGATACACACTGGATCTAAAGTGCTGTATACCTAAGCTATCCATCACCTTCTTAAACAGCCCAGCAGTAAAATTTGACCCTTGGTCCAAATGAATCTCTCTGGGTAGCCCATACCATATGAAGAAAGCTACTAACTCTTCTGCTGCGCTTTTTGCTTTGATACTCTGCAGTATCCGTGCAGTAATCTGTAAAACTTCGGAGTGGCCAAGAACTATTTAAAGTAAAAATTAACAACTTTATTTCTTAAAGTATAACAGAGAATCATTAACTAACCACTATTTATCATTCCTTACTCTAACCTATCTGTTACCTTCCCTTCTATAATACGAGTCTGATTAAACTCCCAATTAAGATTTACAAAACCACATTTCTTATCTCAAAACCAGACAGCATTTGTTCTTCAATTTGGATCTTCCTGTGTCTTCTTTTCTTCTTCTTAGGAATTTCTGTGTCACAGGTTACTGATTGAAAAGGTACTTTTTAGAGAATTATTTTCAGCCAGTTTGCTTACATGCTGGACTTGTCAGTTCTCCTCTCAACTGCTCAATTTTCCCCGGTCTTATACATCTCCCCAAAGCATTGGATTATGTCATAGGCTTCTAAGATTCTCAATATACTAAATTCAAACTGGATTAGTGTTTGATATTTTTTGGAGTACAATTTAAACTGAAATTCTTGCCTTATTGAGAACACTTGCTGCTGTGTCTGGTAGTTCTGCTGCTTTTAACTCTTAAAGTACACCCACATCTTCATAACAGTGGTGAGTGTTTGGAATGGGCTACCAGAGATAATGGTTGAGGCGAATACCATTTTGTCATTTAAGAAACATTTAGATAGGTACATGGATGGGACACACATACAGGGATATGGACCAAACAAGGTAAATGGGACTGGATTAATTGTGAAAACTGGGCAGCATGGAGGGCCTGTTTCCATGCTGTGAACCTCTGTGACTCTATGACAAAGTCTACAGTCTAGCAAAAAGCATTTCAGACCTGGTAAGAAAAGCACAGAAGCAAATGAGAGCTAGAAGCTACAGGGAACTGAAATACTCATCACACTCAGAGGTTACCAATTGCATTGGGCGCTGATAATCTGTAGGAGTGGTCTGTAGATGTGATCTGAAGCAAAGGTTCCACTGCAGAGCAAACAGACACTGAGTTAAGTTGAAATCTCTTGTGGACTGGCGGTTGTGGGGTGGGGGGGGGGGGGAGGGGAGGGGAGGGAGAAAAAAAAACACCATGCAAAGAAGTTAGAAATAAACCAAGTACTCAGGGTTCAGACCGAGTCTTGCCACCGAAGTAGATGGGCACTGGGGAGAGACAAGGGAAACCAGGAGCCACAAGTCATTTAAAGTAACTTAATAAATGAAGAAACCTGGGGGATTGAGGCTGCAGAAGAAAGTGGATAATCTGTTCCTTAAAAATCCTTCCTGCCTTTGTTGCATTTTAACTCTGCACAGAGTGGAACTCATCCAAGAAAAACTGTATGATAGTAAGGAATGGTACCATCACCTCAGAGTGTGAATCATCGAGGGAAATCAGTTCAAGAGAAGGGGATTCATTTTATAGAGCCACAGTGAAGGAGTAATTCCATAAAACTTAACAGAACAGTAATCATTTTCTAGGCTACAGCAAGAAGCAGAAGTTCACAAGTAAATACACTTCCTGCACTAACTTGGGACTACAGCTGACGATGATCTCTTAGCTTGTCAAAGCAAAAGAAGGATAAACAAATGGATGATAATGGAACAGTGTAGGATAGATAGGCTGCCGATTGGTTCCACAGTTTGGTAAAAACAATGACTGCAGATGCTGGAAAGCAAATACTGGATTAGTGGTGCTGGAAGAGCACAGCAGTTCAGGCAGCATCCAACGAGCAGCGAAATCGACGTTTCGGGCAAAAGCCTTGGCACAACATTGAGTTCCGAAGAACCTGTACTGTACTGTAATGATCTATTCAATTCTATTCTAAAGGAACTGAAACTGGTGAAGAAGATCTGAATGTTTTTGATAATTACTGTAGTTTTTAGAACGAATAACATGCTTGCAAAAGCAAGATTTAAGCCAAATAGAAGAGTTCACTATTCATAAATAATTTCATGAATAATCTCTACAGATCAGTGAAAAAAATAATGTACCTTCCTGTAAAGACAACACTTTTCACTGTACCTTGGTACACGTGACAGTAATAAATCACATCAGATAAGGAGCTTTTAAGTCTGCATGTATAAGAAACAGAATTGTTGAGGAGTCTTTGGTTAAATTTAATCACAGACCAAAGAAGGTTTGACTCCAGAGAGAGTCAGAGTGAATCAGAAGTCCAGCAGCAACACAGATCAGTTGTAAAGAAAAGGATCAGTCTTATTGCAGGAGACCAACAAGATCCATTCAGTTTTATAAGGTACAAAAACCCTAAAGACAGTGAGAAGACTGGACGGAGAGTGGAACAGACACCAGACACTAATAGTCATTGTCATACTGTGGAGCAGTCTCCTCAATGGCACAAGACAGTGCCCAGCTCTTAGAAAAGAATGATACAAAGTTAAAAATCACACAACGCTGGGTTATAGTCCAACAGGTTTATTCGGAGGCACTAGCTTTCGGAGTGCTGATCCTTTATCAGATGTTTCTGATGAAGAAGCAGTACTTTGAAAACCAGTGCCTCCAAACAAACCTGTTAGACTGTAGCCTGATGTTGTGTGATCTTTAGCTTTGTCCACCCCAGTCGAACGCCAACACTTGCAAATCACACCTGTATAACAGTCAGTCACTTCCAGAAAATGTGTAGAAGCAGGAGTCGATTACAGAGAAAAAGTAATGTCAAACTGCTCCTCCCACAAAGAGGTTAATGAAGCTCGGTAGGCTATAAATAAAAGAAAAGCCAAAGCAAGATATCCCTCAGGGAGAACAGTTGATCCAAACCAAATGTTTACAAAATAATATTTATGTCATTGGACATCTCTCTAATTTTAGACTTGACACAGGAGAGAGTTTCACTACGATTTAGATAGCATACCACAGGTATACATTGTCTGCAGCCTACAACTATACAATTAAATGGTCTAGGAAGTACAGCTCTCAAGATTAAAAGGTATATTACAAAGATCTCTTGTAATATACAAGCAAAACCTCCCATCCATAGACTCCATTTACATTTCTGTTCAACTAACTAGAACAGGAATCAACAGAGTGACCTAGAATGTGTTACTAATCATCATCATTGCATTGAAGGATGGTCAGAACAAGTGGATCCAATTGGTTGTCAACACACACATATTTTGAGCACTAACAGTTGCAGTAAAACCCGGACAATACCCAGGCTTAGGTTGACAAACGGCAAGTAACATTCACACCACACCAATGCCAGGCAATGACCATCTCCAATAAAAGACAATCTAACTATCAGCCCTCAATATTCAATGGCACTATCAATCATTGAATCTCCCACTATCAAGGTCCTGAGGTTGTCATTAACCAGAAACAGAACTGGACCCACAACATAAACACAGTGGCTTTAAGAGCAGGTCAGAGGCTAGGAATCCTGCAGCAAGTTACTCACCTCCTGACTCCCCAATCCACTATCTACAAGGCACAAGTTAGGAGTGTGATGGAATATTCCCCACTTTCCCTGGATGGGGGCAGCTCCAATAACTCAAGAAGCTCGATGCCATTCAGGATAAAGCAGCCTGTTTGATTGGCACCACATCCACAAACATACGCTCCCTCCACCACTGACGCTCAGTAGCAGGAGTGTGTACCATCTACAAGATGCACTGCAGAAATTCACCAAAGATCCTCAGACAGCACCTTCCAAACCCATGACCACTTCCATCCAGAAGGACAAGGGCAGCAGATACAGGGAACATCACCCCCTGCAAGTTCCTGCTAATAAATTACTTTGTGGAGTTTGATGGAGGGCTGGTTATTCTAGTATCACTTTGGGAAGATGTCCTGGACTGAACACATTATTACTTGGTGACACCTAAGGATCAATGAGCACCAAGTCAGAGAACAGTCAGTTCTGTGTACAATGGCTGCTCCAAAGACATTGAAAATCTCAAAACCCATTGCATAACCTGTGACTATAGAGGGTTAGCAGAAATGTTTTCCACCTCTACCAACACTGAAGAAAATCAACACTGCTGCCAGGGACCCAGGTTCGATTCCACCCTCGTGTGACTGTCTCTCTGGAGTTGCACATTCTCCCCGTGTCTGCGTGAATTTCCTCTGGGTGCTCTCGTTTCCTCCCAAAGACGTGTAGGTTCGGTGGAATGGCCATGCTAATTGCCCCTTTGAGTCCAGGGATGTGCGGGCTAGGTGGGTTAACCATGGGAAATGCAGGAGTATAGGGATAAGGTAAGGGCAGGGGCTGGTGGAGAGAAGTGCAAGGGAATCTGAATTAGATAGTCTTTGGAGGGTCAGTGTGGATTTGATGGGCTGAACGACCTGCTTCCACACCTTAGGGATTCTACGATGAAAATTCTGATGGCAAAAATCAGCAACTTTGAGAGAGTCATTGACAAGTCTTTATCTGATGTTATTCAGTTGGGAACCACATCCAGGACATTGTAATGGGACGCTCAAGTTTAATATCAGATGTTGAGAAGGAAACAAGTTTACATAGAACATTTCATTTCTTTATTTTAGAAAGAAGAGCCATCAGGCCCAATGACAGATTCCGTGTCAGTAAAGAACATTCCTCTCATAGCACAAACAATGAATTGAACATATTGCCCCATAGGGCAAAGGACGGTATCAAGTCTAATCGGTAAATTGAAGTACAGAGTCTACATATTTCAACAGGGATTTATTGGCAGATTGATAATTATGATTTTCTCATATAGATTGGTGATGGGTTGCATACGATCCCACTGAAATAGGACAACAGTCTGATTCTGCAGTCCAGGTCACCAAAACTAGGCTGTGGAGGTTTTGGAGAGGGTGCAGTAGAGGATTACCAGGATGTTGCCTGGATTGGAATTAGATTAGATTAGATTACTTACAGTGTGGAAACAGGCCCTTCGGCCCAACAAGTCCATACCGCCCCGCCGAAGCGCAACCCACCCATACCCCTACATCTACCCCTTACCTAACACTACAGGCAATTTTAGCATGGCCAATTCACCTGACCTGCACATCTTTGGACTGTGGGAGGAAATCGGAGCACCCGGAGGAAACCCACGCAGACACGGGGAGAATGTGCAAACTCCACACAGAGAGTCGCCTGAGGTGGGAATTGAACCCGGGTCTCTGGCGCTGTGAGGCAGCAGTGCTAACCACTGTGCCACCGTGCTATAAGGAGAAGTTGGACAATCTTGGATTGTTTTTGCTGGAGCATCAGTGGCTGAGGGGGTGACCTGATAGACTTTTAGAACATTATGAGAGGCATGGACAGGGTAGATATGTCAAAAAGCTGGGAATGTAGGTTTAAGGTGAGAGGGGAACAGTTAAGGATGTGCAAGCATGGTGTTTGTTGAAAAACACAGAGGGTGGTAAGTGCCAAGAATATGTTGCTGGAGAAGGTGTTAGAAGCCGATACGACAGCAATGTTTAAGAGGCATTTAGTCAGCCACATGAACAGACAGGGAATAGAGGGATACAGACCATGGGCAGGCAGATGGGATGAGTTTAGAATGGCGCCATGGTCAGTACAGACACAGGGGGGCCGAAGGGCCTATTCCTGTGCTGTACAGTTCTATATTCTATTCCAAACATGGTTAAAATGAAATTGGTTGCTCTGAGGTCCAGGATAGCACAAAACGAAAGAGAGAATGCTTGTTTGACAGTGCACCCATCCTCTGTGAAGAAGCTTCAAGAGTTTAAAAGGTCCCCTGGGCAGTGCCAGTTTCAACAAGACAATATCCTCTACACACGAGAGGAAATGTTGTTTCAGGGGAGACTGTGATGGTAGCATCATTGGACACAATCCATAGGTCAAAGTTAATACTGTTGAACCTGGGTTCAAATCCCACCACAAGACAGAGTAGAATTTATTTCAATTTTAAAAATGTAGAACTGAAAATGAATCCTTGTCTAATGATGTTGACCATGAAAGTATCATTCATTATTGCAGAAACCTATCTGGTTTACTAGTCTCCTTTCAAGAAGGGACTCTGCCATAGTTACCTGCTCTGGCCTGCATGTGACTGCAGACCCACAGTAATGTGGTTGACTCTGAACTACTCTAGCAAGATACTCAGGGTAAAGGGAAATTAGGGATAGGCAACAGATGCTGGTCTCAGCAGTGACACCCACACCCCCATGTAAGACAAAAAGAAATTAAAGCCAGTCTTAGTCATGGTGACCATCAGACTTCTGAATTTACAAACCCATCTGGGTCATTACTGTCCTTCAGGGAAGATTATCTGCTGTCATTACCTGATCTGACTTACGTGTGACTCCAGACCCATCGCGTGGGTGGCCTTATAGAGGTTTATAAAATCATGAGGGGTATGGATAGGGTAAATAGACAAGGTCTTTTCCCTGGGGTTGGAGAGTCCAGCACTAGAGGGCATGGGTTTAGGGTGAGATATAAAAGGGACCTAAGGGGCAACTTTTTCACACAGAGGATGGTACGTGCATGGAACGAGTGCCAGAAATGGTGGAGGCTGGTACAATTGCATAATTTAAAAGGCATCTGGATGGAAATATGAATAGGAAGGGTTTAGAGGGATATGGGCAAAGTGCTGGCAAATGGGACTAGATTGGGTTGGGATATCTGGTTGGCATGGACGAGTTGGACCGAAGAACCTGTTACGGTGCTGTACAGCTCTATGGCTATGACTCGATGCTATTGAATCGGATTGGTTTAGCTGGCCACTCAGCCACATTGTCTTGAATACAATGGATCATGAACACCTCCAGAGCAAATGGGATGAGCAAGCAATGCCAACAATCTCCACAGCCGTGTCTATTATGCAATGACCTCAGAATCTTGCGGGCTACAAAATGTTTTCGAAATATAATGTTGTTGTGTTACAACATTGGGAAACATGGCAGCCAATTTATACATAGCAAGATCCCAGAAACCACAAGGTGATAATGATCCTATTGTCAGCTTATTGAGAGATTAATATTGTCTCAGGATAGCAGGGAAGAACATCCATACCCTATGAAATGGAAGCTGAGGGATGTCTTACATCTGTGCAGATGGAACTGTGAGTTAACCTCTCCCAAAGACTATCACCTTTTCTATATGTCCCCAGACCCATGATGTTGCTGATATGAGCGAGCATTGTATTTTCTTTATTAATGCTAATTAAAGTTATGACTGGTTTTTATGGATTTGCTGGTGATACTGTTAGATTGTTGGTGTTAGTATTAGTCTTATTTTGTCAGTGGTAATTTCGATTAGTTTGTTAATTTATTCACATTTGGTAGCACAAACTGTGAGTCTGCTATTGCAATGATTGGTTGTTCAGATTTCCAAATTTCCAGAAACATTTGGCAAAATGTCAAAAGGTGTTGGTCTGGACCAGCTGACAATGTCCAAAGTTTCTTTCTAAAATGAGAATATGGGTGGGGCCCCGGCCTAATATCCACACTTCCCATAAACACCAACTTCCTCATTGTTCTTGCACATACACTGGGTGAGGGAGCTGTAAACATTTTGACAAAGTTCATTTTGAGAGATGTACACTCTGCATAGAACCATCTGTGTGCTGGATACCAGACCTGGTTTGAGGACAAGTGTGCTGTCTACATCACAAAATTTGCACCTGACAATGGCTGCAGTGTCCGTGGGCGATCATTTTGGGAATAGTGACCATAACTCTAAATTTCAAAGTCATTATGGAAAAGGGTAAGAATAACGCAGAAGTTGTGTCTAAACTGGGTGCAGGACGATTTTAATATCATGAGACAGGATCTGGCAAACTTAGACTGGGAGCAGCTACTGACAGATAAGTACATTTGGAAAATGCGGGTCTTTTAAAAACAGTGCAGTGAGAGTTCAGGGCTAACGTTTTCCTCCAAGAGTGAAAGACAAGGACTGCAAGTCCAGGAAACCCTGGATGTGAAGGGATAGAGAGTTTGATAAAGAGAAAGAAAGAAACACATGTCACATGCAGAATATTAAAAACAGGGGAGGCCCTTAAAGTAGAGAGTGTACAGGGGATTGCTTAAAAAAGAAATTAGGCGGGCAAAGAAGGGCCAGGAAATATCTTAGGTAGGATGAAGGAAAACCCCAAGACTTTGTGTATTATGATTAAGAAAATTACCAGAGAAAGAGTGATACCTCATAGAATCAGAGATCATTGAGATGTACAACACAGAAACAAACCCTTCAGTCTAATTCATCCATTCCGACCAGATATCCCAATCCAATCTAGTCCCACTGCCACCATCTGGCCCATAATCCTCTAAATCCTTCCTATTCATATATCTATCCAGATGTATTTTAAATGTTGCAACTGTACCAGCCTCCACCATTTCCTCTGGCAGCTCATTCCATACAAGTACCACCCTCTGTGTGAAAAAGTTGCCCCTTAGCTCTCTTTTACATCTTTCCCCTCTCACCCTAAACCTATGCCCTCTAGTTCTGGACTCCCCCAGGCCAGGGAAAAGACTTTGTCTATTTATCCTATCCATGCCCTTCATGATTTTATAAACACCTATAAGGTCACCCCTAAGCCTTCGACGCTCCAGGGAAAACAGCCTTAATCTATTCAACCTCTCCCTCTTGCTTAAATCTTCCAACCCCGGCAACATCCTTGTAAATCTTTTCTGAACGGTTTCAAGTTTCACAACATCTTTCCGATAGGAAGGAGACCAGAATTGCATGCAATGTTCCAACAGTGGCCTAACCAATGTCCTGTACAGCCACAACATGACCTCCCAACTCCTGTACTCAATACTCTGACCAATAAAGGAAAGCATACTTTAGAATTATTTGAAGAGGTAACAAGTAGGTTAGGTCAGGGGAACTCAGTGGATGTTATCTACCTAGACTTCCAAAAGGCCTTTGATATAAGGGGCCTCACGGGAGGCTGCTGAGTAAGGTGAGAGCCCATGGTGTTCGAGGTGAGCTACTGGCATGGATTGAGGGTTGGCTGTCTGTCAGAAGGCAGAGAGTTGGGTTAAAAGTTTAGAAGATTAAGGGGAGATCTAATAGAGACGTACAAAATAATACATGGCTTTGAAAAGGTGGATGCTAGAAAATTGTTTCTGTTAGGCGAGGAGACTAGGACCCGTGGACACAGCCTTAGAATTAGAGGGGGTCATTTCAGAACGGAAATGCGGAGACATTTCTTCAGCCAGAGAGTGGTGGGCCTGTGGAATTCATTGCCACGGAGTGCAGTGGAAGCCGGGACGCTAAATGTCTTCAAGGCCGAGATTGATAGGTTCTTGTTGTCTAGAGGAATTAAGGGCTACGGGGAGAACGCTGGCAAGTGGAGCTGAAATGCGCATCAGCCATGATTGAATGGCGGAGTGGACTCGATGGGCCGAATGGCCTTACTTCCACTCCTATGTCTTATGGTCTTATGGTCTTAAAAGGTTCTTTTTTGGAATGGCAGCTGGTGACAAGTGGTGTGCCGCAGGGCTCAGTGTTGGGGCCACAGCTGTTCACTTTATATATTAATGATCAGGATGAAGACACTGGGGGCATTCAGGCGAAGTTTGCTGATGATACGAAGTTAGGTAGACAGGCAGGTAGTTCTGAGGAGGTGGGGAGGCTACAGAAAGATTTAGACAGATTAGGAAATGGCTGGTGAAATTCAATGTGAGCAAATGCGAGGTCTTGCACTTTGGGAAAAAGAATACAGACGTGGACTATTTTCTAAATGGTGAGAAAATTCATAAAACGAAGTACAGTGGGATCTGGGATCTTGGAGTGCTAGTGCAGGATTCTCTAAAGGTTGACTTGCAGGTTGAGTCCATGTTAAGAAAGCAAATGTAATGTTGTCATTTATCTCAAGAGAGTTAGAATGTAAAAGCAGCGATGTGCTACTGAGACTTTATAAAGCTCTGGTTAGGCCCCATTTGGAGTACTGTGTCCAGTTTTGGGCCTCACACCTCAGGAAGGACATACTGGCACTGGAGCGTGTCCAGCAGAGATTCACACGGATGATCCCTGGAATGGTAGGCCTAACATACGAGGAATGGCTGAGGATCCTGGGATTGTATTCATTACAGTTTAGAAGGTTGAGGGGAGATCTAATAGAAACTTACAAGATAATGCATGGCTTAGAAAGGGTGGATGCTGGGAATGTGTTTCCATCAGGCGGGGAGACTAGGACCCGTGGGCACAGCCTTAGAATTAGAGGGGGGTCAGTTTAAAATGGAAATGAGGAGCCATTTCTTCAGCTGGAGAGTGGTGGGCCTGTGGAATTCACTGCCACGGAGCACAGTGGAGGCCGGGATGTTAAATGTCTACAAGGCAGAGATTGATAAATTCTTAATCTTGCAATGAATTAAGGGATACAGGGAGAGTGCAGGTTAGTGGTGTTGAAATGCCCATCAGCCATGATTGAATGGTGGAGTGGACTCGATGGGCCAAATGGCCTTACTTCTCGTCCTATTTCTTCTGGTCTTATAATCATACCAAATACCTTCTTCACTATCCTATCTACCTGCAACTCCAATTTCAAGGAGCCATGAACCTGCACTCTAAGGTCTCTTTGTTCAACAACACTCTTGGACCTTACCATTAAGTGTATAAGTCCTGCTAAGATTTGTTTTCCCAAAATGCAGAACTTCACATTTATCTAAATTAAACTCCATCGGCCACTTCTCAGCCCATTGGCCCATCTGATCAAGATCCTGTTGTAATCTGAGGTAATCTTCTTCACTGTCCACTACACCTCCAATTTTGGTGTCATCTGCAAACTTATTAACTATACCTCTTATGCTCACATCCAAATCATTTATATAAATGATGAAAAGTAGTGGATCCAGCACCGAACCTTGTGGCACTCCATTGGTCACAGGCCTCCAGTCTGAAAAACAGCCCTCACCTATTAGGGACTAAACAGGCAGTCTGTGTGTGGAGCCAGAGGACGTGGTGAGGTCTTGAATGAATATTTCTCATTTGTAACCACAAAGGAGAAAGATATTATAACTAAAGAGTTCAGTTAGGATGGTGAGATTCTGGAACATGTTAAGATTAATAAGAAGGGGGGCATTAAGTATTTTAACAAGCTTCAGAGTGTTTAAAACACCAGGGACTAATGAGGTGTTTCCAGGCTGCAATGAGAAGCAAGAAAAGAGATTGTTGGGAACCCGATGGAGATATTTAATACTTCACCAGTCACAGATGACTGGAGGATAGCTAATGTGGTTTCTTTGTTCAATAGGGGCAGCAAGGATAGGCCAGGCAATTACAGACCAGTTAGTCTGATGTCAATGATAGGGAAATTATTGCAAAAAATCTGAAGGACAGGATTAATCAGTACTTGGAAAGAAAGGGATTGATCAGGGATAATCAGCACAGATTTGTTGGAGAGAGATCCTGTCTGACTAATTTAATTGATGTATTGATGAGGATAGTGCAGTTGATGTGGTTTTCATGGATTTCAGTGAGGCCTTTGATAAGGCCCCACATGGAAGAGGACCCAATGAATTCAGGGCAAGTAAATAGAATCCAAAAATTGGTTTGCAAATAGGAGGCAAAAGGTGATGGTGGAGACTTGGTTTTGTAATTGGAAGCCTGTGATCAGCAGTGTACCACACAGATCAGTGCTAGAACCCTTGCTGTTTGTTATATACACTAATGCTTCCTGATGAAGGGCTTATGCTTGAAACATCGACTCTCCTGCCCCGCTGTGCCTTTCCAGCACCACATTCTCAACAGAGGAGGCTGAGGGCCAAGTACAGGTAAATGGGATTAGTGTAGTTTGGTGTTTGTAGGATGGTATAGAAATGGTAGGACAGAGAGTCTATTTCTATGTTGTATGACTCTATGACCATTCACTCTCCGAGCACATCATTCCTTCACCATTAAAAAATCTCTTGCACCAAGTCTTTACTCTCCTATTTCTAAAATCTCATTTTGTGTCTCAGCTTCAAATTGTATTTGATAGTTCTGTAAAGCGGCTTTGAACATTAATTGAGCATCTTTTAGAGTAGTGAAGACATTGAATCTGGCATCACTGGCTGGGTCAGCACTTATTATCCAGATCTGTGCTTCTTTAAGAAGGTGGTGGTAAGACCAAGGAACAAAGAACATTACAGCACAGGAACAGGCCCTTCGGTCCTCTAAGCCTGTGCTGATCCAGATCCTCTATCTAAATCTGTTGCCTATTTTCTAAGGATCTGTACCCCTCTGCTCCCTGCCCATTCATATGTCTAGATACATCTTAAAATGACCGTATTGTTCCCACCTCTACCACCTCCGCTGGCAACATGTTCCAGGCACCCACCACCCTCTGCGTAAGGAACTTTTTCCCTCACCTTGAACTCGTGACCCCTAATGATTGAGTCCACCACTTTGGGATAAAGCTTCTTGCTATCCACCCTATCTATACCTCTCATGATTTTGTAGACTTCAACCAGGTTCCCCCCTCAACCTCTGACTTTCTAATGAAAATAATCCTAATCTGCTCAACCTCTCTTCATAGCTAGCACCCTCCATATCAGGCAACATCCTGATGAACCTCCTCTGCACTCTCTCCAAAGCAACCACATCCTTTTGGTAGTGTGGTGACCAGAACTGTATGCAGTATTCCAAATGTGGCCAAACCAAAGTCCTATCCAACTGTAACACAACCTGCCAACTCTTGTAACTCAAGGAAAGCATGCAGTGTGCCTTCTTGACCACTATCGACCGGTGTTGCCACCTTCAGGGTACAATGGACCCAAACACCCAGATCTCTGTACATCAACTTTCCTCAGGACTTTTCCCATTTACTCTATAGTTTGCTCTTCAAAAATGCATCACCTCGCATTTGCCCAGATTGAACTCCATCTGCCATTTCTCTGCCCAACTCTCCAGTCTATCTATATTCTGCTGTATTCTCTGACAGTCTCCTTCACTATCTGCTACTCCACCAATCTTAGTAGCCTCTGCAAACTTGCTAATTAGACCACCCATACATTCCACCAGATTTATTTATGTATATCACAAACAACAGTGGTCCCAGCACGGATCCCTGTGGGACATCACTGGTCACCTTTCTCCATTTTGAGAAACTCCCTTCCACTACTACTCAGTCTCCTGTTGCCCAGCCAGTTCTCTATCCATCTGGCTAGGACACCCTGGACCCCAGGCGACTTCACTTTCTCCATCAGCCTACCATGGGGAACCTTATCAAACACCATGTATGTGACATCTACAGCCCTTCCCTCAATCAACTTTGTCACTTCCTCAAACAATTCTATTAAGTTGGTCAGACATGACCTTCCCTGCACAAAACCATGTCCTTGTCACTGATAAACCCATTTTCTTCCAAATGTAAATAGATCCTAACCCTCAATATACAGAGGAACCTTGATTATTCGGCATTTGATTATCCAAATTATGGATTATCCAGACAAGACCGCAAGGTCCTGAT
Source organism: Chiloscyllium punctatum (assembly GCF_047496795.1). Lineage (NCBI taxonomy): Eukaryota > Metazoa > Chordata > Chondrichthyes > Orectolobiformes > Hemiscylliidae > Chiloscyllium > Chiloscyllium punctatum. The sequence continues at coordinate 116,219,182 of NC_092748.1, read as the reverse complement.
GCTTGGTTAAACTGAGTTATCCGGCATTTGATTATCCGAACAAAGTATTCCCCTTTTTGTGTCATTCGGATAATAGAGGTTCCTCTGTATTCTCTCACAGCTTCCCTCCCATTGATGTCAGGCTCATCAGTCTAAAACTACCTGGATTATCCCAGCTACCCTTCTCAAACAAGGGAATAACATTAGCAATTCTCCAGTCCTCCAGGATCTCATGTGTGTTCAAGGACACTGCAAAGATATCTGGTGGGGCCCTAGCTATTTCCTCTTGCGCTTCCCTCAAAAACCTGGGATAGATCCCATCCGGACCTGGGGACTTGTCAACCTTAATGCCTTTTAGAATACCAAACACTTCCTCCCTCCTTATGCCAACTTGACCTAGAGTAATCAAAGATCTATCCCTAACCTCAACATCCATCATGTCCCTCTCCTCAGTGAATAATGATGCAAAGTACTCAAGAATCTCACCCATTTTCTGACTCCAGGCACAACATTCCTCCTCTGTCCTTGAGTGGGCCACTCCTTTCTCTATTTACTCTCTTGGTCCTTATATACGAATAAATGGCTTCGGGATTTTCCTTAACCCTGTTTACTAAAGATATCTCATGACCCCTTTTAGCCCTCTTAATTCCTTGTTTCAGATTGGTCCTACATTCCCGATATTCTTCCAAAACTTCACCTGTTTTCAGTCGCCTAGACCTTATGTATGCTTCCTTTCTCCTCTTAGCTAGTCTCTCAATGTCACCTGTCATCCAAGGTTCCCTAATCTTGTCTTGCCATCTGTATCCCTCATTTTCACAGCGACATGTCTCTCCTGCACTCTAATCAACCTCTCTTTGAAAGCCTCCCACATGTAAAGTGTGAATTTACCCTCAAACAGCTGCTCCCAATTTAGATTCTCCAGTTTGTGCTGAATTTTGCTATAGTTGGCCTTCCCCCAATTTCACACTCTTCCTTTAGGACCACTCTCGTCTTTGTCTGAGTATTCTAAACTTATGGAATTGTGATCACTATTCCCAAAATAATCCCCTACTGAAACTTCAACCAGCTGACCAGTCTCATTCCCCCAAGACCAGGTCCAGTATGGCCCCTTCCCCAGTTGAACTATTTACATCCTGCTTTATAAAACCCTCCAGGCTGCTCTTTACAAATTCTGCTCCATCAAGACCTCGAACACTGTGGAATCATAGAATCCACACAGTGTGGAAGCAGGACCTTTGGTCCAACAAGTCCACACTGACTGCCTGAAGAGTAACCCACCCAGAACCATTCCCTGACATTTACCCCTGACTAGTGCACTACAGGCAATTTAGCATGACCAATTCACCTGAGCTGTGTATATTTGGATTGAGAGGGGAAACTGGAGCAGCTGGAGGAAACCAGAAGAATGTGCAAACTCCCCTCAGAGTTGCCAGAGGCCGGAAGCGATCCCAGGTTCCTGGTGCTGAGGCAGCAATGTTCACCACTGAGTCACCATGCCACCCATGAATTGCATCCCAGTCAATGTTGGGAAAAATAAGATCTCCCATCATCGCCACCCTGTTACTCCTACATTCTTCTATGATCTCTCTACATATTAATACTTCTATATTACGCTTGCTGTTGGGAGGCCTGTAGTACAGGAAGAAAAGTAAGGACTGCAGATGCTAGAGACCAGAACTGAAAAATGTTGCTGGAAAAGCACAGCAGATCAGGCAGCATCCAAGGAACAGGAGAATTGACGTTTTGGGCATATTCCCTTCTTCAGGATTAAAGAAGGACTTATGCCCGAAATGTCAATTCTCTTGCTCCTTGGATACTGCCTGACCTGCTGCGCTTTTCCAGCAACACATTTTTCAGGCCTGTAGTATAGCCCCAACATTGTTACTGCATCCCTCCGATTTCTGAGCTCTGCCCATATTGCCTCACTGCTTGAGTCCTCAATAGTGCCCTCCTTCAGCACAGCTGTGATACACACTGACCACTAATCCAACTCCTCCACCCCTTTTACCACCAACTCTATCTCACCTGAAGCATCAATATCCTGGGATATTTAGTTGCTACTCACACCCTTCCCACAACCAAGTCTCAGTAACAGCAAAAACATCATACTCCCATGTACTAATCCAAGCCCTAAGTTCATCTGCCTTACCTACTACACTTCTTGTGGTGGTGAGTTGCCTTTAACCACAGCACTCCTTGGAGTGAAGGAACGCTCACAATGCTGTTAGAGAGGGAGATCCAGGAAGCTCCTCAGCTAGCACCTTGCAATCCTATGACCACTTCCATCTAGAAGGACAAGGGCAGTAGGTGGGGATGTTACCCCCCCCCCCCCGCCCGGCAAGTTCCCCTCCAAGACACTCACCATCCTGAGTAAGAAATATAACACCATTCCTTCAGTGTCATTGGGTCAAAATCCTGGAATTTCCTTCCAGGTAGCATTGTACACACACACCAAAAATAGTTCAAGAAGGCAGTTCACCAATCTCCAGGGCAACTAGGGCTGGGTAATAAGTGCTGGCCCAACCAGTAATGCCCACATCCCCCTGCATGAATAAAGAGAAGTATCAGCTCGGACAAGCCTCATGGTCTCCTTTAACAGACACAAGATTTACAATAAAAAAACTCAACTCAATTAATTTTCATTCATTGAGTATCAGGTTGCTAACAATCTACTAATTAGCATCACACCTGCTAACAAATACTTAAGCTGATTTTCTCATGCTAAGCTCTCCCACCACACCCAACTTTAATATGATGAATAAGTAATTTTTTAATGTTTCGTGTCATTCTCTCTCCAGAAGTGTGTAGTTAATTTCTGAAGTTTACACAAGCTCAAAGTGCAAAGTTCATTCCCTTTATAGAGACAGACTCCTCAATTTCCCTGTTCTGACAGACTTCCAGTTTGAAGGTAAGACTATCTCTTGCGTTCTTGGGTGTGGTGTGGTTCTGAAACGGAGAATTTTTTAAAAACTTTAAGTAAAAGATGTTAAACATAATCAAGAGTCTGATTCCTGTCCGATAAAGGAAAGTAATAATCTGTCAGGTGAATGGAACGCTTCCTGATAAACAGCCTTTGTTTAATTTGAAAACTGATCCTTTAATTTCCCTCCTGATGCCAGTGACCGTGTCTCTGAAACACAATGCTGGGAAGCTGGAGGCTGAATCCCTGGGGGTCAACCCGATTTGATTTGACTGTGGAGTGGTTACCTCTCCCACCCTTTGGGGCTGTCTGTTCCAGTGCTGTGATTCTGACTGTAATTAGATCTCCTTGCATCCATGTTATAGAGTCATAGCGATGTACAGCACGAAAACAGACCCTTCGGTCCAACCCGTCCATGCCGACCCAACCCATCTAGTCCCATCTGCCAGCACCTGACCCATATCCCTCCAAACCCTCCTTCTTCATATACCCATCCAAATGCCTTTTAAACGTTGCAACTGTAGTGCATCGGTAATGGTAGAGTGGAGGGAGAGGAGGATAGTGATAGGGTAAATCTTTTGTGGTGAGGGTGGCAGCAGGCTGGGTGAGATGGAGGAGCTCCTGCCACTCAGTCAGCCCAACTTTGAGGCAATGCACATTTTGGAAGATCTGGGGTGTCCTTGTCCTTTTAACTGGAGTCGCCGGTTAAAACTGGGACGGGAGGAATGACCACAGCACTGTGTTTTTCTTGCATTGTAAGTGTGTCTCTAATTGATTTTGTTTTATTGGGGAACGACAGCTGGTCGATTTGGTCTCTGCTACTGTTTCCAGCAGTTTCTCTGCTCCTTGCTATTGAGATTTTGTTGACCAGGATACAATTTTTTTTTGGATGCAAAATTTCAAGATTAATGGGCATTGTCAACTTGCCAGAATGGTCAGTGACCTGGTTCACACTCAGTGCTGTTTTGCTATGGTGTTTAGGTAGGAATTATCCAACAGCTCCCTGCCCCCCTCTTCCCTTGTTACCCTAATATGCAGTGGGAATAAGGATTTGAAGGGAGAAGGGATTTAAATGCTCTCTCCAGTTGTACAGAAATACTACCGAATATCTGTGCTGCAATGTCCATTGTAATTCCTGCTCAATCTCCTGAGCCTCTGCTAACAAACAGTACTGTATGCATTCTGAAGCCCTGCATACCCTAACCCTATTGCAGTTGCTCATCTATCTTTATCCTTTCATAGGGCATTGGTGTCACTGGCAAAGCCAGCATTTCTTACTCATCCCTAACTGTCCTTGAATTGTGTCTGGCCCCAACCATTTCAGAGGGTGGTTAAGAGTCAACCACATATTGTTGTCAGTCTGGAGTCCTTGTCACCAGGCAAGGACAGCAGAATTTCAGTTGTTAATCTTAAATCTCAGATAACTTATTTTATTAAGCAAAGGTATTAAGGGATATGTGCCAAGAGAAGGTAGATGGAGTAAAGCCACAGATCAGCCGTGATCTTAGTTAATGGTGGAACAGGCTTGAGGGGCTGAATGGTCTACTCCTGTTCATATTTCCTTCCCTAAAGGATGTTCATGGACCAGCTGGAGTTTTTAAAAAAATTTAACCCCTACATTACTGCCTAACTGCGGTAGTGCTTATATTTTCCCCAGCACCCATGGTGTGTGTGTGTGTGTGCAGGTGTGAGACACAAAGTGCACGAATCTTTATTCAATTTCCAACACCAGGAGGATAGGAAAACACCCGAGTGGCCAGTGACAAGCACTGCCCTTCACATCAAAGGGCAATGCTGTGTGGAGTTCTGTTTTTGTGCTATTGACAATGGTCTCATGATTGTCATTAACACTGATAATGCCAGGTTTTATTAATTATATTCAAATTCCACAAGCTGCCGTGATGGTGTTACACCCCTGTTCCCAGAGCATTAGCCTATGTCTATGGGTTACCAGTTGCGTGATTTTACCCCTGTGTCTGTGCTTTCACCAGCTATAGCTGCAGTTGCAGTGTTTGGTCTAGATAGCTTTATTTTAACTTGGTTTTTATATTTTAAAATAGGAGTGCAGGTTCATAATTCAATGAAAATGGTGTTGCATATAGATCGGATAGTGAAGAAGGTGTTTGGTATGCTTTCTTTTATTGGTCAGAGTATTGAGTACAGGAGTTGGGAGGTCATGTTATGGCTGTACAGGACATTGGTTAGGCCACTTTTGGAATATTGCATGCAATTCTGGTTTCCCTCCTATCGGAAAGATGTTGTGAAACTTGAAAGGGTTCAGAAAAGATTTACAAGGATGTTGCCAGGGTTGGAGGATTTGAGCTTCAGGGAGAGACTGAACAGGCTGGGGCTATTTTCCCTGGCGCATTAGAGGTTGAGAGGTGATGTTATAGAGGTTTATAACATCATGAGAGGCATGGATAGGGTAAATAGACATAATAGGGTTGGGGGAGTCCAGAACTAGAGGACATAGGTCCCTTTTATATCTTTCCCTTCTCACCCTAAACCTAAGGGGCAACGTTTTCATGCAGCAGATGGTACGTGTATGGAATGAGCTGCCAGAGGAAGTGGTGGAAGTTGGTACAATTACAGCATTTAAAAGGCATCTGGATGGGTATATGAACAGAAAGGGTTTAGAAGGATATGGGCCAAGTGCTGGCAAATGGGACTGATTAATTTTGGATATCTGGTTGGCAAGGACGAGTTGGACTGCAGGATCTGTTTCTGTGCTGTACATCTGAATCTAAGTGGAGGAAACTGGTCTGGTGCCTTTGTGAGGATTTGATATTGGTGTGGGAGAGTACTCCGAGCATTGACTGAAGCCATGATGCCATGCTAACACTCCAGGCTGGCACTGATAATGCCAGATAGGACTTGAAATGCTCCCCAGGACATTCCCATGGGAGGGGGTATAAAGGTCAAGAGAATACCTGGTCGGCATGGGCAAATTGGACTGCAGGATCTGTTTCTGTGCTGTACATCATTAGCATTTACTGCCCATCATGCGTGGGTTTCCTCCGGGTGCTCCAGTTTCCTCCCACAGTCCAAAAATGTGCAGGTCAGGTGAATTGGCCATGCTAAATTGCTTGTAGTGTTAGGTGAAGGGGTAAATGTAGGGGAATGGGTCTGGATGGGTTGCGCTTCAGCGGGTCGGTGTGGACTTGTTGGGCCAAAGGGCCTGTTTTCGCACTAAGTAATCAAATCTAATTAAATGGTTAATTTCTTTCTAAACGGAAACAGTCTGATCAGTTTAACTTAACAAGGAGGCTGCTGGGGATTTTACATATTTGCTCTTGTGATGAGTGTCATTAGCATTTATTGTCCAATCCCTAACTGCCGTTGAAGGTGTGTGTAAGCTGCCACTTTGAACGGTTGAATGTATTTGCAAAGTGGGACAATGGCCTGTGACCAATAGTGTTCCACAGGGATCAGGGCTGGGTCCACTGTTTGTTGTTTTTATATAAACAATTTTGGATGAGAATTTAGGAGGCATGGTTAGTTAGTTTGTGGATGACATCAAAATTGGTGGCACTGTAGACCATGAAGAAGGGTACCTAAGATTACGAAAGGATTTTGGCCCAATTGGGCCAATGGGCTGAGGAATGACAGATGGTGTTTAATTTGGATAAATGTGATATTGCATTTTGGTAAAACCAACAAGGGTAGGACTTTTACAGTTAATGGTCAGGCCCTGGGGAGTGTTGTCAAACAGAAATCTAGGGGTGCAGGTACATAATTATTTTGAAGTTTAAAAATCACTCAACAGGTTTATTTGGAAGCACTAGCTTTCGAAGCGCCACTCCTTCATCAGGTAACCACCTGGAGTATAAGATCGTAAGATACAATTTATAGCAAAAGTTTACAGTGTGATGCAACTGAAATTATATATTGAAAAAGCCCTGGATTGTTTATGTCTCTCCTCTTTTAGAATGACCATGTTGGTTTCAACTCTTTCCACACCATAATTCTTTGATGGTTCTGTCACAGGTGGACAGGGTGGTTAAGGAGGTGTTTAGCAAACTTGCCTCATTGCTCACTCCGTTGAGTATAGGAGTTGGGACATCCTGTTGAAGTTGTACAGGACATTAATGAGGCCACTATTGGAATACTGTGTATAATTCTGGTCACCACACCTATACTGAGGAAGGGTCACCGGACCTGAAATGTTAATTCTGATTTTTGCTGCCAGTCTGGCTGAGCTTTTCTAGCAACTTCTATTTTTGTTTCTGATTTATAGCATTCACAGTTCTTAAGGGGTTTTTGTTCATGCATTTTTGGTTGCCCTGCCATAGGAAGGGTATGGTTAAATTGGAGAGAGTTCAGAAAAAAAATTACCAGGATGTTACTGGGACTGGTGGGTTTGAGTTAGAAGGATAGGCTGGGACTTCTTTTCACTGGAGCGTTGGAGATTGAGGGGTGACCTTGTAGAGGCTTATAAAATCATGAAAGGCATAGATAAGCTGAAGAGCAAAGGTCTTTTCCATAGGGTGGGGGAGTTCAAAACTAGGAGATACATTTTTTTGAGGTAAGTGGAGAAAGTTTATAAGGAACTTTAAGGGAAAATTGCAGCGAGTAGTGTTCCCATGTATCTGATGCCCTTGTCCTTCCAGTTAGCAATATTCCAGTAAACCTCTTCTGCACTCTCTCCAAAGCCTCCCCACCCTTCCTATAGTGTGGTGACCAGAACTGCACATAATATTCCAAAAAATGTGACCTAACTAAAGTTTTATACATTGAAGTTTCCTTGAATAGAAGGAAGTTAACAGTGATTTAATGGTGTAATTTTTAAGATGATAGATTTGCAAAATCATTCTAGCAGGGCAGGGAGTCCTGAACAAACTCCCAAAGCATTGCCCCATCCTCTTATTGGCCTGAGCTGACACAAGCCCATGCCCCTCTGGGGAGAAGCAAATGGTGAGGGACAGACAATCCAAAGAAAATTGGTGATTCTTCAAAGAATACTGCGCCAGAGAAGAGCATTCCGCCCCTCATGTCTGGGTGGAAACAACTGTTCACTTTATCCCACTTTTCCCCATAGCTCTGCAAAAAAAAACTTGTCCTCTTCGATATTTTTCTGATTCTGTTTTGCAAGATCTTCACTGCCTCTTCAGGCAATTCACTGCTTTTACAAAAACAAATCCTCATCTTCTTCTTCTCTCTTGGTTTTGTTTGTCAATCCAATGCCATCACAGATTCTGGGCATACCTGTGACTGCTCAGGGCAAACTATTTCTCCTGACTGGTACAGGTACAAAGAGCTGCTCCAGTTACTTTGCCACAATCTCTCAAAACAGAGCAGGAGGAGGCCATTTGGCCCTTTGAGTCTGTTCCGCTATTCAACATGATTATGGCTGATCATCCAGCTCAGAGTCAAGAGTGTGGTGCTGGGAAAGCACAGCAGGTCAGGTAACATCCAAGGAGCAGGAGAATTGATGTTTTGGGCAAAAGCCCTTCATCAGCCCCTCATTCCTGATGAAGGGCTTTTGCTCGAACGTCGATTCTCCTGCTCCTCTGATGCTGCCTGACCTGCTGTGCTTTTCCAGCATCACACTCTTGACTCTGATCTCCAGCATCTGAAGTCCTCCTTTTCTTCTGCCTGATCATCCAGCTCAATCCCCTGTTCCTGCTTTCTTTCCCCCCACCCTCCCTCCATATGCTTTGATCCTTTTAGCCCCCAGGGACTACATCTAACTCCTTCTTGAAAACATGTTTTGGCGTCAACTGCTTTCTGTGGCAGAATTCAACATTCTCCCCACTCTCTCTGGGTGAAGATGTTTCTCCTCATCTCAGTCTGAAATGGCCTACCCCATATCCTTAGACTGTGTCTCCTGGTTCTGGACTCCCTGGTCATCAGGAACATTCCTTCCTGTGATTACCCTGTCTACTTCCTGTTAGAATTGTATAGGTTTCTGAGATCCCACCCTACCTTCGTTCTTCTAGTCTCCAGGGAATACAACCCTAACCAATTTAGTTTCTCTTCTTACATCAGCCCTGCGCTGCCAGGAAGCAGTGATAGAAACCTTTGCACTCTCTCCATTGTTAGAATATCCTTCCTCTGATAAGGAGCCCAAAAAAGCAGACATTACTCCATCTATGTCATGAGCAGGCCCATGTTGTTATTTTCACCCCTTGTTTAACCCAGGGAGTATCCAATGTGATTGAAAAGCCTGGATGTCCCCTCTAACTGAGCAACCAACTTCACCTAAAGAGCCATTCTGGTCCCTCCCCAAGAGCTGATCAAAGGGCAGCTAGTGAAATGTGCATTGTTGCAAAAATAATTGTGTAGAGGATACGAGAGATGATTGGAGGACGGCAGCCAATATTTTATTATTGTTAGAGCCAAACCTTATAAGGTCATTGTGGAGACAATGGTCATAAAAACGTTACGTAGATTGTGTGATAGAGAGAACCGGTGATGTCATTGGCTGTTAGCAATGCATGGTTTGGGGCCTCTGGGAAATAGTTGGGAACTAACCACGAGAGAGCAAGAAGTGGGCGAGCAGCTGAGAGAAATGAAAAAGCACTGACTTGTGTTGATTTAGCGTACATTGGAGAGTCAGGTAAATGAAGCCAGGGAGTGTCTACAGCCTGTTCTGCCGTTCACCCTGAACATGGTCAGTCTGCAGCTTAACTCTATCCTCTCTCTCCTTGAGCACTGAGACACACGCATAGACATCCCTGTACACACGCACACACAAACCTGTATGAGCACAGAGTTCCAGGTTTTTACTGTAGTCTGGAAGAATCCCACACTCCTGAATGGTGGTCCTGGATTCCTTTGTTCTATTGACCGAGAGGGCTACTGTGAGGGGTTCAAACCCGGGACCAGACCCCCCTCCATGCACCCACACCTCCCCATTTAAAGCCATAGGAGCATGCTATCCTACAAGATGTATTACCCGCAACACCCCCTCAGCCTGGATAGGTTTACAATAGAACAGTCTAAGTCTCTCACACCAATCTACACTAATCCTATTTTCCTGCACTTGGCCCATAGTCGTCTCTGCCCTGCCATATTAAATGGCTGTCCAGATGCTTTTGAATGTTGAGAGTCCCTGCCTCCTCCACCCTCTCGGGCAGCACATTCCATATTTATACCACCCTCCTGGGGGGCGGTGGAGGAGGGGGGGGGGAGGGGGTGGAATCTTTTCTCCAATTTCCCCCTAAATGATTGTTCCTCACCTTTTTAAAATGTCCTCCTGTTTTAGACCTGTCTAGCCATGAGGAAAAGATTCTAATGAACTACCCTGACTATGCCTCTCTGGTCCTAGACTTGTTTTTTGAGCCTAAGGTATGCACCCTAAAAACAAATTACTGGAGATCTGAAACAAACAAAAAACAACAGGAAGTGCTGAGTTTCTGCAGCAGGTCTGGCAGCGTATGGGGAGAGAGAAACAGAGTTAACATTTCAAGTCTGATTTTTGATTCCTCTTCAGAACCTGGTTTATGAAATCTGTCTGGATTGAACCTGCATTGCATTCACCCCCTCCAATCACTGTTTGAAATGAATCAGTTACACCTGCCTTTACCTCTTTCTGTGTTGTGTGTGTGTGTGTGTGTGTGGGGGGGGGGGGGGGTGCAGATACATCCCAGTTTCTCAATGTAAATTAACCCCTTGCTGCTGCTTCTGGTGTAGCACAGATACTGACCGGTCAGTCAATGCCAGTGTTCAAGCTCCTCTCGATCCTTTCTCCAGGTCCCCCACCTCCCTTTTCTTGCTCAGAAGTTTATCCAAAATCCCCAGAAATGTATCCCCGTGATGTTTTTTTCTTTCCTCCCCTTTTGAAAGAATAAAGATGTGACAAAGTCAGCATTTGTTGTCCATCCTTAAACAGAATGGCTTACTAGGTCTGGAATCACATGTAGGCCAGACTGGGTAAAAACAGTAGATTTCTTTCCCTGAGGAATTTTTCTTTCAGAGCAAGCACTTGTGGCTTATACTGAGATTAACTATTAAATTCCATGCTTTATTAATTAGCCTTCAATTTAATTTCGCTAGTTGCTTTGAGCACCTGTCTCTAGCACATTAAACTGGGCCTCTGCAGAACTGGTCCAGTGACATTACAACCACATCACTGTCTCCCATCAGCTCGGGCCTGTTCCTCCTGAATATTATTGCCTTTTTTAATTACTTTGTTTATATTTACAATCTCTAGATTTGGACTTCTCACCACTGGGTAGAAAGCTAGAAACAGGAGTAGGCTATTTTGCCCTGTTCTGCTATTCAACATGATCATGATTGATCATCCAACTCCATCTCCTATTCCTGCTTTCTCCTCCATATCCTTTGATCCCTTTAGCCTTAAGAACTGTGTCTAATTCATTCTTATATTTTCTGTGGCAATGAATCCCCCAGGCTCCCCGCTCCCTGGGTGAAGACATTTCACCTCCTCTCAGTCCTAAATGGCCTATCTCACATCCTGAGACTCTGACCCCTGGTTCTGGACACCCTGGTTGTTGGGGACATGGAGTGTGTACCCTGTCTAATCCTGTTAAAATGTTCTAGAAATTGACAGAACTGTGGATGCTGTAAACCAGAAAGAAAATCAGAAATGGCTGGAAAAGCTCAGCAGGTCTGGCAACATCTGTGAAGAGAAACAAAAGTTAACTCTCTTTTTCAGTCAGTTGACCCTTCATCAGAGCATTATAGGTTTCTGTGAGATCTCCACACCAGCACCTCCTTTCCCCCCCCCCCCCCCCCACTGCCCCAACAATCCTTCTAAACCCCAGTGAATATAGTCCTAACCAACTCGATCTCTCCTCATGTGTCCATACTCCCAACCCAAGAATCAGTCTGAGAAACATTCAGATACTTATCTATTTATTTATATTTTTATCGTGTGGATATATAGAAAACATTGTATTATTTATTTCATTCTAATTAATATCCTGTGCCTACACTCTGTAAGGACTTGACATCCTGAAGTATGGAGCCAGGAATGTTGTCTGGATTTCTGGAATGCTTGACCCTTCAGTGCTTCCTGTCATCTCCTTTTGTCTCCTTTTGTTGAAGGTAATTCAGAACAAGAGCCATGCCTGACCTGACAGAGGCCATCTCCAAATCCTTGAATAAAACCACGCCCGGGATTCAAATATGGCGAATCGAGGTCAGTAGAAGGTTCCGGTTGAAATAGTGAAACCAACAAAGTGCGTACTCTGCGTGAGAATAGTTTTCTACACGTTCGTGAGAAGTGGGCATCGCTGGCTGGACCGTTCCAAACTGAGCCCTAAACGAGCCAACCTGTGGGTTTGGAGTCACATGGAGGCCAGGCCAAATTAGGAAGTGGTGGAGGCTGGTACAACTGCAACATTTAAGAGGCATTTGGATGGGTATATGAATAGGAAGGGTTTGGAGGGATATGGGCAAGGTGCTGGCAGGTGGGACTAGATTGGGTTGGGATATCTGGTCGGCATGGACGAGTTGGACCGAAGGGTCTGTTTCCATGCTGTACATCCCTATGACTCTAAGTCGGTGCTTTCCTTCCCCAAAGTACACAAGTAAATCGGGTGGACTGTTCCACTAATGGTGTCATGGTCCTCATTTGACTCTTAACTCCAGATTTTTATCAAATTTCACCATCTACTGTGGTGGGTTTTGAACCTGGGTCCCTAGGGCATTCCCTGGGCTTCTGGATTAATAGTCCAGTGATAATACCACTAGGCATCACCTACCTGCCTTCTCCAATAGTGACTATTGGACCAGGTTTGTTCCACTCAATCCAGCTGGAAGAATGATTGGATTAATTAACAAGTATCTACATCTGGGACTGGACTCCAGAATGGATCAGGCTCCTTTAAGGATGGCAGCGCCTTTTCTCAGAGGGTATTACCCGGCTTCCTGGGTATTTATGTGGCCTCATCAGCTTCCTGGTAACTTTTAGTGAAAGCAGATTCCTAGACAGAGATTACTTTGAAATTGCTTTTAAATCATTAAACCACTGTTTTTGGAGTTTGCATTCGATGATTACAGCACAAGCATTACTTTCCAGTGTCCGAATGATAATGAGTGAGAGCTTTGCTCTGTATCTAACCCCGTGCTGCCCCTGTCCTGGGATTGTCTGATGGGGATAGTGTAGAGGGAGCTTTACTCTGTATCTAACCCTGTGCTGCCCCTGTCCTGGGAGTGTTTCATAGAGGGTGGTGTAGAGGAAGCTTTACTCTATCTAAGCCTGTGCTGTCCCTGTCCTGGGAGTGTTTGGTGGGGACAGTGTAGAGGAAGCTTCACTCTGTTTCTAACCCCATGCTGTCCCTGTTCTGAGTGTTTGATGGAAAATGGTGTAGAGAGAGCTTTACCCTGCATCTTGCTTGCGTTTGATGCTAACAACTGGCGCCTTCCTGTGCTCTTCAACATTGGTGTTTAAAGTGAGCTGACTGTTGGTTGGCCTGTGGGTCTTGTGTATAATGTCATAGACGGACAGAATGCTGGAAAATGTGGGGTTGCGCATACTGACATGTTGCTATAACAACAGGTTGGTCAACAGAAGTTTAATTTTTGCGATGTATTGGTATTTACAGAAAATGCTGATGGTTCCTGTGCCCCTGAAATCCTATGGTAATTTCTACGAAGGTGATTGTTACATTGTGTTTGCGGTGAGTAGACTGATGCTGATGTTTAACAATTAATAAATTAGATTATCCCTATGCCAATGTCCATAGCCTCTGCACTTACTGACTCCTGGTCCTGCAACACTTTATTTTTCAGTTCAAAATTCATTTTGTTTTCCCATTTCTGTGCTGCCTTTCCTCTCCCTGTCTTTGGAAACACCTCTGGTCCATTACAACTCTCCAGTCCCTGGCCTCCTCTGTTTAGCTGACTGACATTGTTTCTGATTTCCATCGCTCTCCCAATGGTGACTGTATCCTCAGTGACCTGGGCCAGGATTTCTCTGATTCTCTACTGATTCTTTTCTCCTGCTTGAAGACATTTTTTTTGAACCTCCACCAAAATCCCTTTTTGTAATGTCTTCAGTTTGTAAACTGGCCTGACTGAGGCTATGACTAAACCAATATAACTGGGCTATACCAGGAGATCAGCTGCTCCATCCATGCTGTTTTCTCTCTTCTTCCAATGCAATTATTCCTTTGCATTCCTGACTGGTCTATACCTATTGCCCTCTAAGTAGCCATACAGACAGAGGCTGGGATGAATGTGTGCATGGATAAAAGATGGGGTGTGAGGGCTGAGTGGCTGTGTGCTGCCCCCCAAGGGGTTTACTACACAATTAGTACCATAATCAGGGAGGCACAGTGGCTCAGTCGTTGGCACTGCTGCCTCACAGCGCCAGAGACCTGGGTTTGATTCCAGCCTCTGGCTACTGTTGTGGGGGTTTCCTCTGGATGCTCTGGTTTCCTGTCATAGCCCAAAGATGTGCAGGTTAGGTGAATTGGGGAAATGTAGAGTAATAGGGAGGGGAAATGGGTCTGAGTGGCTTCCTCTTCAAAGGGTTGGTGTGGACTTGTTGGGCCAAATGGCCTGTTTCCACACTGTAGAGATTCTATGAAATTTCTACAATACTAGCCACGCTGGTGTGAAGTCAGGGTGATGGTTGGTGATGTTGTCCAACCAGAGACAAATGGGATCTGTCATCTCCACTTATTCCTGTCTCTCTGGTTCTTGTGCTGCCCTTAAAGGATTCCTCCAATTTCCCCCATCCCAGCGCCCTGCACCAATCCTTCAAACTAACTCCGTGTCTTCCCACTCCCAGACTCATAAAACCGGGAGCTCCTTCACTTATGACATCCACTTCTGGATTGGCCGAGACTCCTCTCAGGATGAGCAGGGGGCAGCTGCAATCTACACCACTCAGATGGATGACTACCTGGGGGGCAAAGCTGTCCAACACCGGGAGGTACAGAGATACGAGTCGGAGATCTTCAAGGGCTATTTCAAAAAGGGGTTCATGTGAGTCAAGCCTTCAGCATTCTCCAGTGGTGGCAGGGTCTGTATGGGGATAGGAGACAGGCTGAAGGGCCTACCTCTCTTCATGTGGGTGAGGATGGGGTTGGAGGGGATGCATTCCTTGATTTGTTTTTCTGTTGGAGGGGGGGGGGGGCGTGACTGTGATAGAGAGCAGAATAAAAGCAGAGGGCTCTACTTCCTCCCTGTCTGCTCAGCACATTCAATCAAAACTTGGATGGTCCATTCTGATCCCCTCAAGGGACTGAGACCAACTAGAGGGACAGTACTGGGTTGGGTTTGGGTGGAAGGTAATGAGACTCCATCCAGTCGGATCCGTAAACCGGGAGGTCATACAACTGCCCCAAACAGCAAGTTCGTCCCAAAGTAGGTTGGAAGACCACACTCTCTGAATATATCTTGAGTTTTCTTTTTAATGGCAGTGTCTAATGGTTGACCAAATGAGATTAAAGGCAGTGTTGTTGCACATGGCCAGGGTCCATGTGACTGGGCCTGTTCCTCATGCGCATGCCCAACTGCTCATAACTGCTGTCCAACATTTCCAAAGATTTTCACTTCTGGGATTTAAAAGGAAGTGGGCAATGGAATATAGCAGATGAAGTTTCACCAAGAGCCTGAGTTTGCTCATTACCAATTTCAAAATGGCAGACAGGTTGCTGATTTTTTTTTTCCATGCCCACTCTCCTTCCCTAACTTTACCGGCTGGAGTGATGATGTTGCATTGACAACCCAATGCCTTATTTGTCATTTACATTTTGTGGATAGGAGATGGGGAGGATTGGGAGACAAAAGGTCCTACACTCCCCAATGAAATTCTGAGCATAACATCCAGCCCAGGGTCTGCTCTGAGTCAATGGAGGCTATGTGGGATTTGAACTTCTGACTTTGAAGTGATTGTGTCACTCTCTCCCTGAATCATGACTGGCATTTACAATTGGTGAACCCTGGCCGATTTTTTTTTTCTTCAATGAAGGAATTGGCTCTGGTTGGAAGCTGATCTTCTGTTTGCCTTTTACAGTTATAAACAGGGTGGTGTTGCTACTGGACTGAAACACGTGGAGACCAACTCCTACGATGTGAAGAGACTGCTTCATGTAAAGGGGAAGAAGAATGTGTATGCGGGAGAGGTCAGTCCATCTCCCTAATTC
Source organism: Chiloscyllium punctatum (assembly GCF_047496795.1). Lineage (NCBI taxonomy): Eukaryota > Metazoa > Chordata > Chondrichthyes > Orectolobiformes > Hemiscylliidae > Chiloscyllium > Chiloscyllium punctatum. The sequence goes on along the minus strand of NC_092748.1, from coordinate 116,203,219 downwards.
CAATCTCCCAGGATTCTGGACAGGATCTCCGCTGGGGAATGTACCATCTCCATACCATGCCAGTTTGTGTTGTTACCTGGCAAGTGAAGAAAGATGGGGTGTCGGGGAACATGAGTGGTGGGGGGGAGGTGACAATGAGCCTCAGTACCTGGAGATTGGTGGAGAGTGTCGTAAATCTGACAGGAGGATTGCGTTGATAATCAAGCCCCATTACTCCATAAACCATATCCCAGGGAGAGATGTCCATTGCTGAGACACACCCCCTTTGAGGTAAAAGGGGGAGAATTGAAGGGAGACGTGAGGGGCAGCTCTTGTACACAGAAGATGGTATGTGCCTGGAATGTGTTGCCAGAGGAGCTGGTTGAGGCAAAGGCAATACTAGTGTTCAGTTCTGGTCTCTCTCCTATTGGAAGGATGTTGTGAAACTTGAAAGGGTTCAGAAAAGATTTACAAGGATATTGCCAGGGTTGGAAGTTTTGAGCTATAGGGAGAGGCTGAACAGGCTGGGACTGTTTTCCCTGAAGCATTGTGGACTGAGGGATAACCTTTAGAGGTTTATAAAATCGTAAGAGGCACGGATAGAGTAAATAACTAAGGTCTTTTCTCAAGGGCGGGGTAGTCCAAAACTAGAGGGTCTGGGTTTAAGGCGAGAAGGGAAAGATATAAAAGGGACTGAAGAGGCAACCTTTTCATGCAGGAGGTAGTGGATGTATGGAATGAGCTGCCAGAGGAAGTGGTGGAGGTTAGTACAATAACAGCATTTAAAAGACATCTGGATGGATATATGAATAGGGAGGAGTTGGAGGCATATGGGCCAAGTGCTGGCAAATGGGACCAGATTAATTTAGGATATCTGGTCGGCGTGGACAAGTTGGACCAAACAGTCTGTTTCCGTGCTGTACAGCTCAATACCTCAGACTTTAACAGCAATATTTAAGAGGCAGGGAATAGAGGAATATAGACCATGTGGAGCAAAAGGTTTTTCTTTTAGAAAGGCATTGTGTCAGCACATGCTTGGTGGGCCGAAGGGCCTGTTCCTATGCTGTACAGTTATTTGCTCTCTTTGTAAAAGTGTAAACATTGTATTTAATCATCAAATGGTCAACTTGTCTGTCTTTAATGTGTTATTCTGGCCAAAAGAGACTTTTACCAGGTTTCTCTGATTAAATTTGAGAATAACTTTTTGTTATGAGCAACCTTATTCGATTTGATTTGATTTATTGTATTGTAGTCATGTGCGCCTGAGTACAGTGAAAAGCTTTGTTGGCAAGCAATACAGGCAGGTCATAGTAAGCAAGGATACAGGGTCTTAGACATAGTGAGACTACACTGCACAGGAGGTGTGCAAAGCAAGATCAATATTATTTGAAGTTAAAGAGTCCATTCTTCCGTCTCATGTTGGTAGAGAAGAAGCTGTTCTTGTACCTTCTGCCCCGTGTGTTCAAGCCTCTGTATTCAGGCAAGTAGCAAAATGCACTATCAATTAAGTCACAATTCAGATTTTAAACTAGATCTTGTTTAAACCCAAACACCTTCGCATTCATACACCAACAACACAGCTCTGCAGAGGGATTTATGGGTTTAGAAAAAAACAACAATTAATAGGAATAACATGACCGGTTAATGATGTGAATTCCCAAGATAGAATGGGTTAAATTCTCCCGGTTCCTTCTTGATTCCTTGTTGCTGAGATCTGAATACTGACAGTCACAGCGTGGTGGGAGATCGTTGTACCAGATTTCAAACTTGGATTGGGAAATTTGAAACTTCACAAATACATCATTTTAGAGAGTGAGCTGCTTTCTGCCACAACTTCCTTCAACGGCATGAGCTAGATTTGTGAAAATACACAGCAACTGGACTCCAGAGACTGTTGCTAGGCAATGCATTGCACAGATCCAAGGCTTCTTCAAGTCTATTTGTCCCATAAATAAGCCACAAAAACCTCTTATCTTTTTATTGGAATCTTTCTCTCCCAATTATTTGGTTATCTGCTGTTTACTGGAAAAGTCAATTCTCCTTGACCTTTTGACTTTGATTTCCAAGAAATCACATGATCAAGCCTATCCAACCCAGGAATGTTCCAAAATTTTTCCCTGTCTGGTTTCTCCTAGGAATACATATATTTATGAACTAACAGGAGTAGACCAGAATTGTTGCTTCTGACTTCGTAGTTCAATTCTGCTTTCCCTCATAACAGATGACATAGAGGTGCCAGAGTTGGACTGGGGTGGAGAAAGTCAGAAATCACATGATGCCAGATTATAGTCCAATAGGTTTATTTGAAATCACAAGCTTTCAGAGCGCTGCTCCTTCATTTGACAAACCACTCCACCTGATGAAGGAGCAGTGCTCTGAAAGCTTGTGATTTCAAATAAACCTGTTGGATTGTGATCTGGTGTCATGTGATTTCTAATTTCATAACAGATGAGGACAAAGTCAAAACCAATCCAGACAGACACTTTGATCACATGAGGCACTGGAAAAGCACAGCAGGTCAGGCAGCATCCAAGGCACAGGAAAGTCAACGTTTTGGGCGTAAGCTCTTCATCAGGAATGGCCTTCTCCGATAGAGGGCTCATGCCTGAAATGTCAATTCTCCTGCTCCTCAGATGCTGCCTGACCTGCTGTGCTTTTCCAGTGTCACACAGATCTTGATCCATTTGAACATGGACTGCTTCAGTATCTGAGTAGTCGCAAATGGTGCCGAACATTGTACGATCATCGACAAACATCCCCAAGTCTGACCCTATGCTGGAGGGAAGATCATTAATGAAGCAGCTGAAGATGGTTAGGCTCAGGATATTACCCTGAGGAACTCCTGCAGAGATGTCCTGGCACTGAGATGACTGACCTCCAACAACCACAACTATTTTCCTGTGTGCCAGGTCTGACTTCAACCACTGGAGAGTTTTCCCCTGATACCCACTGATTCCAGTTTTGCAAGGGCTCCATGATGCCATACTCAGTCGAATGCAACCTTGATGTCAAGGGCTGACCCTCTGCTCTTTTGTCTATGTCTGACCCAAGGCTGTAATGAGGTCAGGAGCTGGGTGACCCTGTGGGAACCCAAACTGGGCATCACTGCGCAGGTTATTGCTGAGCAGGTGCTGCTTGATAGCTCTGTTACTGACCCCTTCCATCACTTTACTGTTGATCGAGAGTAGACTGATGGGGTGGTAATTGGCCAAGTTGGATTGTCTCACTTTTTATGTACAGGACATACCCTCTGCAATATTCCACATGGTTGGGTAAATACCAGTGTTGTAACTGTACTGGAACAGTTTGGCTAGGGGAGCAACAAGTTCTGGAGCACACGTCTTCATTGCTATTGTTGGAATGTTGTCAGGGCCCATATAGCCTTTACAGTATCCAGGTTCTTCAATGTTTCTTGATATTATATGGAGTCGATTGAATTGGCTGAAGGTTGGGATCTGTGATTTGGGGGACCACTGGAGAAGGATTGTGGGGAAAAGGCAGGAAAGTGGAGGTGAGGAACGTTGGATCACCCATAATTCTATTGAATGACCAAGCAGATTTGATGGGCTAAATGGCCTACTTCTATGTCTCTTGGTCTTATGGTCATCAGGAACATTCTTCCTGCATTGACCCTGTCTAGTCCTATTAGAATTTTGTAGATTTCTGAGATTTTCCCCTCATTCTTCTAAACTCCAGTGAATGTAGTCCTAACTGATATAGTCTCCTCATACAGCAGTCCTGCCATCCTAGGAATCAATATGTAAACCTTCACTGCTCTTCCTCTAAAGCAAGGACATCCTTCCTAGTTGCACGCAGTAGTCTAGGTGTGGCCTCACCCAACCCTGTACTAATACAGCAAGAATTCCTTATTCCTGTCCTCCAATCCTCTCACTGTTATCGTTTCCCTCCTTCACTGCCTGCTGCACCTGCACGCTTATTTCAGTAACTGGTGAACAAGGACACTTCACTTATTGTGCCCCCCCCCCCCCCCAAGCCCAGCTTTGAAAAGTGAGATGGAGCTGCTAACCTAGTATGACTGAAAAGAGAGGCACATCGCTGAAGTGTTCCCGTGTACACTTAAGACCCTTCCTGATGAAGGGCTTATGCCTGGAACAACATTTCTTCTGCTCCTTGGATGCTGCCTGACCTGCTGTGCCCTTCCCAGCAACACACCCGTGAATCTAATCTCCAGCATCTGCAGTCCTCACTTTTTCTCCCTGTTAACCTGCTCCAATCAGGGAGTCCTGGCTGACAGAAATAAATGGGAGTGTCAGAGGTTCTGCTCACTGAGAGCTGGATCAATGTCAAGGATTCTCTCCATGTAATTAAAGGGTGATTTGGTGACAGGGTACTGGTCTCTGGAGAGTGATATCCATCCAAACTGCGAAACTTTAACATCAGTGAAGGTGGAACAGACTGATCCCCCATTTAGGAAAGGGAACACTGAGGGGTGACCTGGAAAGGTCCTTTTTTAAGGCTTTAAAAATGTTTTGATGAACAAACACACTCACTCTCTCACACTCTCTCACTCTCTCACTCTCTCTGGCAGAGGTGACAGAATGCGAGGAGTTCAGCTCCCAGCCATCCACTCCCTCTCGTGTGACCAACCGCATCCATCTTTACAATTTTTCTTTATTTAACGTTTGAATCCAATTCATTTTTGCGGCTGCGGTGGTAGGGAGAGGTTTCAGGGAGCTGTTGAGTGGTGGATCTGGTCCATTCCTTGTGGCCATTATGGTCGCAGCTTGAGTTTGAAGTTGGGTGGAAGAGTTCCAGAGCACGAAAGTGGGCCTGATGACCATCACTGTTCCAGCGCCGATGGATTGGGATCCATTCTTTTTCCTTCGGTGTTTTGGCAGCATTTGCACTGGTGGCAGAGTGAATGATCTCTCAGTCCTCGGGAATTAACTCAGACAGTCACTTGGTTGTCGAAAGTTGAGATGGGCCCCCGTCCTCGAGTTGGGACAGTCTCTTGACTATGGTGACGGCTGGAATATCAGCAGCAATGAGACGGCTTTGGAAGAGGCAGCCTTCTGGGTTTTTGTAGCGATGGTGGAGATCGCTTTAGTGTGCTTCCTCCTTGGTGTCACAGCTGCAGAGTGAGGTTGTGTCCTGGAGCTATTTCAGAAATCAAGAAGCTGTGGATGCAACAGAAAATGAAATCCATCCTATTTTTATAATTTTTAATAAGTTATTTATGTAATTAAAATGACTCCAGCTAATGGCAGCTTCTACACATTTTGCTGTATTTCCACAAATACACAACAATAGATTACGATGACCATTTCCCATTGTTGGGAAGTCCTAGATACATTCACTGATAAAACTGATTGGAAATTCAGGAAAAAATGTCTTCAAGTGGCGAAGGCATTGCCTTGGAGAATCCAATCAACAGAGGGAGATTCTGAGATAGAGGGGTGGGAATGGGGAGGCGATGGTATTATTGCAAGATTCTAGACCCAGATAATGTTCTCTGATCCTGGGTTTAAATCCTTCCATTGCAAATGGTGAAATTTTGAATTCAATTAAGAGAATCAGGGATTAGGAAGTCTATTGAAGATAAAATTACCTCAATAGTTGGATCAGTAATCCTCTTTAGAGGAGGAAACTGCCATCCTTATCCAGTCTAGGCCAATATGTGACTCCAAACCACAGGCAAAGTGGCTGACACTTTAAATGCCCTCTGGGGAAATTAGGGATGGGCAACAAGTGCTGGCCTAGCCAGTGACACCGATATCCCGTAAATGAATTTAAACTGGCATCGAGGGATTGAGCTGAATGGACTGTATGTTCTTATAGAGGTATTTAATTGGGACGAGACACCACTACATTTAATGAATTGGCCTCTTTCCACATTCAGCTGATTTGTGCAGCAGTTTGCACATTGTTTTTAATTAAGAAAGAGCATCTGCAAATGGAGAGCGAGAAAAGGAAGGCGTCAAAAAGGTTGCAAGTGTGATCTCGGTGTTGATGTGGCAGTAAGTTTGCTTTAAGGAGGACGTTTGAATATTGCTTCTCTGCTTCTTTTCAGGTTGAGATGAGCTGGAAGAGTTTTAACACCGGGGATGTCTTCCTGCTGGACCTGGGGAAACTCATCGTGCAGTGGAACGGACCCCAGAGCAACCGGATGGAGAGGCTGAAGGTAATGGGCTCTTCCAGTTAAACCGATTTGGTCAGATTTGAGTGGGGAGAGTGGTGGGCAATTTTGATTAATGGAGATACTTTACACCACCAGGTCACTTGGATGTATTGACGGTGCGTTACATTTAATCAGCCATGCCTTTATTGTTCATTTCGAGCTAACCTGTCCAATTCCTTACGTTATATTAGATCCTTAATTATTTTCATGGGACTGTTAGATGTCCCTGGCAGGGCTGGCGTGTCACCTCCCTGGGGTTGTGCACCCTGTTATTCTGAGAGAATTTACAAAAGTTAAGAATTTTGAAGTCACTAAGATTCTGCAATTTCTCTTTGGATCCGGTTGACAGAGCAAGTTTCTGTATTTAGGAATTGCAAATAAAGAGCTTAGCCAAAGGGAAAACCATTAAAAACTGTCAATATGTAAGAAGGGCTCTCCTTCTCAACGTCTCCCCTTACCTGAGGCATCATGACCCTCTGATTATAGAGTCATAGAGATGTATAGCGCGGAAACAGACCCTTCAGTCCAACCCGTCCTTGCTGACTAGATATCCTAAGCTAATTCAGTCCCATTTGCCAGCACTTGGCCCATATCCCTTCAAACCCTTCCTGTTCATATACGCATCCAGATGCCTTTTAAATGCTGAAATTGTACCAGTCTTCACCTCTTCCTCTGGTAGCTCATTGCATACACGCACCACCCTCTGCATGAAAAAATTGCCCCTTAGGTCTCTCTTTTTTTTATATCTTTCCCCTTTCACCCTAAACCCATGCCCTCTAGTTCAGGACTCCCTCCACCCCAGGGAAAAGACTGTCTATTTATCTTAACCATGCCCTCCATGATTTTATAAACCTCTATAAGGTCACCCCTGTGCCTCCAACACTCTAGGGAATACAACCCCAACCTATTTTGCCTCTCCCTATAGCTCAAATCCTTCAACCCTGGCAACATCCTTGTAAATCTTTACTGAACCCTTTCAAGATTCACAACATCCTTCCTGTAGCATTTTACTCACACCATCTAACAATCTTGGTCACCTGCAGCGACATACTATTCGAAGCTCCATTTATATCATTGTTTGTTTGATCTTTCTGCCCATAAATTCTGTGTCTGTGCGCTTCTTACCTACTTCACATGACAAATGAGCAGCACTCCAAATCTTGTGACTTCAAATAAACCTGGTGTCATGACCTCTGACCTTGTCCACCCCAGTCCAACACCGGCATCTCCACATCACATTTATCCACCATCAGTTGTATCCCTCTAATGAGGGAGTGGTCTTATGGTCTGGTAGGACTAAGGCAACTTTACCTTCACCCACTTGTTAAAACTCCTTAAAACTCTTCCACATGTTCAGACAGACACCAATATATTTTTGTAAAAATCGGTGGTATGGGTGGAGCGAAAGACTGCAAAGGCAAGGGCAGCAAGTTGGCTCAGTGGTTAGCACTGCTGCCTTACAGTGTCAGGGACCTAGGTACAATACCAGCCATGTGCAACTGCAAACCCCACGTTCTCCCTGTGTCTGTGTGGGTTTCCTCCAGGTGCTGCGATTTCCTCCCACATTCGAAAGAAGTGCAGGCCAGGTGGATTGGCCATGGGGAATTGCTCATAGTGTCCAAGGAGATGTTGGCTAGGTGGATTAGCAATGGAAAATGCAGGGTACAGGGATAGGGTGAGTGAGAGAGTCTGGGTTGGATGCTTTTTGGAGAGTTGGTGTGGTCTTGGGCCAAATGATCTGTTTCCATACTGTAGGGATTTTGAGAGTCTATCCACAGGATTCACTGAGACTATCCTTTTGTTTTGTCAGAACTTGCTGCTCCACAATCTTGTCATTTTCATTCCAGGAGGCACTGAGCAACTGATTCACAACTTATGAAATCTCTGACTTATTGATTGAAAGCAACTGGTGAGGGGAAATGGATTGCTTTGGTTTAGGTGTATTTTCATTGCCGAGATGAACACAGCAGCTTCCTTTCCAGGGAACGAGAGCTTCTGTTTGTGTCCTTCAGCTTCCTAGGAACCAACCACAGTTGCTGACAGGCAGAAGGCGTATGTCATTCATAGAATCCCTATAGTGTGGAAGCAGGTCATTCAACCCATCAAGTCCACACCAGCCCGCTGAGCATTCCATCTAGACCTGCCCCCATCCTTTTAACCCTGCATTTCCCATGGCCAATCCACTTAACCTGCACATCTTTGGACTGTGGGAGGAAACCACAGACACCGGGAGAATGGCCAAACTCCACACACAGTCGCACGAGGCTGGAATCGAACCCACGTCCCTAGTGCTGTGTGGCAGCAGTGCTAACCACTTAGCTACCATACCACCCTGTTGGAAAATCGGCATCACTGCACAGACCAATCAGCTCCTTGTTGCCAACTGAACGAATGTATATTTTTGTACATGGACCCTGGTGTTATCTGCAACGACAGCCCTCCCACTGGTTAAGCAAACAGTGGTGCACAGCCCTTATAAAAATGTTGGTATCTGCTTTCAAAAGGTACAGCAATCCCTTCCACAATCCTTAGTTTTTAAGACTGCCATTTCTCATTTCAGTCCACAATCCAAAAACACATGAAAATTAAAAGATAGTGTTTACTCTGGTATTTTAAGAGGTAGCTGGGCTTTACGCTCAAATCATTGCAGCTTGTAGTGGTCTGACACAACTAGGAGGATTTCAGAAGAGGGTATGTGCATTTGTTTATTGACTGATTGGGCGGCATGATGGCACAGTGGTTAGTACTGCTGCCTCACCGCGCCAGAGACCCGGGTTCAATTCCCACCTCCGGCGACTGACTGTGTGGAGTTTGCACGTTCTCCCTGTGTCTGCGTGGGTTTCCTCCGGGTGCTCCGGTTTCCTCCCACAGTCCAAAGATGTGCAGGTCCAGTGAATTGGCCATGCTAAATTGCCCGTAGTGTTAGGTAAGGGGTAGATGTAGGGGTATGGGTGGGTTGCGCTTCGGGGCGGTGTGGACTTGTTGGGCTGAAGGGCCTGTTTCCACACTAAGTAATCTAATCTGATTGATTGGGGAGCGGTCATTGTACAAACAGGTTAAACATTCCTACAAATGTGGCTTGTGTGTTGAGAGGAGCTAAATCTATTAATTTTTTTTTTCTTTTTATCTTCAGTCAGCATCTTGAGTCAACTTTAGAAAGTGTGGGATAGATTTTTTTTTTGAGTGATCACAGTGTGAGGGTGTAGCACATGCAACATTTCTTTTTGCAAAAGATTGTCTAAAGTTTTTTAAGGAATATGAGCCAAAGATGGGTATGTAGAATTTGACTGCAGATCAGCCATGATCTCATTTAATGATGGGATAGCCTGAGGGGTTGAATGGCCTCCTCCTGATCCAATTTCAATATCTACTAACATTGCAGGGCAGTAATGGACATGTCACTGGATTTGAGGTACAAGTTTTTTCCTGGAGATAGGGGTACACAGCAGTTGGTGGAATTTTAATTGAATTAATAAAATCTAGAATTGGAAGCTAGACTCCATGAAGGTGACCATGAAACTGACATTGATTGTCATAAAACCTGATCCAGTTCACTAGCATCCTTTTAGGGAAGGGAATCTGCCAACCGTACCTGGTCTGGCCTAGATGTGACTTAGTGATCGTAACTACCTTATGTAATAGCTAGAGAGGCCATGTGGTTCAAGGGGCAATTAGGGACAATCACTGAATGCAATGTCCATAAAATAATCAAACAAAGACATATGTCCACCTCGATGGTGGGACTATACATTTCTTTGGTTAGTTTGTGGATGTCTACCCTTCCGTCTCCTCACTTTTGGAGACACTAATGATCTGTTGTTGAAGTATTCACACTGCACTGTGTGCCTACCACCTCATACTCGGAGCCACATACAGCTGTTTGACTGTTTGTTTACTTTTTATAGGCTCACATTAGTGAGTCCAATAGCCGGTCAGTCATTATTCTCCGAGCCTGTTTTAGTTATTGTGTGGAGCTCCACATTCTAATCATGGTCTTCAGATTCCTTGAGTGTCCCACCTCCTCTAATCCCCTCTCACCCCAGAACTTTCTCCGCTGATGCTGGCCCTTTGATCCCATGGCTTTGTTTGTCTTGGTCATCAACTCTGGAATTTCTTTCCTAATGCTTTGTTCGTCTCTCCTCAGTGGTGGAGTGAGCTGTGATGCCAACCACGACCAACCTCTGGTTTGCTGCCTCTTTCCTTGATTGTCAAGGAGGATCATCAGTGAATGAGAGGAGGGTCTTCTGTCGAGCACATTGCTATCATGTAATAAAGGAGGAGAAAGTGAGGACTGCAAATGCTGGAGATCAGAATCAAAACGTGTGGTGCTGGAAAAGCACAGCCGGTCAGGCAGCATCTGAGGAGCAGGAGAGTTGACGTTTCGAGCATAAGCTCTTCTTCAGGAAGGAAGAGTTCAAAACATAGTCTCTCCTGCTCCTCGGATGCTGCCTCACCGGCTGTGCTTTTCTAGCACCACACTACCAAGCAATAAACTACAGATTACATTCGTCAGATAGGCATCGTCACTGAGACAAAATCTTTTTCTCACTTGTCCCTATCTAGTTCAATGTAATGTCATCAGTCTGATGAAGCTCTGTGCAGTCTTCTGCATTAACCCATTCAAAACCATTACCTTGTATAGCACTGTTGTTACAAACCCATTTATTTATGGATTATTTGAATCGGAATGGCTTGCAAAGGATTTATTGTTTGGAACTGGAAAGGTAAAAGGAGGATACAGTCTATTTGCTTTTTACAAATAAAAAGTCAAGTGGTTTTGGAAAGCTGTGAAATTTTTTTTCTGAATAGATAAATGTGGACTTCATTGTTTTAATTGTTGAGCAAGCAGACCTAGAGCCATTAGAGCTTTCTTTGTGGCTTACATCTAGCAACAGCCTCTGGACTGAGGTGATCGGTCTTTACGTTTGCATCTAGAAGCTGTGGGCAGTTAGAGAGGTTTACAAGGATCTCTGTCTCACATACTGTCTCCGAGTCAAACATGCCTTTGTACCTGTATGTAAATGTGAGATTGGGATTAAGGGGAATATATATTTAATTTGTTATATATATATTTACTTTAGTTAATGACACATGAACTAGGAGCAGGAGTTGGCCATCTGTGCTTTTGAGCCTGTTCCACCATTCAATAAGATCATGGCTGATCTTTTCATGGACTCCACTCCACTTACCCACACTCTCCCCTTAACCCTTACTTCCTTCACTGTTCACCAGTTAGCTATTTGTTTTGAAAATTTGTCCAGTTTTGATGGTGAATGGACATTGACAATTTAGATATAGCTAGTGGAGTAGTGAGGCTTGATTTCCAAAGTGCTCTGCTTGTCAGAATTGCAATCAAGTCCACTCCAGCCTTGAGTGGCCATGTGTTTTTATGTGCATGTTGCAGTCTGGAGCTATGAATTGTAAAGGTGGAGACTCTATCCCAGAAGTGACCAGGAATTTCTCCCATTTTGTACTACCCGCCATTCATGTGTTGAAGGATTTGCGGGTGGTTAATCAACCCTCTCCGCAGCACTGTGACTCTGACTCTACCTTCCTTGGCCACCAGAGAGGGACTCAAACTGAGAGCCTCATGCTCAGGCAGGGTCATGATCCCCACTGCACCTCAAGATCTGCCTCTCCTTAACAATTGACTCAATTCCCTTGTCATATCTCTTGGCTCCAAAGCTATAATAAAACCATGGGACATAGGAGCAGAAATGGACCGAATGGCCTATTGACTTAAGGTCTAGTGGTCAGTGAGTTGGTTGATCTGAATCTTCAAATCCACTTTTTTCTGTCTTTCCCTCTTAACCCTTGATTTCCTTGTGTAATAACTCAGGAAGTCTGACTGGAAAGGAACATCAATTATTGTTTAACACCAAAATAGAGCCACTACTTGTATCATTCATAGGCTAGTCCCAGGGTAAAAACAATGACTGCAGATGCTGGAAGCCAGACTTTAGATTAGAGTGGTGCTGGAAAGTCCCAGCCTGGGTCAGAGAGATCTGCAGCCCCATCTCAGGAATTTTTGATTTATTTGATTACCAAGAGATACATTCTTCCTATCACTGAGACTGGGAGGGAGGGACTCCTCCTCTGATCCAGGACCATACTCCCGATACTTGCTTCCTGAGCTACAGATGCTGCTTCAGATTTCATTTAGAATCTGCCCATCACAATCTTCACATTCCCAGGCTTGACCCACTCCTGCAACCTGCTTTTGCTTCTTGGGAGATTCAAAGTCACTGTTGTTCCCATCCTCCTCTGAGCTGATTTTCTGCATGGTTTAGCTTGTCCTTCACTGCTGAGCTTCTGTTTGCTTGTTTTGAAGCATTCACAAAGTGGAATTGCAGATTCTATCTCAGTAACGGAGTCAGGGGGCAACTCCTTCAGCACTGATTAGTCAATGCCACAGTTTGATCCAATATTTTTTCTTGCATGTATTTGTGGGACATGGATGGCAGTCCCTAGTTGCCCCTTGAGAAGGTGGGGATGAGCTGCCTTCTTGAACCGCTGCAGTCCATGTGCTGTATGTAGACCCACAATGCCCTTGGGGAGGGAATTTTGACCCAATGACAGTGAAGGATGGTGAGTGCTGTCTGAAGATCTTTGAATTTCTACAAGGCATTTTATAGATAGTGATAGCAGTGTGTCACTGTCGATGGTAGAGAGAGTTGACTTTTGTGGATGTGGTGCCAATCAAGTGAGCTTTGTCCTGAATAGTGTTGAGCTTGAGTGTTGTTGGAGCTACATTCATCCAGGCAAGTGGGGAGTATTCCATCACACTCCTCTGGATTTGGGTCTATGGTTATGTTTACGGACACTCCTCCAGCCCTATTTAACTCCTTTACTAAAAGGGCTCAGGTGATGAGTTCCAGGTGGACAGGCCATTGCTTCATAACAAGGGAAATCACTAATTAATCTCATTGTGTTCCCAAGGCCCTTGTAGGGATTATCACACCCATATCTCTTTTTTTAAAAAGGTTCTTTATTAGATTAGATTACTTCGTGTGGAAACAGGCCCTTCGGCCCGACCCACCGAAGCGCGACCCACCCAAACTCATTCCCCTGCACCTAACACTACTGGCAATTTAGCACGGCCAATTCGAATAACCTGCACATTTTTAGACTGTGGGAGGAAACCGGAGCACCCGGAGGAAACCCACACAGACACTGGGAGAATGTGTGCAAACTCCACACAGTCGCCTGAGGCAGGAATTGAACCCGGGGCTCTGGCGTTGAGGCATCAGTGCTAACCACTGTGCTGCCCCTAGTCTCCTAGTGTCAAATTTAATTTCTTTCTTACATTCGCAAATGGGCTTGGATTGCTATATCAATGCAAGTGGTGGTCGGTGTGCTGTTTCAGTACTCGTGCTGTCTTTGTTTGATTTCAGGCGATGCAATTGGCGAAGGATATTCGGGACCGGGAGCGTGGGGGCCGTGGGCAGGTTGGTGTGGTGGATGGCAATGATGAAGCTGCCTCCCCACAGCTGATGAAGCTCATGTATTACATCCTCGGGGAAAAGAGAGACATAAAATCCCCTATTCCCGACACGGTGGTGGAACAACACCAGAGGGCAGCTGTCAAGCTGTATCGGTGAGTGGCAGGTACTCCACGGGGTGTGGAGGGTGGGTAACAGGGGGGTGGGTAACTGGGTGCGCTGTGAAAGGCGGGGGCAGAGAATGCTGTGAAGTGGAGGAGAAAACTACAAATAGTGGGGGAAAATAGGAGGAGGTGTAAATGAGAGACACTGGACTGCGGGAGATAACGCTGGAAAAAGAAACCTTGCTCTGTCTAAATTTTGCTGATTTTAAAAATCCCATTCAGCAGGACACAACTTTTTAACTCTTTGTCAAATTGGCAGGAACAGGACCATAGAGCATTTAGAATAGAATAGCTCCACACTTTTTAAAATTGGTTTATTGGATGTGGGTGCCGCTGGCTGGGCCACAGTTATTGCCTGTCCCTAATTGCCCCTTGAGAAAGTGGGGGTGAGCTGCCTTCTTGCACCGCTGCGGTCCATGTGCCGTAGGTTGACCCACAATGCCCTTAGGAAGGGATTTCCACGATTCTGACCTAGTGACAGTGAAACAACAGCGATATACTTCTAAGTCAGGACGGTGAGTGGTGGCAATAGAGTGTTCAACTAAGTGAATTTCTGCAGTGTATTGTAGCAACGTGTACTGAGCATTGGTGGTGGAGGGAATGGATGTTTTGTAGATGTGGAGCCTGTGTTTTTGTCGCTGCACCCATCCAGGCACCACATCCATGAAATCTCGATGGGGAGTATTCCATCACTCTCCTGACTTGTGTCTTGTGAATGGTGGACAGGCTTTGGAGAGTCCGAAGGTGATTTACTCACTCCAATATTCCTAGCCTCTGACCTGTTCTTATAGCTACCATTTACATAACTAGTCCAATTCAGTTTCTGATAGATAGTAACACACAGGATGTTGATAGTTGGGTGTGTTCAGTGATGCCAACAGGTTTGGTTCTTGTACTCACTAAATTGCCTTTGAGGGAGTTGATGGTGTAATGATAATGTCACTGGGCCAGTAATCCAAACCATGGGGACAAATCCAATTGTGGCAGATGTGAAATTTGAAGTGAATTTTTAAAATCGCGAATAAAAATAAGTAGCCTTACATATCAATTACCATTTTTTTGGTGAACAGATTTTTTTTTTCAATGTCCTTCGCAGAAGGAAATCTTCCATCCTTATCTAGTCTGGTCAATGTGTGACTCCAGACCCACCTTTTGTAAATGTCTGAGCAACTTTTTTTTAAATTTCAAAATATACTTTATTCATGTAAATAAATCTCTGGTACTTGTACAATTTTTCCATGTTGTTCATAGTTATATACATTGCATGTCTTAACATTACAAAGAACAAATTGAATTAATCGAATTCAGTTATCCTATTAACAGTTACCTTTATTAACTATCCAGTCTCTTGGTATTTGGCAGTGGCTTCAGCGGAACCCACCTACTGAGTGGGTGCCCTGTTATATGAAAGCAAATTAAACTTCTTTAGCCCCCAGTTTATGGGGTTACCATTGTCCATTTGACTGTCCTGTCTCTGGGGTGGTTGTCTACATCCCCATGGTGAGCACGAACTGCTGGACCTTCGCTGGGCTGAGGTAGCTATCCAGCTCCTCACTGGGGTCATTTGCCCGCTCTGGTGTCATTGAGCCAAGGCAAGGGTCCTCCCTGTCCAGTTCTGTGTCTGAGCAACTAGGGACAGCAATGGCCACATTCTGTGAAGACAATGCATTGATTCTGGCTGAGGGTGGGACACGGTCCAGTCTTGGGGATGTACTGTGTTTCACATGGTGACCCATTGTCTGACCTCTCTAGAGTGACTGATTCCGAGGGGAAACTGGTGGTGCAGGAAGTGGCTGCCCGACCTCTGACCCAGGATCTGCTGAACAGTGAGGTAAGTGCCTGCACCCCGTCCTGCAGGAAGGGGATTGATGGGACAAATGAGGAGGAATAGTTTCAATTGGAAGGAGGAGAGTGTGAGTCTTACAGGTAAATGGCAAAGCTACTTGAAGGGAAATAATTTTCAACAAGTCCACGTGATCTGAGATACATGGCCTGAAGAGAAATGGAAGGGCAGATTCTGTTTTTAAACTCTGATCTAATCCGCTAGTCAAATGAGCATGAATAAGTGATTTGATAGTCTCTTAGCTCAAAGGAATGTGGGACAAGAAGTTTATGCGGAAATAAACTGGCAGGAATTTTGTTCCTTGAAGTTAGGGAGTGAGGCAAGATACAGAGAAAAGCTACCTCTACACTGGAGAAAGTGTCAAGATTACAGTGGTGCTGGGAAAGCACAGCAGGTCAGGCAGCATCCAAGGAGCCGGAGAGTTGACCTTTTGAGCATAAATTCTTCATCAGGAATGGTGATTTCTGAGGAGTAGCTTATGCTCGAAACGTCGACACTCCTGCTCCTCGGATGCTGCCTGACCAACTGTGCTTTTCCACACTGCACTTTTTGACACACTCTATACTGCCCCCATCAAACACTTCCAGCTCAGGTGTGGATCAGGGTTAGGCACAGAGGAACACTCTCTCTACAATATCTCCATCTCTTACCTCCCAGGGCAGTTACAGCGTTATCTCAGGTTAGGCGTTATTTTGTGAAGAATGCTTTTGGCTTTTTGCGTGGTTTAGTAGACTGAGTGGTGCTCTTATTGAGACACATGAACATGAGGAAACCTGACAAGGTGGCCACCAATGAATGCTGCCCCCTTGTGGAGTGACTAGAAATAGGGGAATAGTTTTAAAAATAAGGAAATCTCCTGGTGAAGATGGAGATTGAGACATTTCTGTCTCAGATTGTTTTGAGACTGTGAAACTTATTCCCAGAGTGGAGGAGGTGGAGTCACTGAATGTTTTTAAGACAAAGAATCTTGACAAAGAAGGGAAGTCACCTTTATTGGGATTAGGTCAGAATATGGAGCTGAGGCTGTGATCAAATCAGCCATGATCTTGCGCTGTTATCTGCCATTTGAGAAGGAAAAGGAGGGGGTTATTTAGCCTCTTGACCTTGCTTTGTCATTCAATGAGAACATGCCTGGTCTTCTATTTAGCACTATTGCCCCCCAGTAGCCCTTGGCGTGTCTAACATGTAGAAATCTATCAAGGTTAGTTTTAAACATAAAGGCCAAGTCTCCACATTTGACCCAAATGGGCTGAATAGCCTGGTTCTGTTCCTAATTTGCATGTTTTCAATGATATGCTCATATTCTGGGATGCTATCCCTTGGTTCTAGACTCACCTGTCAACAGTAAACACAAGCATCCCCCCTCTTAGACCCAGTAAGAGTTTTCTAATCTTCAAGGAGATCACCTCTTTGTTTTTTGACAATCTGGGCAGAGAGATCTGAACAGGTCTCAGGAGTAGAGTTGGTAGGTGACCAACGTTGGTTAGCGGGACTGGGCTACAAGATTGGGAAGAGCTGGTCATTCATGACGATACAAGTCCTTCTACAAGAGTGGGCATTTGGATGACTAGATCATTAAGTGCAATGAGCAAAAGCGGTATGGAAGTCAAACTGGACTTTTGGGCTGTGCTGGGATTGCTAGTTCTGGATATATGTATTCCAGGAAGTTCTCCAGGAGTCCCTGTCCTCGACTACCCCACACTCTTATTGTATGATGGCACTTGCATCACCACATGTGGTGCCCTGTCTGCCCACAACCACTTTGAGGAGTGAATAAGTTTTGTCCCTTGTCACAACTCTTCGCTACCATCCCTTTGCCCACTTCCCCACCATCATCTCCTCATTCCACCACCGATTTCCAACTTTTCAGAATTAATAAACAGAAGATTAGACAAAATAATTGCTTTTGTATGTTCGAGTTTTTTCATTTCATGTTGATTTGGGAACAGATCGACAATGGAGCCAAAGAGCACATTGTTTATTTTGTGTGTGTATTGTGTTCACTGATGTTAACCTTTTGTAGGGGATCCTTTTTGTCTAATGGTAATGCTTATCATCTGATGTAACTGAGCATCTGGTATTTGCTGGTTTTGTTTCACTCTCCCGTCATCCACAACGTCTTTTCGTGTGCTTTAAGCTCTCAATTTTGATCATAATCAATCCGACTGGTAGAAACTCATTCTAAATTGTGAGAATAATGTGATAGACCATTGGGAAGCACATGACACACAAACTTAACCCAGTGTTACTGTAAATCTTTCTCGCTGTGGATTAAAGTCAGAACAGATGGTTTGTACCAAACTTTTATAGAGGTCTACAAAATCATTGAGGGGGAAGATAAGGTGAATAACAAAGGTCTTTTCCCTAGGTTGGGGAAGTTCAAAGCTAGAGGGCATAGGTTTAAGATAAGAGGATAAAAATTTAAAAGGAACCTAAGGGGCAACCTTTTCACACAGAGGGTGGTTCATGTGTGGCATGAACTGCCAGAGGAAGTGGTAGATGCAGGTTCAGTTACAACATTTAAAAGATATTTGGACAGGTACGTGAATAGGAAAGGTTCAGGGGGATATGCACCAAATGCAGGCAAGTGGGACTCGCTTAGTTTGGGCATCTTGGTCGGCATGGACAAGTTGGTCCGAAGGGTCTGTTTCTGTGCTATATGACCCAATGGCTCTATAACATTTTGGTGATTAGCCTCCAAGCCTTGGAAATTTTGCTATATCCTAGTTTGTGTAGCTAGCTATTTTGGTGAGGTGTGTGATGATGGATATCTATGGACAACCAGCCTTAGCTTTTTGGTCAACCAATTCTTTAGATCAATGTCAACGATTCCTGACTTGTGGATTTGAGATGTGGATGGCATAGATGGCCATTCTGTCCCTTCAGCTGAGTCTCACAATGAAATTCCCTCACTGTTTCCCTTTCCCTTCTTGAACCCCCAGAAGTATTTATCCAAATCTCCTCTCATTATTTCACTGTCTCTAGCATCTTGCATTGTGGTTACATTCCGAGCTGCCACTCCAATGAGGTAAGGCAGGCAAAGGGACATCCTAAACTGATTGTTACCTGTTGCCCAGCTGTAAATACATCCCAGTTGTGCCTCAACTGATAACGTTTGTCCTCCCTGGAGTCTGAAAATCACGAGTTCTTATCCTACCTCAGGCCCTGGTTCAGACTGACTATTCCATGCATGAAGTAGAACAAGGAATCATTTCCAGAATTTTTAAAATATATTTATCTATTTCTTCATTTGTTTTATCCCTCTAACACATTAACTGAACATTTCTAATTATGGGAGCTTGCTGTATATAAACTGCCATGTTTATTACAATGGATACACTGTCCCCAAAAGAGCTGCAATGAAGACAGAGATTCTTAATCAGTCAGGGAATTGAGGGTTGTAGGAAAGTGGAGATGAGGAGTGTTGGATCCTATGATCCTATTAAATGGCGGAGCAGGCTTAAGGGGCTGAATGGCCTACTCCTCTTTTGCGATGTTCTGAAGTCATGAAACATGGAACACAATCTCGTGCTTTTTAAACTGTGCAATAGAATTATATTTTTAACCTTTTTCTGTTGTTGTTTGTAAGGATTGCTACATTGTGGACCAAGGAGGAATTAAAATTTTCGTATGGAAAGGGAAAAAGTCCTCTAAAGAGGAGCGTCAATCATCTCTTAGCAGAGCTCTGGTGAGTATTGCGCATCCTGTAACTTCCCACTGGTGTGAGGCACTAAACACCTTGAAGATTTCAAGAATTCTATCTTTACAAATAAATTTAAGAGGCAGAGAATATAACGGTACCTTGGCAAGCTGTAACTGAATTAAAATATTGACCGTGAACTCTCTAAAAGACTGATTTTAATGCTGCTTCAATAAGGATACTAGTGGGCTGGCAGCAAAAGGGTTAAATACCTGGAATACTGAAATGGTGTGGAGCTGCTGCTGTTGAGGAGAGTGGACAAGGTCAGATGATGCCAGGTTATAGTCTAACAGGCTTATTTGAAATCACAAGCTTTAATAGCTTCACAGTAATTGAAGCAAGAGTAGCCATTTGGCCCATCGAGCCTGGTCCACCATTCATTAAGATCATGACTGATCTATCCATCGTCCCAGCTCCTCCGACCTGCATTATCCTCATAATCCTTCATTCCCCTAAAATGCAAAAAACCCATTCAACTGTGTCTTGAATATATTTAATGAAGCTGCCTCTACCGCTTCCTTGAGCAGAGAATTCCATAGATTCACTACTCTCTGGGAAAGCAGTGCCTTCTCATCTCTGTCCTGAATCTACTCCCCTAATCTTGAGGCCAGGTCCCCTAGTCCTAGTCTCACCCACCAGCAGGAACAACTTGCCTGCCTCTATCCTATCTATCCTTTTGTTATTTTATGTTTCTAGAAGATCGCCTTTCAATCTTATAGATTCTAGCGAGTACAGTCCCAGGTGGCTCAACACTTCACTCCAAAAGCTTGTGATTTCAAATAAACCTGGTGCACTATAACCTGGTGTCATGTGACTTCTGACCTTGTTTAAATGGTGGTACTCTACAAAACCAACAACTGAAGAGCCATCCATGTTGAACAATATTCTCCATTTTCCGAGTGGTGCTTGCTCATGCTTTGTTACTCCTCAGGAGCTAGTGTGGAGCTGTCTCCTTGAGTCACTGCAATTCCTGGTGATGGGACTTTTTCCATTTCCCATTCTGTTTAAGAACAGTAGCTTCTAGCTCTGGGCAGTGTTAAGCAAGTAAATACATAAATAGTGATGGTTAGGAAAAGTCCCTCTGGTACATCAACTAGTCCCCGACAATTATGATCACAATGTGTCCACCCTTGTCCACATATACGCCCCATCTCTAACATAAAGGCAATGGTCACTTTATATCAAATTTATAAAGATTTTGTGAAACTTGAAAGGGTTCAGTAAAGACTTACAAGGATGTTGCCAGGATTGGAGTATTTGAGCTATAGGGAGAGGTTGAATAGGCTGGGGCTATTTTCTCTGGAGGCTGAGGGGTGGCCTTATAGAAGTTTATAAAATCATGAGGGACATGGATAGATTAAATACAGTCTTTTCCCTGGGGTCGGGGAGTCCCGAGCTAGAGGGCATAGGTTTAGGGTGAGAGGAGAAAGATATAAAAGAGACCTAAGGGGTCATTTTTTCCATGCAGCGGATGGTATGTGTATGGAATGAGCTGCCAGAGAAAGTGGTGGAGGCTGGTACAATTGCAGCATTTAAGAGGCATTTGGATGGCTATATGAATAGGAAGGGTTTGGAGGGATAGAGGCCGGGTGCTGGCAGGTGGGACTAGATTGGGTTGGGATATCTGATTGGCATGGACGAGTTGGACCGAAGGATCTGTTTCCATGTTGTACATTTCTGACTCTATCTTCTAGTGGTTTCTAGTAAGTATATTTGCCTCTTCTAGAGTACTGTGTTCAGTTCTGGTCAACCAGTTATAAGAAGGATATTATTAAAATGGAGAAGGTTCTTAAGAGATTTATCAGGATGTTGCTGTGTATGGAAAGTTTGAGTTATAAAGAAAGGTTGGGACTTTATTCACTGGAGCATAGGATGATGAGAGGTGACCTTCTAGAAGTTTATAAAATCATGTGGGCTATTGATAGTTAATGGAGGTGTCTTTTCCCTAGGATGGGGAATTTCAAAATGAGAGGCAACTTTTTTTAAGGTGAGAAGGGAGATTTAAAAGAGACATGTGGGGCAATTTTTTTTTAACAATGTAATGGATAGAGTTTGTAAGAAGGCCTATGGAGTATTATCGTTCATTAGCAGAGGGATTGAATTCAAGAGTCGTGAAGTGATGTTGCAGCTGTACAGGACTTTGGTCAGGCCACAATTGGAGTACTGTGTGCAGTTCTGGTCACCTCACTTTAGGAAAGATGTGGAAGCTTTGGAGAGGGTGCAGAGAAGATTTATCAGGATGTTGCCTGGAATGGAGAGTAGGTTGTACGAGGATAGGTTGAGAGTTCTCGGCCTTTTCTCGTTGGAACGGCGAAGGATGAGGGGTGACTTGATAGAGGTTTATAAGATGATCAGAGGAATAGATAGAGTAGACAGTCAGAAACTTTTTCCCCGGGTACAACAGAGTGTTACAAGGGGACATAAATTTAAGGTGAAGGGTGGAAGGTATAGGGGAGATGTCAGGGGTGGGTTCTTTACCCAGAGAGTGGTGGGGGCATGGAATGCGCTGCCCGTGGGAGTGGTAGAGTCAGATTCATTGGTGACCTTTAAGCGGCATTTGGATAGGTACATGGATGGGTGCTTAATCTAGGTTAGAAGTTCGGCACAACATCGTGGGCCGAAGGGCCTGTTCTGTGCTGTATTGTTCTATGTTCTATGTTCTATGTTCTAATTCGCGTGTGAAATGGACTTCGAGGTGGTGGATGTGGGTACAATTACAACGTTTGAGACATTTGGCTGAGTACATGGATAGGAAAGGTTTGGAGGGATATGGGCTAGGAGCAGCAGAGGAGAATAGTTTAGTTTGGAATTATGTTCGACTCGGACTGGTTAGACCGAAGGGTCTGTTTCTGTACCGTATGACTCTATGACTTTATTGTTGGTATGTTCTTCAGGAAATGAATGAATAAGTCTGGGTTTTCAGAACCAAGTGACTGGTGTGGATTAACATCAGATACTTTGATTTGGAGTTCCCCAAGGTGCCAGAGCTGGGCAATGCTTGTGGCCTGGTGGTAACGTCACTGAGACCCATCTCTTTGGGACATGGGTTAAACTCCCACTGCTGAAATTTTAAATTACATTCCAGATTTAGTGAATGAAAGTTAGTCCCAATAATGGGGACCATTACAACTATCCTTGACTTTTTTTTTATATTTTAAAAACCCATTTGGGTTTACTAATGTCCTTTTTTAGGGAAGATAATCTGTCATCCTTACCTGGTTTGGGTCTACATGAGACTCAAGAGCCTCAGCCAATGTGGTTGACTCTTAATTTCACTCTTGGAAACCATTCAGTGCCAAGGTGATGACAGATGGGAACCAAATGAGATGCGTGAAGGATAAATGTAATGCTGAGGGCCATCTACGGCTCACCTTAGCGTGCCCACTGACCACCCATGATTGTATTGAATGGTGGAGGAGGCTCGAAAGGCTGAATGGCCGCCTCCTATCCTCTGTGTAGAGCGATACCTTGGGATGATTCGAGGAGGAGTTGGAGAGTTCTTCTTCCCAACACTTTCCCATCAACCAACATCAGAAAATGATTGGCTATGTAGTTCCTTGTTTTTAAAAAAAAATTCTCTGGCTGTTTATGGGTATCCATGTTTCCTAAATTACGCCATGTAAAGTGTTTAATTGGCTGTTAAGTACTTATCATGGAATGTCTCGAGGTGATGCTACCAAGTACAAATTAAGTTATTATGTAGGGGCTGAACTGCCAATGTTTTCTAAACAGTTAGAATACTCTCTTCCACAGGGGTTCATGAAAGCTAAAGGTTATCCTGAGTCTGTGAACCTTGAGATGGAGAATGATGGTTCGGAGTCTGCAATATTCCGGCAGCTTTTCGTCAAGTGGACAACAAAATACCAAACCGTTGGCATCGGCAAAACTCACAGCGTCGGCAAAATTGGTATGAGCCTGGTTTGGTTGGGATAGTGGGGAATCTGTATGGAAGTGAGAGAGACTGAGAAGGAAAGACAGAGGGGTGCTTAGGGGTGGGGGGAAGACTGGTAGGGGAGACTTGAGAGAAATTGGGGGGATAAGACTGAGGGGAGGTGGGAGAGACTGAGGAATGGGCAGTCAGGAGGTGGGAGGAGGGAGGGTGGGAGGATACCGAGGAGTGTGAAACCATGTGAATCTGAAATGAAAATGATTGCTGATTTTGGGGGGGGGGAGGAGGGGGAGAAGGCAGGAGGCAGGAGGCAGGAGAGTGCAACTTGCTCAGTTGCTCTCACAGGCAGACATTTGAGATGAGATGGGCCAAATCACCTGCCCCTTTGTCTGATGATGATCCAACCCCCTTTCTTCTGCAGCTAAGGTGGAGCAGGTGAAGTTTGATGCCATGGAGATGCATGCCAGGCCTGAGGTGGCAGCCCGGGAGAGGATGGTGGATGATGGTTCTGGTGAAGTGGAGGTACCTCACATCTTCCCACGCTCGCACACACAATCTGCTCGACCTATTTGAAATTCTCTGTCTTGTCTTTGAATCCTTTGATGCCCTTGCCTTCTGTCTGGCCCTCTGATCTCTGCTGTCCTCCATCCTCCTCTTTATCCATCACACTACTGACCCTGTGCTTCCATGCATCTAGGCACTTAACTCTGAATTTCCAACCCCCTCTCTCTCTCTGCACCTTGAGACACACACACTCCTTCTAACTAAGATTTGGAGATGCTGGTGTTGGACTGAGGTGTACAAAGTTAAAAATCACAACACCAGGTTATAGTCCAACAGGTTTAATTGGAAGCACACTAGCTTTTGGAGCGACGCTCCTTCATCAGGTGATAGTGGAGGGCTCGATCCTAACACACAGAATTTATAGCAAAAATTTACAGTGTGATGTAACTGAAATTATACATTGAAAAGTTGATTCTGTTAAGCCTTTCATCTGTTCGAATATCATAGTTCACTTCTTTCATGTGTAAATCATAAAGCCTTTTTTTTAAAAAGTTGCATTCTTGGGTTAGCTGTTAACAATGGTGAGAGCTAGACAATATGTTGAAGGTGTTAGCTCCCTGTGTTCTCTGTCTATGACCTGATGTTTAGATTGATTCTAATCTAAAAAGTGAGATAATGGAGTTTTACATAAATTCATACAGTTTTTGAGCAAAGTACAATGTAACCCTGCAAGTACAAATTCACCCCACAAAATATGTGTGTATGTGGGTCTTTGTCTGTCTGTGTGTGTCTCTGTCTGGTTTGGGGGTTGAGTGTGAGAAAGTGTGTGTGCGTGTGTGTGTAGTGAGTGCAGAGTGTCTTAAGTCTGTGAGGAGGTGCATGTGTGGGTGTGTGTGTGTGTGTCGGAGTATCTAAGTGTGTGTATAGTGCAATGGTGGTCACCTGTAATGTGACATGAACCCAAGGTCCTGGTTGAGGCCCTCCCTTTGGGTAGCGAACTTAGCTATCAGCCTCTGCTCGGCCACTTTTCTCTGCTGTCTGTCCCGAAGTCCACCTTGGAGGATGGTCACCCGAAGGTCCGAGGCTGAATGTCCTGGACCGCTGAAGTGCTCCCCAACTGGGAGGGAACACTCCTGTCTGTTGATTGATTGTTGTGCGGTGCCCATTCATCCGTTGTCGTAGCCTTTGCTCGGTTTCCCCAATGTACCATGCCTCCAGGCATCCTTGCCTGCAACGTATAAGATAGACAACGTTGGCTGAGTCACATGAGTACCTGCCATGTACAAGGTGGGAGGTATCCCCACGCGTAATAGTGGTATCTATGTCCACATTCTTGACACTTCTTGCAGCGCCTACCGTGACAGGGTTGTATGGAGTTGTCCTGATAGCAAGCTGCCCAGCTCTCAGTTACATCACACTGTAAATTTTTGTTATAAATTCTGCGTGTTACGATTGAACCCTCCACTACCACCTGATGAAGGAGCATCTCTCCGAAAGCTCCAATTAAACCTGTTGGGCTATAACCTGGTGTTGTGTGATCCTTCTAATCAAATACTTTTGACAAGCACGGCACAGGAACAGGCCCTTCAGCCCACCATGTCTGTGCTGACCACAATGCCATTCTAAACTAATTCCATCTGCCTGCACATGGTCCATATCCCTCCTTCCCTGGCCATTCATGCCTGTCTAAATGCCTCTTAAACATTGCTATTGTATTTACTTCGCCCATTCCCCTGACAGCATGTTCCAGACTCCTACCACCCTCTGTGTTTATATTAAAGAAAAACTTTCCCCTCCCATCCCTTTTTAATCTTTCCCTGTTTCACCTCAAACCTATGACCCTTATTTTTGAAATTGCCATTCTGGGGGGTGAAAGAGTCTAGCTATCTACCTTATCAATACCTCTCATAATTTTATGTACTTTTATCAGGCTGCCCCTCAGTCTCTGACACACTAATGAAAACAGTCTAAGTTTTTCCAACCTTACAGCTAAAACACTCCAATCCAGGCAACACCCTGGTAAATCTCTTTTGCACCCTCTCCAAAAGGCTCCACATCCTTCTATAGTATGGTGACTATCCAGGACAAAGTAGCCTGCTTGATTTGGCACCATATCCACAAACTTCACTCTCTTTCCCCATCGACACTCAGTAGAGGTAGTGTGTACTGGGGTGGCATGGTGGCTCAGTGGTTAGCACTGTTGTCTCACAGCACCAGGGTCCCAGGTTCGATTCCAGCCTTGGGTGACTGTGCAAACTCCACACAGACATTCTCCCCGTGTCTGCATGGGCTTCCTCCGGGTGCTCCTGTTTCCTCCCACAGTCCAAAGATGTGCAGGTCAGGTGAATTGGCCGTGCTAAATTGCCCATAGTGTTAGGTGCATTAATCCGAGGGAAATGGGTCTGGGTGTGTTACTCTTCGGAGGGTCGGTGTGGACTGGTTGGGCCGAAGGGCCTGTTTCCACACTGTAGGGAAGCTAATCTTAAAAAAAAATCATCTCCTTAGACAGACCCTTCCAAACCTCGTGGCTACTTCCCAGAAGGACAAGAGCAATAGATACATGGGAACACCTCTGTATCAAGATTCCCCCTCCAAGCCACTCACCACCCTAACCTTCACAGTGGCTGGGTCAAAATACTGGAATTTTGTCCCTCATGGCATTGTGCGTCTATCTACAGCAGGACTGCAGCGGTTCAAGAAGGAAGCTCACCCACTTTTGGAGAGCAATTTGAGATGGGTGATGTGGGTCTGCTAGCCACACCTACTCCCATTCCCTGTGAGTTAGTGTTAAAGGTGCCATTCTAAAAATAAAGTCTTGTCATGATTACAGGCCTCAACACTGGCATGTGGAAAGATCTAGTGAAAAAGTTTTCAGTGTGTGAATACTTGGGACATAGGTAAAAGGCTGAAGCTGCTTTCTGGTTCTCTGGATTGGTCAGTTTACAGGAACGGAATGGAAATTGTTTAGATTCCACTTTGTTTTCCTCAGCCACCTGCTCATTCCTTACCCGTACCCTTGATGACCCCCACCCAGCCTCCAGAACAATCTGATTTTAGTTGGACAATTGCCTGAAGTTCCTTGCAATGAGGTCAGCACCTTTTATGATGCACTCAGGGTGGGGGGAGGGTGCCAGTTGTCTAAGGACCAGCAGCCTTGAGAATGTTGAGTTGATCTGATGTTCAAGGTCTGACTTCTGACTGGCCTGATGGGGAAATGTGCTGAATCATTTTCCTTCTGGATGTAGGTTTGCTCGCTGAGCTGGAAGGTTCATTTCCAGACGTTTCGTCACCCTACTAGGTAACATCTTCAGTGAGCCACAGGCGAAGCACTGTACATGATTCCTGCTGTCTATATGTTTGGGTTTCTTTGGGTTGGTGAATTGAAAGCAGAAATCCTGTACAGTGCTTCACTTGAGACCGACTGAAGATGCTACTTAGTAGGGATGAAACGTCTGGAAATGAACCTTCCAGCTCAGCGAGCAAACCTACATCCAGAACCTCAACCTGAGCTACAAATCTTCTGAAAACTCACCATTTTCCTTCTCCCTAAATCTGTGGACTCTTTTGCAAGTAATAACCTCTCACAGCCCCTCTCTCTGATATGTTTGTCCCAAATAAACTTTCAGAGGTGATAATGTCATAATGATACAATCACTGGATTAGTAATCCAGGAGTCCAGGTAATGCTCTTGAATCTGGCTTCAAGTCCCACCACATCAGCTGGTGGAGTTTAAATTCATACCAGTGCTGCCTCACAGCGCCAGAGACCCGGGTTCAATTCCCGCCTCAGGTGACTGACTGTGTGGAGTTTGCACAATCTCCCCGTGTCTGCGTGGGTTTCCTCCAGGTGTTCCGGTTTCCTCCCACAGTCCAAAGATGTGCAGGGCAGGTGAATTGGCCATGCTAAATTGCCCATAGTGTTAGGTAAGGGGTAGATGTAGGGGTATGGGTGGGTTGCGCTTCGGCGGGGCGGTGTGGACTTGTTGGGCTGAAGGGCCTGTTTCCACACTGTAAATAATCTAATCTAATCTAATCTACCAGTAACATCATTCAGCCCCTCTAGCCTGCTTCACCATTTTAATAAGATCTGACTGTAACCTCAAATCCACATTCCCACCGCACCCTGATAATCTCTCCCCCTCTTATCAAGAAATCCATCTGTCGCTACCTTAAGATTGTGCTTCCACTAGCTTTTCTAGGGAAGAGAGTTCTAAAGACACTCAACCCTTGGCAAGGGAAAGAAAACTGCTTCACTTCTTCTTTATTTTTAAAATGGGTGACCACCAAATTTTAAACAGTGAACCCTGTGTCTTGACTCTCCCAAAAGAGGAAACATCCTTTCAATGTCCACCCAGTCAAGTCTCCTCAGGATCTTGTATGCTTCAATCAAGTCACCTCTTACTCTATTCCAGAAGATACAAGCCCAGCCTGTCCAAAGTTTCCTCACAAGATAACCATTGCCACCCCCAAACCCCAGCCCACCTCCATTCCAGGTGTGAGTCAAGCAACCTTCTCTGAACTGCCTCCAATACATTTACCTCCATCCTTAAACAAAGAGACCAATGCTATACCCCATACTCCAGATATGATCTCATCATGACCTTCATACCTCTGTATTCACTTCCCCTCATGATAAATGACAACGTTCTACTATCCTTCCTAATTACTACTTGTATCTGCATGCTAGTTCTTTTTGTGATTCACGCGTGATCCTTCTGCAATCTCTCAGTATTTAGATAACGTGCTTTCTGTTTTTATTTCAATCATTTAAGATTTATAAGGATGTTGCCAAGGTTGGAGGATTTGAGCTAAAGGGAGAGGTTGAATAGGCTGGGGTTGTTTCCCCTGGAGCGTTGGAGGCTGAGGGGTGACCTTATCGAGGTTTATCAAATTGAGGGGCATGGATAGGATAAATAGTCAAGGTCTTTTCCTTGGGGTGGTGGAGTCCAGAACTAGAGGATATAATTTTAGGGTAAAAGGGGAAAGATGTAAAACAGACCTCACTCCATAGATGCAGAGGATGGTGCGTGTATGGAATGAGCTGCCAGAGGAAGTGGTGGAGGCTGGTACAATTGCAACATTTAAGAGGCCTCTGGATGGGTAAATGAATAGGAAGGGTTTGGAGGGATATGGGCCGGGTACTGGCAGGTGGGGCTAGATTGGGGTGGGATATCTGGTCGGCGTGGACGGTTCCATGGTGTACATTTCTATGACTCTATTACTATGGTCGCTGCTACCTAGGAGGGATGTCATGACATCATTCACCCTATTTTGTTACACAATAGCAGCTTTAGTAGAGTCTGCTCTCTTACTGGCTCCAGAATCTATGACTCTATAATGTGCAAAACTAATCCAAAAACATTATTTGAACTCTTTATCTAGACCACTCTTTTCCTGACTGACATTTCTAGCTATTACAGTTTAAAATCTCTCATTATTATTATTACTGCCTTTCTGACAAGCTCTCATTATTTCTGCCTTCATCCTACCTTGTAGTCACTATTAGGAGGCTGGTACACTACTCCCAGGAGTGACTTCTTGTCATTATCATTTTATTTCTCCCTAAACCATTTCTACTCTGCCTTCCTTACGTTTGGTCATCCCTCTCTAATTTGCTAATGCCATCATTGAATAATAGAACTACCACTCTGCCTTTTTGTATTAGTTTCCTAAAGCTCCTGTACTCTTCAATATTCAAGTACCAGATCATGTCATCTGAACTCTTTTTATATAATGGCTACCAGATCATATTTATTTATTTATTCATTCCATTAAAGATTTTGGAATTGAAAGCTTTTAACAACAAAATTATCATCAATGGTTAGAAAATGGTTAGTTTCCCTTTGTGGAAGGAAATTTTTTGTTCTTGCCTGGCCTGGCCAACATGTGACTCCAGGCCCATTTCAAAGTAGTTGACTCTGAAGTGGCCCTAGTGAGACACTCTGTTCTGAAATATTGGTCCCTGGGAGCCAGCAGCTGTTACACTGCGGTTGAGGTAGTTCTCTGCCACTAGTCCTCTCTGTTCTCATTTTTGAATAAATTTTTAAAGTGGTTAGACAGCCCCTTGTGAAATAAAAGTCCAAAAGATTTCCAAAAGGGCTTTGACAAGGTGCTGCACAAGAGGCTGCTGCATAAGAGAAGGATGTATGGTGTTAGGGGTAAAGTATTAGCGTGATTTGAAGATTGGTTGACTAATAGGAAGCAAAGAGTGGAGATAAATGAGTTCTATTCTGGCTGGCAATCAATGACTAGTGGTGTGCCTCAGGGATCAGTGTTGGGACCACAATTATTCACAATTTTTATAGATGATTTGGAGTTGGGGAACACTTGTAGGGTGTCAAAATTTGCAGATGCTACTAAGATGAGTGGCAGAGCAACCTTTGCAGAGGAACGTTGATACTTTAAGTGAGTTGGCAAAGTCGAGAGTTGGTGCTGGAAAAGGGCTTAAAGGTAAAAACAATGACTGCAGATGCTGGAAACCAGATTCTGGATTAGTGATGCTGGAAGAGCACAGCAGTTCAGACATCCGAGGAGCAGTAAAATCGATGTTTCGGGCAAAAGCCCTTCATCAGGAATACAGGCAGAGAGCCTGAAGGGTGGAGAGATAAATGAGAGGGGGTGGGGGTGGGGAGAAAGTAGCATAGAGTACAATAGGTGAGTGGGGGTGGGGATGAAGGTGATACGTGGGAAAGAAGATAGGCAGGTAGGACAAATCATGGACAGTGCTGAGCTGAAATTTGGAACTGGGGTGAGGTGGGGGAAGGGGAAATGAGGAAACTGTTGAAGTCGACATTGATGTCCTGGGGTTGAAGAGTTCCGAGGCGGAAGATGAGACGTTCTTCCTCCAGGCGTCTGGTGGTGAGGGAGCGGCGGTGAAGGAGGCCCAGGACCTCCATGTCCTCGGCAGAGTGGGAGGGGGAGTTGAAATGTTGAGCCACGGGGCGGTGTGGTTGATTGGTGCGGCTGTCCCAGAGATGTTCCCTAAAGTGCTCTTCTAGGAGGCGTCCAGTCTCCCCAATGTAGAGGAGACCGCATCGGGAGCAACGGATACGATAAATGATATTGGTGGATGTGCAGGTAAAACTTTGGATGTGGAAGGCTCCTTTAGGGCCTTGGATGGAGGTGAGGGAGGAGGTGTGGGCACAGGTTTTACAGTTCCTGCAGTGGCAGGGGAAGGTGCCAGGACGGGAGGGTGGGTCGAAGAGGGGTGTGGACCTGACCAGGTAGTCATGGAGGGAACGGTCTTTGCGGAAGGCGGAAAGGGGTGGGGAGGGAAATATATCCCTGGTGGTGAGGTCTGTTTGGAGGTGGCGGAAATGTTGGCGGATGATTTGGTTTATGCGAAGGTTGGTAGGGTGGAAGGTGAGCACCAGGGGCGTTCTGTCCTTGTTACGATTGGAGGGGTGGGGTTTGAGGGCGGAGGTGCGGGATGTGGACGCGATGCGTTGGAGGGCATCTTTAACCACGTGGGAAGGGAAATTGCGGTCTCTAAAGAAGGAGGCCATCTGGTGTGTTCTGTGGTGGAACTGGTCCTCTTGGGAGCAGATATGGCGGAGGCAGAGGAATTGGGAATACGGGATGGCATTTTTGCAGGAGGTAGGGTGGGAAGAGGTGTAATCCGGGTAGCTGTGGGAGTCGGTGGGTTTGTAAAAAATGTCGGTGTCAAGTCGGTCGTCATTAATGGAGATGGAAAGGTCCAGGAAGGGGAGCGAGGTGTCAGAGATGGTCCAGGTAAATTTAAGGTCCGGGTGGAATGTGTTGAAGTTGATGAATTGCCCAACCTCCTCGCGGGAGCATGAGGTGGCGCCAATGCAGTCATTAATGTAGCAGAGGAAGAGGTGGGGAGTGCTTGACACATTGATTCTCCTGCTCCTCGGATGCTGCCTGACCTGCTGTGCTTTTCCAGCACCACCCTCGACCCTGATCTCCAGCATTTGCAGTCCTCCCTTTCTCCCTGTGAGTGGGCAAAATTCTGGCAGATGGAATATAATGTTAATAAATTGGAAGTCATCCATTTTGCTAGGAGTAACAGTAAAAGGGATTATTACTTCAGTGGTTAAAAAGTTGCAGCATGCTGCTGTGCAGAGGGACCTGGGTGACCAATAAAAGGTTGGTCTGCAGGTACAATAAGTAATTAAGGCAAATGGAATTTTGTTCCTTCCGAAGGGATTGAGTTTAAAAGCAGGGAGGTTATGTTGCAGCTGCATAGATTAGATTAGATTACTTTGTGTGGAAACAGGCCCTTCAGTATAGGGTGCTGGTGAGGCCACACCTGGAGGACTGTGTGCAGTTTTGGTCTCCTTACTTGAGGAAAGGATGGACTGGCACTGGAGGGGGTGCAGAGGAGGTTCACCAGGTTGATTTTGGAGTGGATGGGGTTGGTTTATGAGGAGAGACTGAGTAGACTGGGATTATATTCATTGGAATTCAGAAGATTGAGGGGAATCTTATAAAAACATATAAAATTATGAAGGAAATAGAAAGGTTAGAAGTAGAGAGGGTGTTTCCACTGGTGGGTGAAACTAGGACAGGAGAGCATAGCCTCGAGATTAGAGGGAGTGGATTTAGGACTGAGTTGAGAAGGAACTTCTTCACCCAGAGGGTTGTGAATCTATGGAATTCCCTGCCCAGTGAAGGAGTAGAGGTTTTTAAAGCTAAGGTAGATATTTTTTGAACAATAAAGCAATTAAGGGTTATGGTGAGAGGGCAGGTAAATGGAGCTGAGTCCATGAAGAGAACAGCCATGATCTTATTGAATGATGGAGCAGGCTCAAAGCACAGATGGCCTCCTACTGCTTCTGGATCTTAAATTCTTATGTAAGGGTGTCAGAACATTAAATTGAAATGTCAGTACTCAAGGGAGGATACACCCAGCCCCTGTGATGCCAGCCAGTCTCTAAAGGTCTATATTGTGCCAATGTATTGGCATGATCCTTCTCCATGGACATCTGCGCATGGGCATAACTATGTAAAAGGGGCAGGCAACTGGGTGAATCCTCCTTTCTCTGGTCTAAGAACTTAATTAATTATCTATAACAGGAGATAGTTAGTGAGTCTTAGTGAGAAGAGGTGGTTGCCTTGCCCATTGAATAGTTCCAGTCAGTCTAAATGACATTAACTGATTTGGTATTTTTACAACTATCAGGAGCCAGGGATGTCCCATCTGTCTCTGATTGGGACATCCCTGGGACTGATTCTCTGCCAATGTCAGTGTGACATCACTGGATAGAGTGGAGCTAATGTAACCTCAACATGAACTCTCTTTCAGAGTCATTACCTTCAAATCCAACACCCCTAGACCTTTCCCTCCCATACTTAAAATTTACACATTCAGGTATAATACCACTTTTGCATATTACCACTGGTCCATCTTACAATTTTAAGGTGAGTTTAACAGGCAGGTTTGGGTGAAAAAGTTTTTCCTCAAGAGGCTGGTGGGAATCTAGAAGTCACTGCCTGAAAGGGTGGTAGAGGCGGAAATCGTTTGTGGATAGCCCTTTTGTAAACTAACTACATTAGTTCAGCAGTGTTCTCACCAACATTGCACACTGATCATCCAGTAGAGAAGACCAAATAATTTGCTCCTTGCCACTGGGACAGTAGGACCCTGGTTCTGAGACTAACCCTGTGCACCCTATAAACCAAGAAGGAAGCTGAACCTAACCTTGCAGTGAAACTGAAATCCACAATCTCCACGACTGACTCGCTCTTTTTCTCTTTGCTAACTGATCTTTCCCAGGTCTGGATGATTGAGGATCTGGAATTGGTCCCAGTGCCAAGTCACTGGTTTGGACACTTCTACAGTGGAAACTGCTACCTGATTCTGTACACCTACACCGTCAACAACAGACTTCACTACATCCTCTACATCTGGCAGGTTTGTATGTCTCTGCACTCTGTCTAACCTGGGGAGTGGTAAACAAGCTAATAAAAACAAAGTGCTGCCGCTCTGATATGAGAACAGAGTGCTGGAGAAAGCTCTAATCCAGCAACATCTTTGTAGGGAAAGATACAGAGCTAATGTTTCAAGTCTGATAGGACTTCTTCAGAATTGAAGTTGGACTTATTCTGAGGCTTGGGGGTGTTGCTGGGCAGAAGAGCAAATATGAAGTCAACAAATAAGAAATAATAGTTTATAGCAAATACCATGCAAGCTACAGGCTGCATTAGTCAAGTAATTGGGGTAAGTGTCACATAGAATGAAAGTGAGACTGGAAATTAACCAAGGGGTTGTGGGGGTTTGCATATAGAATGGTGGGTACCCTCGAGTGTGTTTTGAAGGCTGGAACCTCATTAAGGGGTTGAGAGAATCAATGAGAATATTGGAAATTTTGAGCACAGGAACTATACATTGAACCTAAAAGGACTGTCTCTACTGGTCTGCACTTATTTTCCTACAAGCATCCTCCAGAAAATAAGCATGTTCCTGCCATAATGTTACTTCCAAAGTGGAGAAATCCCGATCAGGCAAGTTCTGTTCTGCTCTGTTGATCATCCTAAGCAGAACAGCAGATAAGGGTGAGGGTGAAAGGCAAGGTTGACAGGAATAGGGAACCCTGGATGACAAGAGATTGAGGCTTTGACCAGAAAAAAAGGTGGTGGTATGGCTCATGTACAGGCAGCTGGGATCAAGGGAATCCCTCGAGGTATACAGGAGCTTATCGAAATCAGGAGGAAAAAGGGGACACATGATAGTCTTGGCTGAGAAGATTAACGTGAATGCAAAGAGGTTATTGAAATATATTAAAGGAAAAAGAATAATTCGAGAGAGGTTTAGGGCTCCTCGGGAACCAAAGTGGACACGTATGTGTAGAACTGCAGGAGATGGGCGAGATCCTTAATGAATATTTCTTCTCTACCGTGCACAAAGACATGGAGGCTTGGGAAATTTAGTGATCATATCTTGGGGATAATCTATATCACAGTAGAGGAGGTGTTGGATGTACTAGAATGTACTAAGGTGGACAAACCTCCTGGTCCTGACCAGATATATTCAAGAACACTACAAGAGGCTAGAGAAGAAGTTGCCGGGGCTCTGGCTGATATTTTATAGAACATAACAGCGCAGTACAGGCCCTTCGGCCCTCGATGTTGCGTCGACCTGTCATACCAATCTGAAGCTCATCTATGTGTTGCTGGAAAAGCGCAGCAGGTCAGGCAGCATCCAAGGAACAGGAGAATCGACGTTTCGGGCATAAGCCCTTCTTCAGGCTTATGCCCAAAACGTCGATTCTCCTGCTCCTTGGATGCTGCCTGACCTGCTGCGCTTCTCCAGCAACACATTTTTCAGCTCTGATCTCCAGCATCTGCAGTCCTCACTTTCTCCTAGTGGAAGCTCATCTAACCTACACTATTCCATGTATGTCCATATGCCTGTCCAATGACGACTTAAATGTACTTTAAGTTGGCAAATCTACTACCGTTGCAGGCAAAGCATTCCATACCCTTACTACTCTCTGAGTAAAGAAACTCCCTCTGACATCAGTCCTATATCTATCACCCCTCACTTTAAAGCTATGCCATCACTATACTTGGAAAAAGGCTCTCCCTGTCCACCCTATCTAACCCTCTGATTATCTTGTATGTCTCTATTAAGTCACCTCTCAACCTTCTTCTCTCTAACGAAAACAGCCTCAAGTCCCTCCGCCTTTGCATCATCGTTGGCCATGAGTGAGGTCCCAGAAGACTGGAGGGTAGTAAATGTTGTGCCCTTATTCAAGAAGGGCTTCAAAGAAAAACCTGGGAACTACTGATCTGTAGGTTAGCTTGATCTTAAAAGGTTGGCACAACATTGAGGGCTGAAGGGCCTGTACTGTGCTGGACTGTTCTATGTACTGACCAGTAAGCAAGTGGTAAGTAAGTTACTTGAGAAGATTCTGGGAAATAAGATTTATGTCATTTGGAAAGATAAGGTTTTATTAGGAGTAGTCAGCATGGCTTTGTGAGTGGGAGATCATACCTCACAAATTTGTTCGAGTTCTTTGATGAAGTGACCAGAAAGGTTGATGACGACAGGGTGGTAGACATCATCCATGTGGATTTCAGTAAGGCCTTTGATAAGGTTCCACATGGTACGCTGCTCTGGAAGGTTAGATTGCATGGAATCCAGGGCGAGCTGGCAAATTGAATACACAATCGGCTTGATTGTAGGAAGCAGAGGGTAATGGAAGGATGTTTGTCGGACTGGAGGCCTGTGACTAGTTGAGTGCCTCGGGGGTCGGTGCTGGGCCTGTTGCTGTTTGTTATCTATGTCAATGATTTGGATGAGAATGTACAAGGCATGATTAGTATGTTTATAGATGACACTAAAATAGATGGTATCGTGGACAGTGAGAACGTTATCAGAAATTGCAGCAGGACCTTTATCAGCTGGGGAAATGGACCAAGAAATGGCAAATATAAATAAGGGTGAGGTTTTGCATTTTGGAAAGTCAAATCAAGGTTGGAGTTTCATGGTGAATGGTCGTGCCTTAAGGAGTGTAGTAGAACAGAGGGACCTTGGAGTTCATTTTACATTTCTCGGAAAGTGGAGTCCCAGGTAGACAGGGCAGTGAAGGGGGCTTTTGGCACACTGGCCTTCATCAGTCAGGGCAGTGAGTATCGAAGTTGGGCAGTTGTGCTGAAGTTGTACAGGATGTTGGTGAGGCTGCCCTTGGAGTATTATGTTCAGTTTTAGTCACCTTGCTACAGGAAGGATGTTATTAAACTGGGAAAAAATGCTGAAGAAATTTAAAAGGATGTTGCCTGGACTCAAGGGTCTGAGTTATAGGGAGAGGTTGGACAAGCTAGGACTTTTTTCTTTAGAGCATAGGGAGACTGAGGGGGGATTTTATGAAAATGTAGAAGATAGTGAGGCATGGATAGGGTGAATGCACTCAGTCTTTTTCCCAGGGTTGGGGAATCAAGGACTAGAGGACATCAGTTTAAGGTGAAAGAGGAAAGAATAAAAGGGAACCTGAGGGGCAACTTTTTACCCAGAGGGTGGTATGCATATGGAATGAGCTGCCAGCGGAATTGGTTGAGGCGGTTACATTAACAACATTGAAAAGGCATTTGGACAAATACATGGATAGGAAAGGATTAGAAGGATATGGGCCAAGAACAGGGAAATGGGGTTAGCCTGAATGGACATTTTAGTTGGCATGGACCAGTTTGGGGCCAAGGACCTGTCTCTGTGCTGTAGGACTCTGTGGCTCCATGCCTCCAAGAGAGGAAGATAATGTGTTGCTGGAAAAGCGTAGAGGCCAAGCAGCTCCAAGGAACAGGAGAATCGACGTTTCGGGCATGAGCCCTTCTTCAGGAATGAGGAAAGTGTGTCCAGCAGGCTAAGATAAAAGGTAGGGAGGAAGGACTTGGGGGAAGGGCGTTGGAAATGCGATAGTTGGAAGGAGGTCAAGGTGAGGGTGATAGGCCGGAGTGGGGGTGGGGGCGGAGAGGTCAGGAAGAAGATTGCAGGTTAGGAAGGTGGTGCTGAGTTCGAGGGATTTGACTAAGACAAGGTGGGGTGAGGGGAAATGAGGAAACTGGAGAAATCTGAGTTCATCCCTTGTGGTTGGAGGGTTCCTAGGCGGAAGATGAGGCGCTCTTCCTCCAACCGTCGTGTTGCTATGGTCTGGCGATGGAGGAGTCCAAGGACCTGCATGTCCTTGGTGGAGTGGGAGGGGGAGTTGAAGTGTTGGGCTACGGGGTGGTTGGGTTGGTTGATCCGGGTGTCCCAGAGGTGTTCTCTGAAACGTTCCGCAAGTAGGCGGCCTGTCTCCCCAACATACACGAAGCCACACCAGGTGCAGCGGATGCAGCAAATGACGTGTGTGGAGGTGCAGGTGAATTTGTGGCGGATATGGAAGGATCCCTTGGGGCCTTGGAGGGAAGTAAGGGGGGAGGTGTGGGTGCAAGTTTTGCATTTCTTGCGGTTGCAGGGGAAGGTGCCAGGAGTGGAGGTTGGGTTGGTGGGGGGTGTGGACCTGACGAGGGAGTCACGGAGGGAGTGGTCTTTTCGGAACGCTGATAGGGGAGGGAAATATATCCCTGGTGATGGGGTCTGTTTGGAGGTGGCGGAAATGACGACGGATGATACGATATATATGGAGGTTGTTGGGGTGGTAGGTAAGGACCAGTGGGGTTTTGTCCTAGTGGCGATTGGAGGGGCGGGGCTCAAGGGCAGAAGAGCGGGAAGTGGAAGAGATGCGGTGGAGGGCATCGTTGATCATGTCTGGGGGGAAATTGCGGTCTTTGAAGAAGGAGGCCATCTGGGTTGTTCGGTATTGGAACTGGTCCTCCTGGGAGCAGATGTGGTGGAGATGAAGGAATTGGGAATATGGGATGGCATTTTTACAGGGAGCAGGGTGGGAGGAGGTGTAGTCTAGGTAGCTGTGGGAGTTGGTCGGTTTATAGTAAATGTCCGTGTTGATTCGGTTGCCTGAGATAGAAATGGAAAGGTCTAGGAAGAGGAGGGAGGAGTCTGAGACGGTCCAGGTGAATTGGAGGTTGGGGTGGAAGGTGTTGGTAAAGTGGATGAACTGTTCAACCTCCTCGTGGGAGCGCGAGGCAGCGCTGATACAGTCATCGATGTAGAGGAGGAAAAGGTGGGGGTGGTGCCAGTGTAGCTGCAGAAGATGGACTGTTCCACATATCCTACGAAGAGGCAGGCATAGCTGGGGCCCATGCGGGTGCCCATGGCTACTCCTTTGGTTTGGAGGAAGTGGGAGGATTGGAAAGAGAAGTTGTTCAGGGTGAGGACCAGTTCAGTCAGTCGAAGGAGGGTGTCAGTGGAAGGGTACTGGTTGGTACGGTGGGAAAGGAAGAAGCGGAGGGCTTTGAGTCCTTCGTGATGGGGGATGGAGGTGTACAGGAACTGGATGTCCATCGTGAAGATAAGGTGTTGGGGACCGGGGAAGCGAAAATCATGGAGGAGGTGGAGGGCGTGGGTGGTATCCCAAACGTCGGTGGGGAGTTCTTGGACCAAGGGGGACAGGACCGTGTCGAGGTATGCAGAGATGAGTTCGGTGGGGCAGGAGCAGGCTGAGACAATGGGTCGGTCGGGGCATTCAGGTTTGTGGATTTTGGGCAGGAGGTAGAAACTGGCAGTGCGGAGCTG
Organism: Chiloscyllium punctatum; assembly: GCF_047496795.1. Classification (NCBI taxonomy): domain Eukaryota; kingdom Metazoa; phylum Chordata; class Chondrichthyes; order Orectolobiformes; family Hemiscylliidae; genus Chiloscyllium; species Chiloscyllium punctatum. The sequence continues at coordinate 116,164,463 of NC_092748.1, read as the reverse complement.
TGGGACTATGAGGTTGGAGGTGGTGGATGGGAGATCCCCTGAGGTGATGAGGTTATGGATGGAACTTCACCGCCTCCAACCTCATAGTCCCATCCATAACCTCAGGGGATCTCCCTTTCACTGACACCTCTGGGACACCCGGACCAACCAACCCAACCACCCCGTGGCTCAACACTTCAACTCCCCCTCCCACTCCACCAAGGACATGCAGGTCCTTGGACTCCTCCATTGCCAGACCATAGCAACACGACGGCTGGAGGAAGAGTGCCTCATCTTCCGCCTAGGAACCCTCCAACCACAAGAGATGAACTCCGATTTCTCCAGTTTCCTCATTTCCCCTCCCCCACCTTGTCTTAGTCAATTCCCTCGAACTCAGCACCACCTTCCTAACCTGCAATCTTCTTCCTGACCTCTCCGCCCCCACCCCCACTCCGGCCTATCACCCTCACCTTGACCTCCTTCCACCTATCGCATTTCCAATGCCCCTCCCCCAAGTCCCTCCTCCCTACCTTTTATCTTAGCCTGCTGGACACACTTTTCCTCATTCCTGAAGAAGGGCTCATGCCCGAAACGTCGATTCTCCTGCTCCTTGGATGCTGCCTGACCTGCTGCGCTTTTCCAGCAACACATTTTCAGCTCTGATCTACAGCATCTGCAGTCCTCACCTTCTCCTCCAAGAGAGGAAGATTAGGTTAGGGTAATCTCCCAAGATTTCCAAGGAGACTCTAGAGAGAATGAGAGACAAAAGCAGATTAAAGGGAAAAGAAAAGCTTTTTCCTAAATTTCTTTTGAACTTTTTTGTTTTTCGTTTCAAATCAGAGTGTGAGATGTTGGGCTAATTGGATGTACTCCTGGAGTTTACACACAATCAGAGTTGTACACTCCAGACTAGACAGTGGATTGGCTGTGCAATCTCAATAGCTCAAAAGGCAGCTGATGTACAATATTCAGGCTAGTGTGGTTACATCGCCGAACTTCGGTAAAGTCCCATTGGAAACTGGTCATAGTTTCTGGAGAGTGGAGAAACAAAGGCATAGACAAAGAATTAAATGATTATTTTGTCATTTGGCAATACTGAATTTAAGCACTGCTGAAATACAATTTCTCGAAGCTTTTCATCTTTCATCGAACAGGACAACTTGTAAGAATGCTCATTCAAGGAGAAAACCAACATTTATGCTGCATGAGAGCGCTGATGAAATTATTCTTTATGTGGGCACATGAATCCAGTTAGCCCTTGGCAATATCATGGTTGATCCTCAACCAAGCTCCACATACCTGTCCTGTCCCATATCCTTAGTGTGTTTGAACTTCAAAAATCAATCAGTCTCTGATTATTAAATCCCTGAATTAAGCCAGCATCAACTACAGCTTCAAAAACCAACCAGTTTTTGTTTCTGATGTGACCATGAATTTCACCCCTGGCTGAAGTTTCTGGATAATACTAAGATTCTCCAACCAGCAGAAGTCCTTTCTTGCAGCCTCCCTTAACAACACCTTTTTTTTAAAAAGTTCATCAAATTATCCCTCCATTATAAATTCTAGATGGTAATCCTTTGTGTAAGACTGATTTTTATTTTCCAGAAATTGGAGATTAGGTTGAAAGTCGATCATGATCATAATGAATAGTGGTGTGATATCATTTGTGGAATCAGATCTGTTCCTTTATAAATGGACACTGCTGTTGACCTGGATTTAGTCTGGGGTGTGGTGCTGGAGAAGCACAGCAGGTCAGGCAGCATCTGAGGAGGAGGAGAATCATGTTTCGAGCAACAGCCCATTCATCAGGAGGGGCTCTTTCCTGAAACATTGACTCTCCTGCTCCTTGGACACTGCCTGACTGGCTGTCCTTTTGCAGCATCTGCAGTCATCACTTTCTCCCACTGGATTTAGTCTGCCCTCCTGACCTCCTAGATGTAGTAGTGGGCTTTTCTCCTTCCGCCAAGTATTTGCTCCTGATGAGGTGATATTCACATTGTCTCCTTCATGTGTTACGGGAGCCATAGTGCTGAAGGATTTGATAGACTTTTATTATAGTTAGAACATTCACAAATACTTGTGCTTGAGCTAAAGCTAAGCAATTCAGATGTAAACTGTAGCATGCTTTCTTCATGCTGTGCTGCAAAGGGAACTCTGAGATTGAGAACATTTTTAACCATCAGATCACATGTGAATCTACAATGACATCACGAGCATTTCCTCTCCAGTATATTGCATGCCTGCTCTGTGATGTAATGCAATAAATGATGGAGTGAGCTTGAGAAGCATTATGAACCACTCTTGGCCCTCCTTACATTCTGGTAGATATTTTTAACCAATGTTGTGACATGTGGGTGGGGCAGGTGAGATTTCAACTTTCTGCCCTCGAGATGGGGACACTACCACAGGAGCCTTTTCTTGTATTCTTGTACATTTCCTTCATAAAGAGCATGAGGTGCCTCAATGGCAAGTTGAAAGTCCATTTTCACCAGGTTTTCCTCTTTTTTTTATTTTCTTTCCTTCCAGGGTGCCCATGCTAGTCAGGGTGACGTCACTGCCTCAGCCTATCAGGCTGTTCACCTCGATCAGACCTACAATGGAGAGCCCGTGCAGGTCCGAGTGACAATGGGGAAAGAGCCACAACACCTGACGGCCATTTTCAAGGGCAAACTTGTAGTGTTTGAGGTAATGTGAAGGACAAGGTTGTGTGTGTGTGTGTGTGTGTGTGTGTGTGTGTGTGTGTTTGTTGAACATCCAATCTCATCTCTCTCTCTCTTCCCTCCCCACCATTAACCACCTCCCCAACACACTCCCTGTCCAAGCTGACCTCTGACCCCACAAAGACTTTATACAGCAAGGACATGTGTATGGAATGAGCTGTCAGAGGAAGTGGTGGAGGCTGGTACAGCTGCATCATTTAAAAGGATGGGTATATAAATAGAAAGGGTTTAGAAGGATATGGGCCAAGTGCTGGCAAATGGGACTAGATTAATTTAGGAATCTGGTCAGTTGGACCAAAGGGTCTGTTTCCGTGCTGTACATATCTATAACTCTGACTGTCACTGCTTCTGTCTCAGCTCAAGTAGTAACTCATTGAACCTCGAAATGAAAACTAGTCTTTGACCGTGACCATCGATTATTGTAAAAGAAAAAAAACCCATTGCCAGTCATGCCAACAATCCCTGAAGGAATAAAGAGAAGTCCTTGTGTACTAGAGAAGATGGTGGAGTATTGTCACTAGGTTTGTGATCCAGAGCCCAGTCTAATGTTCTGCAGATGTGGGTTCAAATCCAACCACAGTAAATGGTGGCATTTAAATAAATGCGAAATTGAAAGCCATGATTAGTGATAACATAACATGACAATGTCATTGATTCATTGTAAAAACATTATCTGCTTCATTAACGGGTAGAAGGAAATCTGCCATCCTTACCTAAATTTGACTCTGCTAGTGGGAAAGACTAGGACCTGAGGGCACAGCCTTGGTGAAGGAAGGAGGAATTTCATCAACCAGAGGGTGAGGAATCTGTGGAACGTTTTGCCACAAATCATTCGGTGCATTTAAGACAGAGGTCCTTGATTGGTAAAAGGATCAAAGGCTGCACAGAGAGAGAGCAGGAGAATGGGTGAGGAACCTCTCTGCCATTTGATTATGGCTGGTTAGGCTCAATGGGCCAAATGGCCTAACTGTGCTCCTGTATCTTGTGGTCTAAGAAGCAGTTTAACACCTGATGTTCAGGCTAGTCCCAAAGCCGTGCCAAATGTCTGACACTGGTCACTAGCAGCTCCAGGAGCAAGTGATCATTGACCCAGGTAAACTTCAACCCTTAAACCTGATTTGTTTGCCAGTATGCCCGAAGCCAGGGTTCCAATCTAGCTTGTGTGAAGTCTGCTCCAAGATTGATGTCGCAGTTGACTGTGTCTGAGCCAATTGTACCAGTTGGAATAATGGGTCTGGTTTTTGAGGTGTATGTGACAATTCTTATATTTTGCAGGGGAATGCCTCCACAGCTAATGACCAGGATACCGAGGCCTCTGTCCGCCTCTTTCAGATTCGTGGTGAGAACCAGTACAATACCAAGGCCTTTGAAGTCTCAGCACGTTCCTCCTCCCTCAATTCCAATGATGTCTTTGTGCTGAGGACAAGTGAAAAGTGCTTCTTATGGTATGGGAAGGTGAGAACGCTTCAGACTCAATGGGCAGCACCACTGGGATCCAGTAACTAATCCTATGCTTTCCTTGCAATGTGCTGTAATCCACTCTGACCACAAGCTGAAGCAAGTTCACAACATGGCCCTCTGGCCTGTAAATGGGTTGGGGTGCTCAGTGGGTAAAGGAGGAGAATACAAAATGACTGAAACAACTAGCCTCGTAAATACTAAAATAGCCAAGGGATGAACTACTTTCCTCTTTCCCTAGAGGGCTATGGGGGCTCAAGCATTGAATATTTTGCAGTGATTGGAATGAGGTCAGCCAGGTAGACATCATAGGTAGTGAGTTCCCTGATTGGGGCTGTTAATCTGGTCCAGGAAGCCTGGCTGACAGATATAAACAGGACTGACCCCTCTGAGAAGGGCACTACTTGTCACTAGCCACTTGGGTGCTTCCTTTCTTCCTGGTGGTGGAATATAAATAAAGATTTACACACTTGCTCTTCACTGTGTCCGACACCTGCACACACACGAAAGAAAAGGGGAAAGAAACGAACAGGAGTGTCGGGGTTCTGCTCTCTCTGAGAGCTGCCTCTGAGGGAGCTGGATCAGTGTTAACTCTCCCCATGTAAATAAAGGGTGACTTGATAACAGGAGGCCGGTCTCCATGGAGTTATATCATCTCTCATCAGGAGTCCTTTGTGGCTATACCCATTTCAAAAAGGCATGCTGTTTTGAAAATGTAGGGGGTGACGGATTCTCGGGGGCAAGTAGCACGAACAGTCAAGTTTCTGGTTTTGAGACTGGCTCTAATGTCATGAGGGGTACGTCGGGTTCGAAGGGAACAATTGTGTTAGGGGCTTCTCTAATCCGATATACACTGAGATGTTTCTGTGCCCAGCAGTGATAAATCAGAATGGTGTGTTGCTTCCCTGGTGCCAGGATCAAGGGTGGTCTCAGAGAGGGTGCAGAATGTTCTCTCAGGGGAGAGGGACCAGCAAGAGATCATTGTCCACATTGGAACTAACGACATAGGAAGGGAAAAGGTTGAGATACTGAAGGGAGGTTAGAGAGTTAGGTAGGAATTTAAAAAGGAGGTCCTCGAGAGTAGTAATATCTGGATTACTCCTGATGCTACAAGCTCGTGAGGGCAGGTATAGGAAGATAGAGCAGATGAATGCATGGCTGAGGAGCTGGTTTATGGGAGAAGGATTCACATTTTTGGATCATTGGAATCTCTTTTTTGGGGTAGAAGTGACCTGTACAAGAAGGATGGATTGCACCTAAATTGAAAGGGGACTCTTATACTAGCAGGGAAATTTGCTAGAGCTGCTCGGGAGGATTTAAACAAAGAAGGTTGGAGAGGGGGTGGGACCCAAAGAGATCAATCTGAGACTGGTACAGTTGAGAACAGAAGTGAGTCAAAACAGTCAGTGCAGGCAGGAACAAGGTTGGAGTAATAAATTAAACTGCATTTATTTTAATGCAAGGGGCCTAACAGGGAAGGCAGATGAACTCAGGACATGGTTACGAACATGGGACTGGGATATCAGAGCAATTACAGAAACATGACTCAGGGATGGGCAGGACTGGCAGCTTAATATTCCAGGATACAAATGCTACAGGAAGGATAGAAAGGGAGGCAAGAGAGGAGAGGGAGGAGGAGGAGGAGGAGGAGGAGGAAGAATGGCACTTTTGATACATTACAGCTGTGCTGAGGGAGGATATTTCTGGAAATACAACTAGGGAAGTTATTTGGGTGGAACTGAGAAATAAGAAAGGGATGATCACCTTATTGGGATTGTATTATAGACTCCCTAATAGTCAGAGGCAAATTGAGAAACAAACTTGGAAGGAGATCTCAGCTATCTGTAAGAATAATAGGGTGGTTATGGTAGGGGATTTTAACTTTCCAAACAAAGACTGGGACCGCTATAGTGTTAAGGGTTTAGATGGAGAGGAATTTGTGTGTATAAGAACATTTTCTCATTCAGTATGTGGATGTACCTACTAGAGAAGGTGCAAAACTTGACCTAGTCTTGGGAAATAAGGCAGGGCAGGTGATTGAGGTGTCAGTGGGGGAGCACTTTGGGGCCAGCGACCATAATACTATTGGATTTAAAATAATGATGGAAAAGGATAGACCAGATCTAAAAGTTGAAGTTCTAAATTGGAGAAGGGCCTATTTTGATGGTAATAGGCAAGAACTTTCGAAAGCTGATTGGGGGCGGATGCTCGCAGGTAAAGGTATGGCTGGAAAATGGGAAGCCTTCAGAAATGAGATAAGGAGAATCCAGAGCAAGTATATTCCTGTCAGGGTGAAAGGAAAGGCTGGTAGGAATAGGGAATGCTGGATGATTAAAGAAATTGAGGGTTTTCTTAAGAAAAAGAAGGAAGCATATGTCAGGTATAGACTGGATAGATCGAGTGAATCCTTAGAGTATAAAGGAAGTAGGAGTATACTTAAGAGGGAAATTAGGAGGGCAAAAAGATAGCTTTGGCAAATAGAATTAAGGAGAATACAAAGGGTTTTTACAAATACATTAAAGACAGGAGGGTAACTAGGAAGAGAATAGGGCCCCTCGAAGCAAGGAGCTGCAGAAAATGGGGGAGATACTAAACAAGTATTTTGCATCAGTATTTACTGTGGAAAAGGATATGGAAGATAAACACTGCAGGGAAATAGATGACGACACCTTGCAAAATGTCCATATTACAGAGGAGAAAGTGCTGGATGTCTTGAAAAGTGTAAAGGTGGATAAATCCCCAGGACCTGATCAGGTGTACCCTAGAACTCTGTGGGAAGCTAGAGAAGTGATTGCTGGGCCTCTTGCTGAGATATTTGTATGATCGATAGTCACAGGTGAGGTGCTGGAAGACTGAAGGTGGGCAAACGTGGTACCACTGTTTAAGATGGGCGGTAAGGACAAGCCAGGGAACTATAGACCAGTGAGCCTGACCTTGGAGGTGGGCAAGTTGTTGGAGGGAAACCTGAGGGACAGGTTGTACACTTATTTGGAAAGGCAAGGACTGATTTAGGGATGTTCAGCATGGTTTTGTACGTGGGAAATCATGTCTCACAAATTTGATTTGAGTTTTTTTTAAGAAATAGCAGAGGATTGATGAGTGCAGAGCAGTAGATGTGATCTATATGGACTTAAGTAAGGCATTTGACAGGGTTCCCCATGGAAGTCTGATTAGCAAGGTTAAATCTCACAGAATAAATGGAGAACTAGCCATTTGGATACTGAACTGGCTTAAAGATGGAAGACCGGTGGTGGAGGGTTGTTTTTCATACTGGAGGCCTGTGACCAGTGGAGTGCCACAAGGATCGGTGCTGGGCCCTCTACTTTTTGTCATTTACATAAATGATTTGGATGTGAGCATAAGAGGTACAGTTAGTAAGTTTGCAAATGACACTAAAATTGGAGGTGCAGTAGACAGCGAAGATTACCTCAGATTACAACAGGATCTGGACCAGATGGGCCAATGGGCTGAGAAGTGGCGGATGGAGTTTAATTCAGATAAATGTGAGGTGCTGCATTTTGGGAAAGCAAATCTCAGCAGGACTTATACGCTTAATGGTAAGGTCCTAGGGAGTGTCACAGAACAAAGAGACCTTGGAGTGCAGGCTCATAGCTCCTTGAAAGTGGAGTCACAGGTAGATAGGATAGTGAAGAAGGCATTTGGTTTACTTTCCTTTATTGGTTAGAGTATTGAGTACAGGAGTTGGGAGGTCATGTTTTGGCTGTACAGGAATTGGTAAGGCCACTTGGAATATTGTGTGCAATTCTGGTCTCCTTCCTATTGGAAAGGTGTTGTGAAACATTTTGAAAGGGTTCAGAAAAGATTTACAAAGATGTTGCCAGGGTTGGAGGATTTGAGCTATAGGGAGAGGCTGAACAGGTTGGGGCTGTTTTCCCTGGAGGCTGAAGGCTGACCTTTATAGAGGTTTACAAAATTCTGAGGGGCATGGATACGGTAAATAGGCAAAGTCTTTTCCCTGGGGTCGTGGAGTCCAGAACTCGAGAGCATAGGTTTCGGGTGAGAGGGGAAAGATATAAAAGAGGCCTATGGGGGAACTGTTTCTCACAGAGGGTGGTATGTGTATGGAATGAGCTGCCAGAGGAAATGGTGGAGGCTGGTACAATTATAACACTTAAAAGGCATTTGGATGGGTAGATGAATAGGAAGGGTTTGGAGGGATATGGGCCGAGTGCTGGTATGTGGGACTAGATTGGGTTGTGATATCTGGTTAGCATGGTCGGGTTGGACCGAAGGATCTGTTTCCATGCTGTACATCTCTATGACTCTATAAAATGTTCCTTCCAATAGTTTTGATCCAAAGACTATAAGGCATCTCTTTCAAAATTCAGTGCAATTATTTGCAAAATTAAAGCAAAAAGCTTAGTAAATTGACTGCTCATATAAAAATTTACAAAAAAAAGACAGGAGTGTGAAAGGTTCTCTTTCCTCCTGAGGGCTGGCTCTAAGGGAGCGAGTTCAGTGTCATGTACTATGCACGTGTAAATAAAGGGTGACTCAATGATGGTATACAGTCCTCTCTGGCTTTATTTCAATGTTCAAGACACCTATTGATAGATTTCCAAAGGCTGGTGTAAGAAAGTGGCATAGAGGTAAATACTCAGCCATGATATAATTGAATGGTGGAGCAGTTTCAAAGGGCTGAATGGCCTCTGTGCTCCTATGTTCCAAAAAGGAGGGAGAAAGAAGGAAAAATGTTGCATCCCTGCTCTTTGTGACTCTTATGTTGGTTCCATTGTAGGGATGCAGTGGTGATGAGAGAGAAATGGCCAAGAATGTGGCTGACATTATCTCCAGGAGGGACAAGCAGAATGTGTGTGAAGGCCAAGAACCGTCTGATTTCTGGGTATCCCTTGGAGGCAAAGCACCGTATGCCAACAGCAAAAGGTATGCTCCCCTGCTGAAGGATCATAATTGGCAAGTGGTTCCTTAGGAGAAAGTGAGGACTGCAGATGCTGGAGATCAGAATTGAGAGTGTGGTGCTGGAAAAGCACAGCAGGTCAGATAGCATCCAAGGAGCAAGAGAATTAATGTTTCAGGCGTAAGCCTTTCATCTGGAATCAGTGGTTCCCTAGGAATAGCACTTTATGGTTTCGTGAATCCTGCTCTTTGTGTGTATTCACCATCTTATTTATGTGCATTTCACTCAGAACAGTACATCCCTTTGGCTCATCAAGCCTGTACTGAGCCATGACACTTTTCTAAACTAAAAACATTCTTCCTCTACACAAGTATCCCTTCATTCCCTGCCAATTCAGGGGCTTTGGAGACTTAGGGATGACTTTATAGAGTTTTTTATAAAATCATGAGAGGCATACATAAGGTGAATAGCCAAGGTCTTTCAAGATTACTTACAGTATGGAAACAGGCCCTTTGGCCCAACAAGTCCACACCGCCCCGCCGAAGCGTAACCCACCCATACCCCTACATCTACATCTACCCCTTTTACCTAACACTACGGGCAATTTAGCATGGCCAATTCACCTGACCTGCACATCTTTGGACTGTGGGAGGAAACCGGAGCACCCGGAGGAAACCCACGCAGACACTGGGAGAACGTGCAAACTCCACACAGTCAGTCGCCTGAGGCGGGAATTGAACCTGGGTCTCTGGCGCTGTGAGGCAGCAGTGCTAACCACTGTGCCACCATGCCGCCCTCAACCAGAGAAGGGGAGTCTAGAACCAGAGGGCATAGGTTTAGGGTGAGAGGGGAAAGATTTTAAAGGGACCTAAGGGGCAACTATTTCACACACGGTGGTGTATGAATGGAATGAGCTGCCAGAGGAAGTGGATGAGGCTGGTATAAATACATCATTTAAAAGGCATCTGGATGGGTATATGAATAGGAAAGGTTTAGAGGGATATAGGCCAAGTGCTGGCAAATGGGACTACATTAATTTAGGATGTCTGGTTGGCATGGATGAGTTGGACTGACAGGTCTGTTTCCATGCTGTAGATCTCTATATCTCTCTGTATCTATAAAGATGCTGCTTAAACGTTGCTAATTTATCTGTCTCCAACACCTCTTCTGGCAGCACATTCCAAGACATTACCTGTGTGTTTTAACAACAAAACTTGCCCCTCATATTTCCGTTAAACCTTTTCCCTTTACCTTTTAATAAGATTAGATTACTTAGTGTGGAAACAGGCACTTTGGCCCAACAAGTCCACACCGACCCGCCGAAGCGCAACCCACCCAGACCTTTACCCCTTCACCTAACACTACGGGCAATTTAGCCTGGCCAATTCACCTGACCTGCACATTTTTGGACTGTGGGAGGAAACCCACGTAGACACGGGGAGAATGTGCAAACTTCACACAGTCAGTCGCCTGAGGTAGGAACTGAACCTGGGTCTCTGGCGCTGTGAAGCAGCAGTGCTAACCATTGCACCACAGTGCCACCCACCTTTTATGTTCCCCCAATAATTGACATTTCTACCCTGGGAAAAGACTCTGAATATCCACTCTGTCCCTGCCTCTTAAATTTGTAAACTTCTATCAAGTCACCCTTCAGCCTCTGACATTCAAGTGAAATCAAACCAAGTTTGTCCAAGCTCTCCTCTTAACTATGGAAATCCAAAATTATATTTTGTCCCAACCTGGGTTTTCGCGACTGTGTGATTATTTATCTTGCTATGTTTAGGATGTGGAAGATCATGCAGCTAAGGTCAGTGAATGAAGTAGTTGATCTACTATGATTTCACTGGCACATGCCTGCGGGGCTGAATGGCCTGCTCCTGTTTCTTTGACAGTGGGCGGAATGCAGAGCAATGGCGTTGTGCTGTAACGGTGGCGATGAGTAACTCTCTCTATTTCAGTTTACAGCATGAACATCAGGCTATTGTCCCACGTCTGTTTGAATGCTCCAACCAAACCGGACGTTTCATTGCCACAGAGATCACAGACTTCACTCAGGACGACCTTGATGATGATGATGTTATGCTTTTGGACACCTGGGAACAGGTTTGTGGAAAGAATAATTCAAGTATCATGCATCAAACCTGTGTTCTATAATCCACTGTGCAATCAGAATAGGTCCCAGGTCCTGAATCAGTCCTTGAGTTTGCTGGATATAGAATGAAAGTAGACCCTGTGGTCATTCAACAGCAAAAGTACAGCATGTGCTGGAATTCCATGTCCTATTGCTCAACGTGGGATCAACGGAGATTGTTCAGGGAGTATGGTTGTGTTGAGAAAGTGGGTAGGATAGTTGAAGGTGCAGATTGGCCATGATCCCAGGGATTGGCAGAATAGGTTGGGACAGACTGAATAGCCTTTATGCACCTTCCAATATGCTTCAGAAGAAGGTAAAGGTGGGGGCCACTGTTTTTAAGGTGGAGGAAGATTATTTCTCATCAAGAGTGGGGAATCAAAGGTTATTGTGGGGTAGATGGGAATGTGAAATTCAGTATACAAACAGATCAGCCATGGTCTTATTGAATGACAGAGCAGGCCCAAAGGGCAGAATAGTCTATGTCTGCTCCTAATTTGTATATGATGCATAGTCAATCTTTCTGGGGTGGAGATAAGGAATTTGGCACTATTTAGTCTGATTTACATCATGCTGCATGTGGTCCTTCTCCGGATGTTCTTAAGAAGGGTCACTGGACCCAAAATGTTAACGCTGTCTTTTCTCTCCACAGATGATACCGGACCTCCTGAGGTTCTCCAGTAATTTCTGGTTTTGTTTCAGATCTTCAGAATCTGCAATACTTTGCATTGGTTCATTCAGCCCTGTCAATGAAACAATGTGCCATGTAGAATTGACAGTCCCAGGAATAAGTGTCAAGATTAGAGTGGTGCTGGAAAAGCGCAGCAGGTCAGGCAGCATCCGAGGAGCAGGAAAAATCGACGTTTCAGGCAAAAGCTCTTCATCAGGGAATAAGTCAATTGATCCAACTGGCTCATGCCAATGATCATGATCCACATTCGCCACCTACCATCATTCCCATCTCATCTGATCACCTCATTCTAAATTCCTTTCTCCCTCATACTCTCATCTCCCCTTAAATACATCGACCCTGTGGGAGCACGTTGCATGTTCTCTGGGTAACGATTTTCTCATTAATCCAATAGGAAATTGATCAGTGACTACACCATTTAACTGGCCCCCAGTTTTGAACTGACCCACCACTTCCCCACTCAAAGCAAAATACTGTGCTGAAAATCTGAAATTCAAAAAAAACATATCTATGGGGAGAGAGACCGTTTAATGTTTCAAGTCCAGTATGTCTCCTTTCTTTCTTTTTTTTTGGGAGTCACCACAGATGCTGCCAGATCTGCTAAATTTCTCCAGCATTTAGTCTTTTTATTTAACATCGTGCTCATCTCAATCCTGTCGGACCCCTTTTCAATGTTATACACCTCTCTTGGAACATTTCTCTCCAGGCAAGAGGCCCAGGTTCTTCCAATGAGTTGGTGCTTAGAAGTTAAATGTGCTCTCTCTCTCTCTCTCTCTCTCTCTCTCTCCCTCCCTCTCTCTCTCTCCAAATGCCAGATTTTCCTATGGATTGGTAATGGAGCCAATGAAAAGGAGAAGGAGGATTCTATTGTCACAGCACAAGAGTACCTCAACACCCACCCAACCAAGCGTGACTCCAGCACTCCAATTGTGATTGTCAAGCAAGGTTTTGAGCCCCCAACTTTCACTGGTTGGTTCATGGCCTGGGACCAATATCTGTGGAATGTAAGTAGGCGGGGTCCAACATGTGTTCACATGACACTTCACTTCCCCAGCTAGGTCAGCTTGCACCTAAAAACAAAAGTGTTTAACGTACAACACACAGTTAGGAAGGCAAATTGTATGTTCGTCTTTGTGTGTTGTGATCACAGCTGAAGGGACTGCTAGACCAGTCAGAATAAAATCTGGCTTGTTTGTGCTTCTCTTTGAAAGATTAGTTAGTGATAGTCAGTCTTCAAAAGATATTCACTTAAGGCTGCATATTTTAACAACAGGATAGAAGATTTTCAAATAACGGAAATAAAAGCAAAGTAATCTAAGTATAGAATGATATTAGAACACACCTCAACACAAAGTTTTATAGAGTCATAGAGATGTACAGCATGGAAACAGACCCTTTGGCCAAAGTTGTCCATGTCGACCAGATATCCCAACCCAATCTAGTCCAATTTGCCAGCATTTAGCTCCTATCCCTCCAAACCCTCCTTATTCATATCCCCATCCTAATGCCTTTTAAATGCTGTAATTGTACCAGCCTCCACCACTTCCTCTGACAGCTCAATCCATGCACTACCCTCTGCATGAAAAAGTTTCCCCTTAGGTCTCTCTTATATCTTTCCCCTCTCGCCCTCTAATTCTGGACACCCCCACTCCAGGGAAGAGACCTTCTCTAGTTATCGTATCCATGCCCCTCAAAATTTTGTAAATCTCTGTAAGGTCTTCCCTCAGCCTCTGATGCTCCAGGGAAAACAATCCCAGCTTATTCAGCCTCTTCCCTATAGCTCAAATCCTCCAACCCTGGCAACATCCTTGTAAATCTTTTCTGAACCCTTTCAGAACATCTTTCCAATAGGAAGGAGACCAGAATTGCACAAAATATTCCATAAGTGGCCTAACCAATGTCCTGTACAGCTGCAACATGACCCCCAACTCCTACACTCAATGCTCTGACCAATAAAGGAAAGCATACCAAATGCCTTCTTCACTACCCTATCTACCTGTAATCATGTTCCTGACACTATCTGTCTCAGAAATTTAAATCCAGAGAAATTTCAGTTTCTATCTCAACTCTTTTTTTGGCTGAATGACCTCTTCCTGTGATGAAGATGCAATGAAACTTCTTTACTGAGTGCCAAAGCAGCCAACCAAATTCTGGGAGGATGTAATGAAAGGAAAGCACTTGCATTTCTATTGTAATGTTTATAACCTCCGATTGTCCTGAAGCAGTTCAGTCATTTAGGGCTTTTGTTCCCTGGAGCGTAGTCCCTGCAAAGAAGGGGCATTACATTGGTAACATCACTGGACTAGTCATCCACAATCCCATTCTCATGTTCTGGGAACAAGAATTTAAAACCAGCCATGGCAGATTAAGAAATTTAAATTCAAGTTTTAAAAATCTGGAATTAAAGACATTGTGTAATAATGATTGTGAAATTGTTGTAAAAAAAATCTATTTGCTCACGAATATCTCTTTCAAGGGAGGAAATTTGCTATCCTTGACTGGTCTGGCCTTTGTGTGACTCGACTTGCAGCAATTATTGCCCAGGAGGCAATGAAATGCATCCGAGCTAGTGAGACCCACAGAATTTAACTTTGGGGGACAAAAAACCTTAAGAGAAATCCCCTGCTCTTATTTTAAACTATGGCCTTCAGGCCTGGGTTAAATATCACTGTGGAAAGACAGCATCTTCGACAGTGTGGCACTCCCTCAGGAAAGCAATGAGACTGCTGTGTGGGATCTGGACATCTAATGATTTTGTTTCTTTTTAAATTCTTCAAGGATGGAAAATATGAAGACTTGAAAGTGGAGTTTGATAATTCTCAAGTTGTTGATGAACTGATCAAAGTAAGCAAGGCTTTCACTGGAAACCATAAGCTGGTGGGGGTTCTGTCTGCTGTATAACATGACAATTTTGAGTTTGAATGTTTATATAAGGAGCCCTTTGCTCTAACTTCTGGTAAACACTCAGCAGCACCGATAGATGGAGAGAATGTTTTGACTCCTTTCAGAGGATGTTAGGGTGAGGGTACAGAGATTTTCTGTGTGAAGGGTCTCATCTGCCTGATACTATTCCAGATGAGAGGCTGCAAAGGATAGGGTTGCTCTTCGAGGACAGAGGGCTAAGAGGAGATCTGAGAGGTTGAAAATCACGAAAGAATGAGTTTGCAGTTACAGAAGGGTCAGACTTAGAAGGAAAGGCTAACAGGGCAACGGGGAAAAAGCAGGCACAGGATATGAATTGGATAGCTCTTTCCAAGAGCAGCCTAGGAACAATGAGATGAATAGCTTCCTTTCTCTGAGATTACAATTCTGGCTGGATTGCAACCTGTTGCGCTTACTTTGTGCTTACAGGAAAGGATGGGGTAATGATCGATTCAGTGGACTAAAGGGTCTGGCTGAATCTCTGGGGACCCAGCTTGGGAACTGGGTGGAACCTGTATTTAGTTCATAAATATGGGATATTGAGAGAACTGCCATCATTGGGACTATGGCAACTATAATTGATTATTGTAAAAAACCATCTGGTTCACTAACGGGGGAGTAGATAGGAATGCGGAGTAACCCGATCAGTCAAGATCTTGCTGAATGGAAATATGGGCTTGTGGGGCCAAATGGCCTACTTGTGCTCCCAATTTGTATGTTTGCATGTTACACTGCCCACTAAGCTACAATTACAACAATTTTTCTTAAAATCAGATCATTTCTATTTAAAACCATTTTTGTTTTCTGTCTCTCTTCTCCCCGTTTTCAGGATATGAAGTCAGTCCAAATTTCTGTGAATTACAATAATGAATCATCAGTTAGAGGACCTGTCCAGACTTACCCAGCAGAGCAACTGATTAATAAGTTGCCTGAGGAACTGCCCCCAGGAGTGGATTCTACACGGAAGGAGGTGAGTCATGGAAAATTGATGGGTCTTATCCTCATCGTAGAGTGACCAAGTAGCATGTGCATGCTCACTGTCACTGCTGCTTCTGATGCTAGCATTGAGGTGATGTAGAAGAGCTTGCAGAAAGGAAATGGGGACTAGTTAGAATCATTGGGTTTTGCAGCCTGTGCTTGTAGCTGTTCTTAGTGGAAGATCTGACATGATATGTGACGTTCATCTGCCCCATGTCATCTTTCCTACCCACCGCAACCACCCTGTGACATTTGTCATCCAAATCCACCCAGGTGGACCCCTCTTTCTGTTTTTCACCACCTTTGCACTGGTTGATTAGCTCAGTTGGCAGGGTGTTTGGTTTGCAATATACAGAGGAGCAAACCAAAGTGCAGGTTCAAATCCCATACCAGCTGATGTTGTGAGTTTTTCAGACTTTGCCTTGGGTATAATGGGATATTGCTAAGGTCTTATCTTTTCCATTTGTCACACAGGAGTACCTCTCAAATGAAGATTTCCTGATCGTTTTCAATATGTCAAGAATAAAATTTGATGCAATGCCAGAGTGGAAACAGAGGAACTTGAAGAAAGAAAAGGGTTTGTTTTAGAGACATAAACCGAATGATGTGGCTCTATTAAAAAAAAATTTGTATTAATTCCAAACGGTGTTTGACTTGACTTAAATCTGTTTGGAAAGAGCCATTGACTTTTATTTAAAACATAGCCTGCCACAAATCATTTTAATGCTTGTCTAGGTTGCTGTGTGAGAATGTAGATCAGCTGACTTTTGTTTTTCCTCCAGTGCTGAATTACTGTAAACTACTTTGTTCCTGAAGTAGCTTTCCATTTCAGTTGAGATGTGACAACTGCAATTCTAAAATCAGGAGGCTCTCTAGCCACATCTACTGCAGAATCCCCATTCTCCTACCAACAGAAAAATAAACAAAACCATAGTTTGAGAGGTTACCTTTAAAAACCTACTGCTTTTGAAGAGAGCAGTACTGTGCTGTACAGAAAGATCAAAACTTCTTGAGACAGGTTTCCCAGTGTTCTAAGGACATATTAGAAATTACTTATAGGTTCTTTTTTAAAGTTTGTTTGTTTAAATTCTGCATAATCTTCTATTCTGGATGAACGGTGAGACACCTTACAATTAGGTCTTGGCTTGACCTGCTGTGGAATTGTCTTTTTTTATTAAAAAGAGAGGCTGTTTCAGGAGCACGTTGCTAAAATAGCACTCACTTTGAATGTCATTACTGACAAAATGCCATTTGCTGCTGCTTTTTCTCTCTTCCCCACCCAGACTTGAAGCAGTGTTGGAAATTTGAAAACAGTACAAAATTAACGAGACATAACACTGCATGTGTCCTGCACCTTGTTGAATCTGGAATAAAGCAGCAAGGCAGCTAATTCCTTGGATTAGCTTTTGCATGGTTTCAAATCCCAGAGTGGCTCACTTTCCGGATGTTTTTCCCATCTTCCCACCTCAAAAACATGGCCAGCTTCAGTTCTCTAAATCTCCTCTACTTTGCCTGTTTATAAAGAGTGTGTTAAAAATTTCTGTCAATAACAAGAATCGACATGGAGGCCAACATTTCAGTTCTACGAATGAGGCGGGGTGAGTGGGGATGTGTCTGAATAGCACTGCATGAACCACTGGTGATGTGGGTGTCAATTCATTTCAACTTCCAAATAGGCACGAGATGTATTCACATGAATTGTCCACAAAAATAAAAATGAAATGGTTCCTGCAATGTGTTCTTTGCTTTTTTAAGATAGGAAGAGGGGCCTGAATTGTATCATTGGGTGGCGTGGTGGCTCAGTGGTTAGCACTGCTGCCGCTCTGTCAGGGACCTGGGTTCGATTCCAGCCTTGGGCGATTGTGCGAACTCCACACAGACATTCTCCCTGTGTCTGTGTGGGTTTCCTTTGGGTGCTCTGGCTTCCTCTCTCAGTCCGAAGATGTGCAGGTTAGGTGAACTGGCCATGCTAAATTGCCCATAGTGTTGTCTAGGTTAGGTGCATTAGGGGAAATGTAAACTAGTAGGGTAGGGGAATGGGTCTGGATGGGATACTCCTCGGAGGGTCGGTGTGGACTTGTTGGGCCAAATGGTCTATTTCCACACTAGGGATTCTATTACAGAGGAGGTTGGACTATAGGGATCCCTGATTCATGTATGTCCAATTTACAAACACCATCTCATGCAGAGTTGTAATTTTAAAGACTCAATGTGGTTATATTTCTCATTTTTAAATGTTGCCCTGACTTGAACACAAATCGACTTGCAAGCAGGCTCCCGAGCAGAACCTGGAACTCCTTGTGATCTCAATAATTATTGAAGGTTGGAACTCAGAGCAGGGAGCTCTGACCTTTATCCTTGCTGACAGATTGTGAATAAAGTTTAATAGGAAGCATGACTCCTGGCCTGATCTTGTTTGAAGAGCCTAAACTAAAATGTGATCAACTATTAGGGTGGTGATGTCTATTCAATACCCCTTTCTGCAGCAATGACTGCTATTGTACAGTAAAAAATATTTATTTCCATTCATTCATTCATGGGCTGTAGGTGTTTCTGGACTTTCACTTTCCTGCATTTTCCTGTAACGTTGATTCCCTTACCGATTTAAAAACTGTCTATCTCAGCCCTGAATATGACTCATCCCCGACAACACTCTGTGGTAAAGAGGATGAGTTCAAAACTCAGTTTGAGAAACTGAATTTAGTTTCCTCAAAAGAAAATCTGAAGCTAGAAAGCTGGTGTTCGTGTAAGTTGTCATGAATCTATTTTGATGGCACTAGAGCCTAAAGGGACTCCCAATGAGGGGATGGAGACTTTCTTGCATAGTGCCCTGACTCCTATTGACTTTAGATCACTTCACGAAGCAGTTAGGAATAATGAGCCTTTTTTTGTCTCAACCACCTACCAGCAGAAGCCTCCAGAATCAACAATACAACCCCAACATTCTGATAAAAGGAGAGATAATGTCAGACTTCAACTGAGGAAAATTTAATGAGCTGAGTAATTTTTTTAATCCATTGGGACATGGTGTTGGAAGGTGAGGCCTAATGGAGGTTTCAACAAAGTTGAAGCAATAAGGTTTTTCACTGGTGAAAGATTTCATTTATTATTGTCACATGTACTGAGATACAGTGAAAAGTATTGTATTGCATACTAACCAGACAAATCATACCTTGCGTATCTACATCTGGGTAATAGAACAGAATGCAGAATATAGTGTTAAAGCTATAGAGAAGGATCAACTCTAATATATGAGAGGAAGTGAGGATTGTAGATCGACTCTGATATTAGGTACTTTGTGTGGAAACAGGCCCTTCGGCCCAACAAGTCCACACCGACCCTCAGAAGAGCAACCCACCCAGACACATTCCCCTACATATACCCCTTCACCTAACACTACTGGAAATCTAGCATAGCTAATTCACCTCACCCGCACATCTTTGGACTGTGGGAGGAGGTGGAGATGGAGATGGTCAAGAGCTTCAAGTTCCTAGGAATAAATATCACCAACAATCTGTCTGGTCCATCCACATCAACGCTACAATCATGAAAGCACACCAATGCCTCTACTTCCTCAGGAGGCTAAGGGAATTCCGCATCTCCACAATAACTCTTTCCAATTTTTAGAAATGCACCACAGAACGCATCTTATTTGGATGCATCACAGCTTGGTATGGCAACTGCTCTGCCCAAGACCAGAAGAAATTACAGAGTTGTGAACTCAGCCCAGTCCATCACACAAACTAACCTTCCATCCATTGACTCCATCTATACTGCTCACTGCCTTGGGAAAGCAGCCAATATCATCAAAAACCCCTCTCTCCCTGGTTATACTCTCCTCTAGGAGAAAGTGAGGACTGCAGATGCTGGAGATCAGAGCTGAAACTGTGTTGCTGGAAAAGCGCAGCAGGTCAGGCAGCATCCAAGGAGCAGGAGAATCAACGTTTCAGGCATGAGCCCGAAGAAGGGCTTACGCCCGAAACATCGATTCTCTTGCTCCTTGGATGCTGCTTGACCTGCTGTGCTTTTCCAGCAACACATTTTCAGTTATACTCTCCTCTACCCTCTTCCATTGGGCAGAAGATACAAAAGTTTGAAAACATGTACCATCAGATTTAAAAACAGCTTCTTTCCCAATGTCATCAGACTTATGAATGGACCTCTCATATCGTGGGTGGCACAGTGGTTAGCACTGCTGCCTCACAGTGCCAGAGACCCGGGTTCAATTCCCGCCTCAGGCAACTGACTGTGTGGAGTTTGCACATTCTCCCTGTATCTGCGTGGGTTTCCTCTGGGTGCTCCAGTTTCCTCCCACAGTCCAAAAATGTGCAGGTTAGGTGAACTGGCTATGCTAAATTGCCTGTAGTGTTAGGGGTGGGGTAAATGTAGGGGAATGGGTCTGATGGGTGGCAGGTCGGTTTGGACTTGTTGGGCTGAAGGGCCAACTTCTACACTGTAAGTAATCTAATCTAAACAGCCCCATTGATTCAGACAGGGACATGTCCTCCACTCCGCTTCCTGAAGTCAATGACCAGCTCCTTCATTTTGCTGACATTGAGGGAGAGATTGTTGTCTTTACACCAAGCCACTCAGTTTCCTCTTTCCTGTCATTGTTTGAGATCCAACCCACAACAGTGGCATCATCAGCAAATCTCTAAATGGAGCTTAGAGCTGAATTTGGCCACAGAGTCTGGGTAAGGGGCTGAGTACACAGCCTTATGGGGCATGAGTATTGAGGATAATTGTGGAGATGGTGTTAGAACATAGAACATAGAACATAGAACAATACAGCACAGAACAGGCCCTTCGGCCCATGATGTTGTGCCGAACTTCTATCCTAGATTAAGCACCCATCCATGTACCTATCCAAATGCCGCTTAAAGGTCGCCAATGAATCTGACTCTACCACTCCCTCGGGCAGCGCATTCCATGCCCCCACCACTCTCTGGGTAAAGAACCCACCCCTGACATCTCCCCTATACCTTCCACCCTTCACCTTAAATTTATGTCCCCTTGTAACACTCTGTTGTACCCGGGGAAAAAGTTTCTGACTGTCTACTCTATCTATTCCTCTGATCATCTTATAAACCTCTATCAAGTCACCCCTCATCCTTCGCCGTTCCAACGAGAAAAGGCCGAGAACTCTCAACCTATCCTCGTACGACCTACTCTCCATTCCAGGCAACATCCTGGTAAATCTTCTCTGCACCCTCTCCAAAGCTTCCACATCTTTCCTAAAGTGAGGCGACCAGAACTGCACATAAAGTCCTGTACAGCTGCAACATCACCTCACGACTCTTGAATTCAATCCCTCTGCTAATGAACGATAATACTCCATAGGCCTTCTTACAAACTCTATCCACCTGAGTGGCAACCTTCAAAGATCTATGTACATAGACCCCAAGATCCCTCTGTTCCTCCACCTGACCAAGAACCCTACCATTAACCCTGTATTCCGCATTCTTATTTGTTCTTCCAAAATGGACAACCTCACACTTGGCAGGGTTGAACTCCATCTGCCACTCCTCAGCCCAGCTCTGCATCATATCTAAGTCCCTCTGCAGCCGACAACAGCCCTCCTCACTGTCCACAACTCCACCTATCTTTGTATCATTTGCAAATTTACTGACCCACCCTTCGACTCCCTCATCTAAGTCATTAATAAAAATTACAAACAGCAGAGGACCCAGAACTGATCCCTGCGGAACTCCACTTGTAACTGGACTCCATGCTGAATATTTACCATCTACCACCACTCTCTGACTTCGACCGGTTAGCCAGTTTTCTATCCAATTGGCCAAATTTCCCTCTATCCCATGCCTCCTGACTTTCCGCATAAGCCTACCATGGGGAACCTTATCAAATGCCTTACTAAAATCCATGTACACTACATCCACTGCTCTACCCTCATCCACATGCTTGGTCACCTCCTCGAAGAATTCAATAAGACTTGTAAGGCAAGACCTGCCCTTCACAAATCCGTGCTGGCTGTCCCTAATCAAGCAGTGTTTTTCAAGATACTCGTAAATCCTATCCCTCAGTACCCTCTCCATTACTTTGCCTACCACAGAAGTAAGACTAACTGGCCTGTAATTCCCGGGGTTATCCCTATTCCCTTTTTTGAACAGGGGCACAACATTCGCTACTCTCCAGTCCCCTGGTACCACCCCAGTTGCCAGTGAAGACGAGAAGATCTTTGCCAACGGTACTGCAATTTCCTCTCTTGCTTCCCACATAATCCTAGGATATATCCCGTCAGGCCCGGGGGACTTGTCTATCCTCAAGTTGTTCAAAATGTCCAACACATCTTCCTTCCTAACAGGTATCTCTTCTAGCTTATCAGTCCGTTTCACATTCTCCTCTTCAACAATACGGTCCCTCTCGTTCGTAAATACTGAAGAGAAGTACTTGTTCAAGACCTCTCCTATCTCTTCCGACTCAATATACAGTCTCCCACCACTGTCCTTGATCGGACCTACCCTCGTTCTCGTCATTCTCAGGTTTCTCACATACGCATAGAATGCCTTGGCGTTATCCTTGATCCTATCCGCCAGGGATTTTTCATGCCCTCTCTTAGCTCTCCTAATCCCTTTCTTCAGGTCCCTTCTGGCTATCCTGTATCCCTCCACTGCTCTGTCTGAACCTTGTTTCCTCAACCTTATGTAAGCCTCCTTCTTCCTCTTTACTAGACATTCAACCTCCCTCGTCAACCAAGGCTCCCTCACACGACCATTTCTTTCCTGCCTGATCGGTACATACATATCAAGGACACGTCGTATCTGCTCCTTGAAAAAGTCCCACATTTCCACCACATCCTTCCCTGACAGCCTATGCTCCCAACGTATGCTCCTCAAATCCTGTCTTACAGCATCGTAATTTCCCTTCCCCCAATTGTAAAAACTTCCCTGTTGTGCGCACCTATCTCTCTCCATAACCAAGGTGAAAGTCACAGAATTGTGGTCGCCATCACCAAAATGTTCACCCACTAACAAGCCCACCACTTGTCCCGGTTCGTTACCGAGTACCAAATCCAATATGGCCTCCCCTCTGGTTGGACAATCTACATACTGCGTTAGAAAAGCTTCCTGGACACACTGCACAAACACCGCCCCATCCAATCTACTTGATCTAAAGAGCTTCCAATCAATATTTGGGAAGTTGAAGTCGCCCATGACTACGACCCTGTGGCTTCTGCACCTTTCCAAAATCTGTTTCCCAATCTGTTTCTCCACATCTCTGCTGCTATTGGGGGGCCTATAATAAACACCCAACAAGGTGACTGCACCTTTCCTATTTCTGACTTCAGCCCATACTACCTCCAGAGGCAGATCCCCCTCAAACTTCCTTTCTGCAGCCGTTATACCATTTCTAATTAGCAATGCCACCCCCCCTCCTTTTTTACCACCCTTCCTAATCTTACTGAAACATCTGTAACCAGGAACCTCCAACAGCCATTCCTGTCCCTCATCTATCCATGTTTCCGTGATGGCCACAACATCGTAGTCCCAGGTACCGATCCACGCCTTAAGTTCACCCACCTTATTTCTGATACTCCTTGCATTGAAGTATACGCACTTGAGCCCATCTCTGTGTCCGCAAGTAGTCTCTGTCAGTGCTACCTTCTCCACAGCCTCCCTACAGTCTTGGACATCCTGACACACAGCTAGCTTACTTGCTGGACTACAAGTCCGGATCCCATCCCCCTGCCAAATTAGTTTAAACCCCCCCGAAGAGTGCTAGCAAACCTACCCCCCAGGATATTGGTGCCCTTCTGGTTCAGGTGCAACCCGTCCTGTTTATACAGGTCCCACCTTCCCCAGAATGCAGTCCAATTGTCCAAATATCTGAAGCCCTCCCTCCTACACCATCCTTGCAGCCACGTGTTCAACTGCACTCTCTCCCTATTCTTTGCCTCTCTGTCACGTGGCACCGGCAACAACCCAGAGATGACGACTCTGTCTGTCCTAGCTTTTAGCTTCCAGCCTAACTCCTTGAGCTCTTGAATGACCTCCCCACCCCTCTTCCTACCTATGTCGTTGGTGCCAATGTGTACCACGACTTCTGGCTGCACACCCTCCCCCTTAAGGATTCTGAAGACACGGTCCGAGACGTCTCGGACCCTAGCACCTGGGAGGCAACAAACCATCCGAGAGTCTCGCCCATGTCCACAGAACCGCCTGTCCGTCCCTCTAACTAGAGAGTCCCCTATAACTAGCGCTCTCCTCTTCTCCCCCTTTCCCTTCTGAATCTCAGAGCCACAGACCCCTTCACTGCAGCTTACACCTGCAAGGCTGTCCCCCCCAACAGTTTCCAAAGCTGCATACTTATTATTTAGGGGAACGACCACAGGGGAACCCTGCACTGCCTGCTTCTTCCCCTTCCCACCTCTAACTGTTACCCAGCTACCTCTGTTCTCTGGCGTAACTATGTCCCTGTAGCTTCTATCGATCACCCTCTCAGCCTCTCGAATAATCCTCAGCTCATCCAGCTCCAGTTCCAGTTCCCTAACTCGTTCGGTGAGGATCAGGATCTGACTGCATTTCCTGCACACGAAGTCGGCAGGAGTATCGGTGGTCACCCCTACCTCAAACATCCTGCAGGAGGAACATTCCACCGCCTGCGCTGCCATGACTGTACACTGTCTCCAAAAACAAGAACACTGAGTCAATAACCTGTGGAGTTTAAAGTTAGGTTAGAGGAGGAGGATGGGAGGGAGGCCCTACGGAAGTAGGACCTGGGGTCTAGAACACACCCACTCAAATACTAATCACTTGCCTTCCCGCCCAGCTATGCGCTCCAACCTCACCTATTCACCTATTCTTGTTGTCACCTATTCTTACCGATTGCAGTCTGCAGGTCAGGAAGTCGAGAATCCAGTTGAGGAGGGGAGCGTAGAGTCCTATGTCCCAGAGTTTGGAGATGGGTTTTGTTGGAATTATGGTGTTGGAGATAAAATCAATAAATAGGAGTTTGATGTAGGTGTCCTTGTTATCCAGATGTTCAAGGGATGAGTGCAGGGCCAGGGAGATGAAGATGATTTATTGTTACTTGTATTCTACAATGAATAATACAGTAAAATATAGTTTAAAAACCCCAACCATTGCCATATTCAATGCCCTTTTGAATAGTTTTAAGGATTCAAAGATATAGTTGAAAGAGAGTCCAAGTTCGTTCTGCCTCCTCTGCCATGGGCCTGAGCTCTAAGCTACCTGTCTAATGACACCTGCACTGCCACTCTCCTCCAATGCTTCATTAGTGTCTGCACTGAACACCCCCACCCCCCCCACCCCATGTCAGAGTCATCACTCTCCAGGTGCCATCTCTTTGTGGCTGGGTCCACCTCGCCAATGGGCTACCGATGATGGGTCCTGTGCTAGACCCACACTTGACCTACAACCACTTCTGCTGTCGCTGCCACCTTGGCGATAACCAGGAGACTCTGACTTCACTCCAGCCACTGTTGCATTGCCAATGGCTGGAATCTCTGCTCTGGTCCTTCCACAACCAGGATTCACTCACTCTGCTGCCAGGCCAGGGCAGGCCAAGACTTCTGCTCTGGCCACCAATTCCAAGCAGCCTCATTGGAACGAGTCTGTTTCTTACAACCAGGCTTATGCCCAAATGTTGATTCTCCTGCTCCTTGGATGCTGCCTGACCTTCTGTGGTTTTCCAGCACCAACCTCACGACTCTGTACGACTTTCTGTACCAGCCCCTCATGCTTCAGTTTGTGCGTGTAAGCCAAAATTTGATTTGATTTATTTTCACGTGTACTCAAGTGAAAAGCTTTGTTTATAAGCAGTACAGGCAGAACATAGTAAGCAAGGACATACAGGTTTTAGGGTGAAAAAGAAATTAGATGGAGGCATACAGATTACATTGCAGAGGGCATGTGCTAGGCAAGATTAACATTAGAAAGATCAGCATTATTTGAAGTTAGAGAGTCCATTCATCAGTGAAATAATAGCAGGGAAGAAACTATTCCTGAACCTGCTGGTGCATATGTTCAAGCTTCTGGACTTTCTGCCTAACAGAAGAGGATGTAGGAGAGCATTAAGATGACATTAAGTCTGATTTACCAAACTGTAGGGGAGGGGATGGAACAGTAAGCGTCGTTGATGACTGTTTAGCAATGTCCACGGTGTTTGGGCTTCTGATGGGACAGGAGATGTGTTGGCAGTATCTTGGTGGCATTCCTGATGAAGGGCTTTTGCCCGAAACGTCGATTTCGCTGCTCGTTGGATGCTGTCTGAACTGCTGTGCTCTTCCAGCACCACTAATCCAGTACTGTAGTGGTTGGCCTGTATGAAGTCCCTGGCTGTGATGAAGAAGGCCTTGGGGTATTCATCTCAAGGCTATTTGTAGCGGTGTATATTTCATCAAGTGTGCTTTTTTGCATCATTTAAACACTGTGATAAAGATTATTATTCATCTAAGACTCTGATTTCCACACACTAGTGCAACTATTTTTTAAAAATTCTATTAATTTTCCATAGATAAAATAACACAATTATATTACTGGTTGAGTAATTCAGAAGACTTTAGATGTTAGTTCAAATCTCTTCACTGTAGCCATGAAATTTAAATTCAATTAATAGAAGTCCATCTGGTTCAGTTATGTCCTGCAGGGAAGAAAATCTGCTATCCCTAACTGGTCTGGTCTAGTTGTGACTCCAGAACCACAGCAATGGGTTAACTCTTAATTACCTTAGATACCTCACAGGAATTGTTTTATGAGCAAAAGTTAAACAGATTTGGATTCTATTCACTGGAGTTTAGAAGAGTGAAAGGTGATCTCACTGAAACATTGGATTCTTAAGGGGCTTGACAGGATAAGTGCTGAGAAGATGTTGCCCCTCATGGGAGAGTCTAGGACTAAAGGTCATGGTCTCGGAATATAGGGATGCCAATTTAAGACTGAGGTGAAGAGGAATTTGTTCTTTGAGGATTGAGAGTCTTTGGAACTCCTAGCTACAGAGAGCTGTGCGGCATGTCCTTCCGTGTATTTAAGGCTAAGTTAGATCGGTAGAGGAATTAAGGATTATGGGGAAAAGGCAGGAAAATGAACATGAGGAATGTGGTTGTTAGTTTGCTCATTGAGCTGGTAGTTGTTATGCCAACGTTACATCACTGTGCTCGGTAACATCACCAATGCGACTGGTGAAGCGTTGTTTTCCTCCACTTAATATTTATATGATCCGTTAAGGTGGGTGTTGTCATTTCTGGTTTTGCTCTGCAGTGGCTTGTATCTGGGGTCTATTTCTACATGCTTGTAGATGGCATTCAGGCCTGTAGGAATTCCCATGCATATCTCTGGTTAGCGTGTCCTAGGATGGTTACATTGTCCTAGTCAAACTGATGGCCCTCCTTGTCTGTGTGTACTGAGATAAGGGAGAATTAATTGTGCCGTTTTCCTCCTAGTTGGTGTTTGTGTATCCAGATTGTTAGTTTACTATCGGTCTGTCTGATGTAGTGTTTATGACAGTTGTTACATGGAATTTTGTATATTATTGTTGGTCCTGCATGTTGTGGGTACAGGGCGTTTCATTTTTGTGAGTAGTTGGTTTGGTGGGCTGTGGGTTGGTGTGCTACCATGATTCCCAGTGGACATAGGGGTCTGTTTTGTTCTTAATAAAGGGCAGGGTAACCAGTGTATTGGGGCATAAAGTGTCCTCTTGGCATTGTCTGTCTGATAGACATGGGCAGTCAAAGATATTGGGTTATCTGTTGTTTCTGAAGGCATGGTTAGGTGTTCTTTCTCATTTTCAAGTGGTTCTGGTGTGTTACAGTGTCATTTAAATAGTGTCCTGACACATCTCTGTTTGTGGACATTGGGATGACAGCTGGTGTAATTAAGGATTTGGTCCGTGTGGGTTTTCTTCCTATATTCTTTGGCAAGGAATTCACTGTTGGTCACCCATTCCACCATGACATCTGGGAATAGGAGTTCATTGTTGTTCTCCTCTTCTCTGGTGAATTTGACACCAGTGAATATGTTGTTGATGAAATGGTGTGATTCCTCTAAAATTGTGCATTTGATGACAAATGTGTCATCCACGTATCAAATCCATAGCTTTTTGATGGATCAGGGGAAGGGCTGTGCTTTCCAGTCTTTACATAATTGCTTCTGCTATGAGTCCTGAAATTGGTGATCCGAGAGGTGTCGAGAGTGGTGCTGGAAAAGCACAGAAGGTCAGGCAGCATCCGGGGAGCAGGAGAATCGACATTTTGGGCATTAGCCCTTCTGCAAGAATTCCTAATGAAGGACTTATGCATGAAACATTAATTCTCCTGCCCCTTGGATGCTTCTTGACTGCTGTGCTTTTCCAGTACAACACTCTCAACTCTGATCTCCAGCATCTGCAGTCTCACAATGGACAATAGGTGTAGGAGTAGGCCATTTGGCCCTTCGAGCCAGCACCACCATTCATTATGATCATTGCTGATTATCCACAATCAGTATCCTGTTCCTGCCTTATCCCCATAACCCTTGATTCCACTGTATTTAAGAGCTCTATCCATCTCTTTCTTGAAAGTATCCAGAGACTTGGCCTCCACTGCCTTCTGGAGCAGAGCTTTCCACATATCCACCACTCTCTGGGTGAAGAAGTTTCCCCTCAACTCTGTTCTAAATGGCCTACCCCTTATTTTTAAACTGTGTCCTTTGGTTCTGGACTCACCCATTAGTGGAAACATGCTTCCTGCCTCCAGAGTGTCCAATCTTTTAATAACCTTATACGTCTCAATCAGATCCCCTCTCAGCCTTCTAAACTCAAGTGTATACAAACCCAGTCGCTCCAATCTTTCAGCATAAGATAGTCCCGCCATTCCGGGAATTGACCTTATGAACCTATGGTGCACTCTGTCAATCTGTCACGACCTCAAATGTGGGGACCTAAACTGCACACAATACCCTAAGTGCGGCCTCCCCAGGGCATTGTACAGCTGCAGAAGGACCTCTTTGCTCCTATACTCATTTCCTCTTGTTATGAAGGCCAGCATGCTATTAGCTTTCTTCACTGCCTGCTGTATCTGCATGCTTGCTTTCATTGACTGATGTACAAGAACACCTAGACCTCGTCGTATTCCCCATTACCGAACATGACTCAATTTAGATAGTAATCTGCCTTCATGTTCTTGCCACCAAAGTGGATAGCCACACATTTATCCACATTAAACTGCATCTGCCATGCATCTGTCCATTCACCTAGCCTGTCCAAGTCACCCTGTATTCTCATAACATCATCCTCACATTTCACCCTGCCACACAGCTTTGTGTCATCAGCAAATTTGCTAATATTACTTTTGATACCTCCATTTATACCATTAATGTATATTGTAAACAGCTGCGGTTCCCAGCACTGAACCTTGTGGTACTCCACTGGTCACCGCCTGCCATTCTGAAAGGGACTTGTTTATGACTACTCTTTGCTTCCTGTCAGCCAACCAATTTTCATTTCAAGCGCAGCAGGTCAGGCAGCATCAAAGGAGCAGGAGAATCGACATTTCAGGCATAAGCCCTTCTTCAGGAATGAGGAGGGTGTGCCAAGCAGGCTAAGATAAAAGGTAGGGAGGAGGGACTTGGGGGAGGGGCGTTGGGAATGTGATAGGTGGAAGGAGGTCAAGGTGAGGGTGATAGGCCGGAGAGGGGTTGGGGGTGGAAAGGTCAGGAAGAAGATTGCAGGTCAAGAAGGCGGTGCTGAGTCTGAGGGTTGGGACTGAGAAAAGGTGGGGGGAGTGGAAATGAGGAAGCTGGAGAAATCTGCATTCATCCCTTGTGGTTGGAGGGTTCCTAAGCGGAAGATGAGGCGCTCTTCCTCTAGGCGTCGTGTTGCCATGGTCTGGTGATGGAGGAGGCCAAGGACCTGCATGTCCTTGGTGGAGTGGGAGGGGGAGTTAAAGTGTTCAGCCACGGGGCGGTTGGTGTGGGTGTCCCAGAGGTGTTCCCTGAAATGTTCTGCAAGTAGGTGGCCTGTCTCCCCAATGTATAGGAGGCCACATCGGGTGCAGCGGATGCAGTGTGTGGAGGTGCAGGTGAATTTGTGACGGATATGGAAGGATCCCTTGGGGCCTTGGAGGGAGGTGAGGGGGTAGGTGTGGGCACAAGTTTTGCATTTCTTGCAGTTGCAGGGGAAGGTGCCGGGAGTGGAGGTTGGGTTGGTGGGGGGGCGTGTGTGGACCTGACGAAGGAGTCGCGGAGGGAGTGGTCTTTCCAGAAAGCTGGTAGGGGAGGGGAGGGAAATATATCCTTGGTGGTGGGGTCTGTTTGGAGGTGGTGGAAATGACGAAGGATGATACGATGTATCTGGAGGTTGGTGGGGTGGTAGGTGAGGACCAGTGGGGTTCTGACTTGGTGGCGATTGGAGGGGCGGGGTTCAAGGGCGGAGGAGCGGGAACTGGAGGAGATGCAGTGAATAGCATCGTTGACCTGCTGCACTTTTCCAGCAACACATTTTTCAGCTCTGATCTCCAGCATCTGCAGTCCTCACTTTCTCCTAATTTTCATTTCAAGTCAGTATTTTGCCCCCAATACCATATGCCCTAAATTTGCTCACTAATCTCCTATGGGGACTTTATCAAAGGCTTTCTGAAAGTCCAGAAACACTACATCCACAAGTTCTCCCTTGTCCATCTTCATAGTTACATCCTCAAAAAATTCCAGATGAGCAGTCAAGCACAATTTCCCCTTCATAAATCCATGCTAACTCTGACCTATCCTGTTACTGCTATCCAAATGAGTTGTAATTTCATCTTTTATAATTGACTCCAGCATCTTTCCCACCACTGACATCAGGCCAACCACTCTATAATTCCCTGTTTTCTCTCTCCCTTCTTTACTGAAAAGTGGAACGATGTTAGCCACCCTCCAATCTGCAGGAACTGATCCTGAATCTATAGAATATTGGAAAATGATTACCAATGCGTCCATGATTTCTCGAGCCAGCTCCTAGGAGTATCCTGGGATGCAGACCATCAGGTCACTTTCTCCTAGATCCAAGAGGTGTGCCATTGATTTATAATGTGGTTATAATTTGTTCATATACTTGGCTGTTAAAGATGAAGTGAGTGGTGAGGCATAAGTTTGAGCATATTGTCCTTGCTGATAGTGTTTTTGGTGGGTCAGCGTTTCTGGTTCTTCCTATAGTGCTGTGAGTGTTTCTTTGGCTAGTGGTATGTCATTGGAAGTGAACAGTGCTGTAATGTCAAAGTAAATCATCATTGTCATCAATTTTAATGTTTTTGATGTTGAGGTAGGGGAAGGTGTGTCTGAGTGGGATGCTCGTTGGAGGATTGGTGTGGATTAGATGGGCTGAATGCGATTCTAAAAGTTCTGGTTCTATTGCCACCACGAGTCCTTGCTCTGGGAACTGCCATGACAATTATCAATCCATGCTGCCAACAATGCAGCCATCATCCTGCCAACACCACTCGGCTCTTGAAGATTAGGAAAGATAAAAAAGACAAAAATACATAAAGGATCCTTTACAAAATTATGAGGGGCATGGATAGGATAAATAGACAAAGTCTTTTCCCTGGGGTCGGGGAGTCCAGAACTTGAGGGCATAGGTTTACGGTGAGATGCTGTACATCTCTGACTATGTCTCTATGATCCACCAGCATGGAGTAGACAGTCTCAAATGAGCCCCAACACTAACTACAGTGCTGACACCTCCATCTTACTTCCCTCTTTTGTATTCTGTGTGGGGTTTCTGCCCATTGCCCTGGTTGCAATGGTCATTGGCAATACTAACCAAGATGGTACAGTCACCTCCTGTCCAATGGTGCCCTAATCCAAGATGGTGGCCGTGGCTTCACTTTCTGACGTTTCCAATTGGCCAGACCTCCGTTTCGGGGCCTTTAACCACGGGCAAGGAGAAATGGTGTCTAACTTAATGCCCAGGATATTTTTCAAAAATAAACTTTGAAAAGTAAAGGCCAGTTGCGTTTTATTCCTCTTCTGGACAATATTTAAACATGGGTCGCGGCTACTTGGCGATGCGGATAACAAACAAAATTCAATGAAATATTCCTCGAGGCCCCCATCCCTTCTCTGGCATTTAGTCGCCCGCGGGGGGTGAAGGCGCAAAAACAAAAGGTGAGGCGGGCGGGCGGAAAACAAACCGCGAGTGCGGGGACAGTGAGGGAGGCGGAGGGCGCCGCCAGCTGGGGGCTGACGCTGGGACCTCGGGGAAGGTGGGTAACCGGCCCCGGTCCCGTGTGTGAGGGAGGCCGCAGGAGGAGTCCCGACTGTGAGAGAGAGGCGGGCGGGCCCCGTAGGCAAGGGAGGGCCTAGAGGGACAAGCCACCCCTCCCCAAAACCCACCCCAATCCCCCTCAATCATCTTCCCCCCCCCCTCCGTAAACTGATACAATTAAAATCAACCAACCACTGCCCAAACCTGTCCTCCCTCTCCTCCTCCCCCTCCCAAACCCCTTCCTCCTTTTCCCCACTGTCCTCTTCCCCCTTCCCCCTCTTCCTCCTCTTCCCCTCCCTCCCCTCTTCCCCTCCCTCCCCTCCTCCCCTCTTCCTCCCCTTCTCTCTCCCTCTTCCTCCCCTCTTCCTCCCCTTCCCCTTCCCCCTCTTCCCCTTCCTCCCCTCTTCCTCTTCCTCCCCTTCTCCCTCTTCTTCCCCTTCCCCCTTCCCCCTTCCCCTTCCCCCCTTCCCCCCTTCCCCTTCCCCTTCCTCCCCTTCTCCCTCTTCCTCCTCCCCTCTTCCTCCCCTTCTCCCTCTTCCTCCCCTTCCCCTTCCTCCCCTTCTCCCTCTTCCTCCCCTTCCCCTTCCTCCCCTCTTCCTCCCCTTCTCTCTCTTCCTCCCCTCCCCCCCCCCCTTGCTCCCCTGCCCCTCTCCCCTCCCCTTTCCCCTCACTACCAGAGCAGGTCTTCATACTCCAGCACCCCCATTCCCCACCATCCTCTCCAATCTGATTCCTGATCCTCCACCCCACCACAAGAAGTGGTTTCTCTCCAATTACTCTGACAGGACAGACATGTTTTCCATGTTTTGATAGATCTGTTCTCCAAGGAGGTGCAACGGATCTGTGTCAGGATGGAAGAGCATGGAGGGGGCATAGCGGACAATACTGGAATCTTCACGGAATTTGCCGATGAGCCAGACTACGCACTGCATGGCATTATCGAGCTGAGGGGTGAGCCTCATGGTGTCCATGGCAGTGAGTGCTTTGGGGATGACATGGCTCAACTTGTGGTCGACGCTGCACAGGGTGCCGATCCTCGGATGGAGGTCAGCCATAAGGTCACATGCCAGACCTTGACCTTGGAGGTTACTGTGGCGTCCACCCAGGAACCATCAGAAAATGGCGAACAGCATGGTGGGCAGAACTTCACACAAACTCTCCAACAGGATGAGAAAATGAAGGAAGCTACCAACCCCCCAGGTATGTTAACTTGGTCTGTAGTACAAGAGAGAGACCATCCTGTGTACTGTCAGGATAGAAACCTTGAAAGTAGGATATGGTTAAGCCATTTTGACCCTTTGAACCTGCTTCACCGTTAATTATATCATGGCTAATCATCTATCGCCATCAGTATAGGGAAGGAGGGACCTGGCGAATTGCAATAATTAGGGCTGCGGATAGAGCTTTAAACTAAATAGTGTGGGTGGGGAGGTGTTCACAACATTTATAGCGAAAGTTAAAGGGGAGAAGGACTCAGCAGAGGTTAAAGTTTCTGGAGCAAGTAATAGGCTAGAAAATATGGAAAGGCTTAGAAATCTAACTTCAGGCACAGTAGATGAGGGAACAACAAAAGAAGGGGTGGGCAGTCAACACAGGACTGAGGTTGTTGTACTTAAATGCACACAGTATTTGAAACCAGGTAAATGAGCTTGTAGCACTAATTGAAATTGGCAGGTGTGATGTTGTGGATGTGACAGATATGGTTGTCAGGGGATCAGGGCTGGGAACTAAGTATCCAAGGATACATATCCTATCGAAAAGACAGACCGATGAGCAGAGAGGATGGGGTTGCCTTGTTATTAAGAAATGAAATTAAATCGATAGCATGAACTAAATAGAGTTGGAAGGTGTAAACTTTGTGTGGGTAGAGTTTGGGAGCTGCAGACAAAAAAAGACCCGAATGGGAGTTACGTATTGGATTCTTAGCGGTACTCAGAATGTGGGGAAGAAAATAAATCAGGAGATAGAAAAAGCATTTAAGAAAGGCGCTATTAAAATCACTGGGGATCTTCATTATGCAGGTAGACTGGGAAAGTCAGGTTGGTAACAGCTCTCAAGAAAATGAATTAATGTAATGTCTATGAGGTGCAGCTTGATGCTTTTTGGAGCAGCTTGTGGTAGAGCCCGGTAGGCAAGAGGCACTTCTGGATTTAATGATGTAAAATGAGATAGACTTGGTTAAGGAACTTAAGATAAAGGAACTCCTAGGGGGCAGTGACTATAATGATCAAATTCACCCTGCAGTTTGAGAGGGAGGAACTGGAATCTGATGTAATGGTATTACAATTGAGTAAATGTAACTCCAAGCACACGAGGGAGAAGCTGGCCAGTGTTGATTGGAAGGGAAGACGGTGGAGCAGCAATGGTGGGCATTTCTGGGGTAATTCAGGAGGCACAGCAGAAATCCATCCCAAGCAAGGAGGAACATACTTGGGAGGATGAGGGAACTATGGTTTACAAGGAAGTCAGGGATAGTATAAAAACAAAAAGCAACGCATACAATGTGTTGAAGATTGTTGGGAAGCCTTTTAAAAACCAGTAGACTGTAACTGAAAAAGCAATAACGGGGGAGAAGATGAAATGAGGGTAAGTTAGACAGTAATATTAAAGAAGATTGCAAGAGATATTTTGGATATCTAAAAGGTAAGAGGCAAGAGTAGACATTTGAAAATGAGGCTGGAGAAGTCATAATGGGGAGCAAAGAAATGGCAGACTGAATAGGCACATTGCATCAGTTTTCACAGTGGAAGACATGAGCAGCATACCAGAACTTGAAGAGAGTTAGGGGGCAGAGTTGAATGTAGTGGCTATCACTAAGGAGGAGGTGTTGGAGAAGCTGAAAGGTCTAAAGAGAAAAATCACCCCAGACAAGATGGACAACACCCCAGTGTTCTGCAGGAAATAGCTGAGCAGATTGTAAAGGCATTGGTGGTGATCTTTCTGGAATTGCTAGAGTCAGGGAATGTCCCAGAGGACTGGAAAATGGCAAATGCAGCACAACTGTTTTAGGAATGAAAAAGACTAGATTATTTTCTAAACAGAGTCGTAGAGATGTCCAGCACAGAAACAGACCTTTCAGTCCAAATGATCCATGCTGACCAGATATCCTAAATTAATCTTATCCCATTTGCCAGCACTTGGCCCATTTTCTCTCAAAACCCTTCCTATTCCTATACCCATTCAGTTGCCTTTTAAATGTTGTACCAGCCTCCACCATCACCTCTGGCAGCTCATTCCACATACGCACCACTCTTTGCGTGAAAAAGTTGCCTCTTCAGTACCTTTTATATCTCTTCCCCCCCCCCCCCCCCCCAACCCTTTAGTGCTAGACAGCCCCCATACCACTTAAAAGATCTTGTCTGTTTATCCTATAATTTTATAAACCTCTGTAAAGTCACCCCTCAGCCTCCGATGCTCCAGGGAAAACAGTCCGAGCCTATCCAGCGTCTTGCTATAGCTCAAACCATCCAACCCCGGCAATATCCTTGCAAATCTTTTCTGAGCCCTTTCAAATTTCACAACATCCTTCCTATAGGTGGGAGACCAGAATTACAAACAATATTCCACAGATTAGGAAAGGCTTTAGAAATCTAACGCAGTGATTTTAGGCACCGTATCTAAAGACAGATATGCTGGTATTGGAGAGGGTCCAGAGGAGGTTTACAAGAATGATCCTAGGGATGAGGAACTTGTCATATGAGGAGCGGTTGAGGACTGTGGGTCTGTACTCGATAAAGTTTAGAAGGATGAGGGATATCTGATTGAAACTTGCAGAATACTGAGAGGCCCGGGTAGAGTGGATGTGGAGAAGATGTTTCCACAAGTCGGACTGACTAGGACCCGAGGGCACAGCCTCAGAGTGAAGGGACAACCTTTTAGAACTGAGATAAGGAACAATTTCTTCATTCTGGATTAGTGGTGCTGGAAGAGCACAGCAGTTCAGGCAGCATCCAAGGAGCTTCGAAATCGACGTTTCGAGCAAAAGCCCTTCATCAGGAATATTCAGCCAGAGGTGGTTAATGTGTGGAACTGATTGCTGACAAGGGTTGTGGAGGACAGGTCACTGAATGTATTTAAAACTGAGATAGATTCTCGCTTGGTAGTGGGATCAAGGTATAACTAGGAGAAGGCAGGAGAATGGATTCAGCCGTGATTGGCTTGCAGAGTAGGCTCGATGGTCATAGAGTCACAGAGATGTACAGCATGGAAACAGACCCTTCGGTTCAACCCTTACATGCGGACCATATCCCAACCCAATCTAGTCCCACCTACCAGCACCTGGCCTATATCCCTTCCTATTCATATACCCATCTGAATGCCTCCCCGAAGGCCTAATTCTGCTCCTATATCTTGTGGTCTTGTGGTCTATGCAACTTTCCTGCACACCCCCCGTATGGAGAGTCCTTGTTTTAAGACTCCTTTCTTCAAATTATTTTGTCCTTTCTTTCCTCATTTAAAATGCCATTCTCGATTTTAACTTCTCTTATTTCCTAACTCTTGCATCATTGTGGTGTTATTTTGAGTGAATGGCAGCATCACATCATCAATGAGTTGCCTGGTTGACTTGTCAGAGTTGGTACTGTTATGTCCGTGCCCTCAAGTGTATGTTCATTGCTTTTAAAAGAAATGTTCTCTGCTCTGGTACTGAAGTAATGTATCCCCCACTATCTGAAAGTAGAGCGTTCCACGAAACCTTTCATAAGTTGAAAATGGTGTAAAGCGAAGATGCATGATTTATATGGGGAAAAAGCTTGCTGTTTTTGTAAAAGTAAAAATCCTCTTTGGATTTGTGAAAACAGGTCCAATGTAGGTCTTTTGTAAATGTGAAGTGGCATAAAGTGAATGTTCGAACAGCGGGGGCTACCAGTAATTTTTTGTTTTAATCTTTTTTTTGAAACAAAACCTCTGCTAGTTGTATATGTACTAGTACAGAGGAGCTGTTGGGGGTTTAGTCTTTTACTCTGTATTTTACAAGTTCGGATACTGAACCTGCACAAGCACTAGTAGAAAAGGTAAAGTCACTATAATCCTGCAGGACCATAGGCCTGTTCTCTCATTAGAGCAAAGTGACTAGTACCTGTACTGAAAATTTATTTGAATTTTGCAAACTAGAAACCTGCCACCTTCTCTGGACCTTTCATTGCTTGATTTGCAAGTTAATTCAAATGGGAATACTCACAAATGGCATAGTAATTCAAATGTTACTTTGGCTTTTCCAGGCAAAATTTGTCCTGAGGAACCTAACTCTGGCCTTAATGCTTCATGAAATCAATGCTTCAATTAAGCACTACATTTTAAAGTCATGATTATCTTAAATACAACCCCAAATTTGTAAGGACGTTTCACTGGGGTGGTATGGTGGCTCAGTGGTTAGCACAGCTGCCTCCCCGCACCAGGCACCCAGGTTCGATTCCAGTTTCGGGCGACTGTCCATGTGGAGTTTGCACATTCTCCCCGTGTCTGTGTGGGTTTCCTCCGGATGCTCCGGTTTCCTCTCATAGTCCAGAGGTGTGCAGGTCAGGTGAATTGGCCATGCTAAATTGCCCATAGTGTTAGGTGCATTAGTCAGAGGGAAATGGGTCTGGGTGGGTTACTCTTTGGAGGGTCAGTGTGGACTTGTTGGGCTGAAGAGCCTGTCTTCACACTGTAGGGAATATAATCTAATTGGTGTTCAAAAAATTATCAATTTCTGTATTGAATGTGCTGAGTGGGTAGAATATTAGAAGATTTAGCAGCCTCTAAGTGAAGAACTTTTATCTGCACTTTGGTCTTAAGTGGCCTACCCCTTATTCTGACATTGCGCCCTCTGGTTTGGATTCTCCAGTGAGACATTATGTCCTCTTTTACATCTATGTCAGAGGTAAGACTTTTGCAAACTTCACTGAAATCACCACTTGCTGTCTTAAGCTCAGAACACAGGTCCAGTTTTCCTCCTTCTCTCCTTTAAAAAAAAATCCTGTTTTCTCGGTGTTTACACTGATGAGCCTCTGCTCCCCCCGAGGCCAGTGTGTCCTTCCTTAGTTAAGGAGATCAAAACTGTGCAGATTGGGGTGTCTGGTTGGCATGACGAGTTGGATCAAAGGGTCTGTTTCCATACTGTATCACTGTATGATTCTAACTCTTCTGGATGTTTTCTCACCAAGATCTCTACAATTGTTGTAAGCCCTCTTTACCCCTGTATGTTAGTCCCCTTTCAATAAAGGCCAACGTACTTCTTCTGAATTGCTTGCTGCATCTGCATGCTGGCTTTTAGGGACTTGTTCACAAGGAGACCCAGATCCTTCCCAACTTCTTTCCATTTATGAAAACAAGATAAACAAAACCAGTTGTCTTTAATAATTTAGGTTATAACAAAGTATTTCATGTACTTGACCAAGAATCCTCTTCTGAGGCAATCAATTTTAAAATTACTTGCTTCTACCCAAAAGTATGCTTCAGTCCTCTGGAAGCTTTCTAATTCTCTGATCCAGCTCTGAGGTAAAAATTTAATTTAGCTTCTCTTTAGTCCCTTGCTCTGGTTACTTTTTCAATACTTTCAAACTAATCTATTGTTTGGCTGGTTTCTTTCTCTGCCACAAGAGTTTGAGGACCGTTATAGATTCTTCCACTAGTTTCCAATTGGTTAATCTTCCAACTGCTGTTTCATCACAAAATTCAAATTGAGATTGAACCTCACCTGCATTCCATATGGCAAATGATGAGGTCAGTTTTTCACATTGCTCACACTGTAAGTCTATCTGTCATTTTACTTTGTCGTCTTCAGTGAGCTTAACGCTGCAACTACTGAGCTGAAATGGTTTTGAATCCCTTTTATTTAGTTCAACCAGTTTCAGTCTATCCAGAGGTTTTAGTTTCAGAGACTTGGGTTCAGTTTTGATTCCTAAAATACCAGAAGTGTCAGTTTCCTTACCATATTTTACTGTTTCCGTTTTCCTTTTCTGTTTTCAGTTAGATCAAGTATTGTCTTAAGTTTCTCCACCCACTGTTATCTGTATCTATCTCTTGTATTCTGATATTTTAAATTGTAGTGACCACTGACACTTGGTGGCAGCAGCAGTGTATGCCATCCAAAAGATGCACTGTAGGAATTCACCAAAGATCCTGAGATACAACTTCCAGACTCGTGACCACTTCTATCTGGAAGGACAAGGGCAGCAGCCATATGGCAACACAACCCTCTGCAAGTTCTCCATCAAGTGATTCGTAATCCTGACTTGGAAATATATCACCGTTCCTTTAGTGTCGCTGGGTCAAAATCCTGGAATTTCCTCCCTAATGGCATTGTGGGTCTACCTACAGCACATGGACTGCAGCGGTTCAAGAAGGCAGCTCACCCCCACCTTCTCAAGGGGGCAACTAGGGACAGGCAATTAATACTGGGCTAGCCAGTGATACCTATTGCCCATGAGTGAATTTAATAAAACATATCCTCCCAGCTTGTTTGCTTTGCATTTGCCCTAATTTCTACAGTTTAAACTCTTATTTATAAAGTTTGTGTGTTTTAGAATATGTAGCAAGTTTTGCTGGATTGGGAGACAGTGTAGACCTACAAACAGAATAGTGAGTGGGACATTGGTGAGAGTTAGATGAGAAACAGCATTTTGTATGAGCTGATGCATGCAGAGGAAGATTTGAAGATA
Organism: Chiloscyllium punctatum; assembly: GCF_047496795.1. Lineage (NCBI taxonomy): Eukaryota > Metazoa > Chordata > Chondrichthyes > Orectolobiformes > Hemiscylliidae > Chiloscyllium > Chiloscyllium punctatum. Next base: position 116,124,871 of record NC_092748.1, on the reverse strand, counting down.
TGCCAAGAAAGCACTGGCATAGAAAGGTGAGCAGGTAGCAAAAGCACAAGTACAATTAACCTCTACATCACTGGGCTAGGAAAGGGTCATTCCTCTGACCCCTTCTGTAAAATGCTTGTGTGGGTATTACATGGAACAGGTAGATGTGCTCCTTCCCTCTCTCTGGGGAAACTAAATGCAAACACTGTTTTAGTCATGTATAAAGTTACACTGTTCTGTTCTGGCAAGCCAGTTTGTGAAGGGTAGCTTTCGACCTGATCTTTACACAGCCTTACATTTATTTACAACATGCACCTTTGCAAGCGTACACCTCCTAACCTGACCATAGTACAAATTCAGTATATGCTTCTTTTGAACTGTTTGAGCAGACTTAATTAATTGATTAGTTGTACAGGGCCTTGGTGAGACCACGTCTGGAGTATATTGTAAAGGTTTGGTGTGTCATTTGAAAAATTATGCAATTGTTTTAGAAGTACTTTAGACAATGTTCACTTGACTGATTCCTGGAACGGAGGCCTCATGAGAAAAGATTGAACAGACTGAACCTATACCATTGGATTGTAAAATAATGAGAGGAGAACTTATTGAAACACATGTGATCTAGAGAGGGCTTGACAGAGTGGATACTAGGTTGGTTATTTCTCTTGAACTGAAAAGTGTGTTGCTGGAAAAGTGCAGCAGGTCAGGCAGCATCCAAGGGGCAGGAGAATCTCCTGCACCTTGGATGCTGCCTGACCTGCTGAGCTTTTGCAGCAACACATTTTTCAGCTCTGATCTCCAGCATCTGCAGTCCTCACTTTCTCTTGGTTATTCCTCGTAGCAGGGAATCTACGTTTAGGATCAGAGTCTTCCTTTTAAAGACTCAAGTGAGGAAAATTCTTTTCCTCAGGGTGATGTTAGCCTGTAGGATTTGGTTCCCCAGAAAGCAGTGGAAGCTGAAAACAGTGGTCGTTGAATTTCATCATCCTGCCTTCGATAGCGTTTTGATAGGCAAGGAAGCCAGCGGCTATGGGGTGCTAGCAAGAAAGTTCAGTTGAGATGACATCCAGATGAACCATGAATAGTGGAGCAGGCTTGAAGAACCAAATCTCCTACTCCTGTTCAAGATCTCTACTCCTAGAAGGTGCAACCAAAACCCGAGGAGCAGTTTCATAAGGCAGGGAGACAGGGACAACAGCTTCACACCATCTGTTTTTCTGTGGAACACAGACTGCTCAAAGTTGCATAAATGACAGGCACCAAGAAGTGTTTCCTCAAAGATGTTTCCTAATCAACCTGTTTAGAGATATTGTCACATACTTCTGGGGCATGTCAAGCTTGAATCCAGACCTCCTGGTCCAGAGATAAGGACACTACCACTACACGGCAAGACCCTAAATGAAACTTTAATTGCCTGACCAGGAATTGAACTTGGGCCGTGGCAGTGAAACCATCACATCCTAATCACCAGGGAATATAAAACTGTGTGACATTTAAAAACATAGTTAACAGAATTTGAACCTGCACAAGGAGAGTCCTATGGATTTTAAATCCAACACTTTAATGGCTTGGCCTTGATTGCAATACTAGTGTTTCCTCATAATCTTTACGATAAAAAAACTTTAAATTAAAGCAAATTAATAAGTGACAGCCTTTGAAGAGGTACTAACAAAAAGTTTTAAAGGAAGCTTACAAAGTTAAAACATGGGGGAAGACAATACCCTGCAGTATCGATAACACCTCACTGGCCCAGTCTCAAATATGCTGTTGGCCATCACATACTCGCTCTCCAGTGCCATCTGAGGCCTGAAGTAGCCAAAGAAATTATGTCTTTGCATCTGAAAATAACCAGTAAGTACTAAATAAATCATCTTCTGGTACTACAGAGCTTGAGTAGTGCAGTGTTGCTACTATGTAGGAGCAGAGTGAAAGAGCGAGGCTTACCTATTGCTTAAATATCTGACAAGTTGCCCTTCCTTTGAGGTAGACTGGGTATTTTTCAGGACCAAGGGTCCGTTTTTTTTTGTGTGATTACATGATACATAGCTAGGAATGATATGAACAGAGTAGCCATTATTTAACAAGATGGCTTTGGAGCACTATTTCAGTATCAAGTTTACACAGTGAACAAATAGCTCAGGCCCTTTACAATTTTGGAAAAGATTTGTAGTTCAGGTTGTGGATCAGGTTATAAGTTTGCTTGCTGAGTTGGTTAGACAAGACAGATAAATAGCAAGCGGAACAGAACACTAGCGCTTAATCAGAGGCTCACTGATGATGTTACCTGGCATATTGATGAAACATCTGGGAGCAAATTTCTCAGTTCAGGTCCTATTTGTATGGTTTCTGAGGCCAGTTTAATAGCACGTGCATATGTAGGAATCCTGATGTGTATATTGACGAGCGATGGAAGGTTTGTGATGACCTATACAATAGCAGCATGAGTGGTGTTAGCCATGAACCAGATGTTGCTGTTAAGCCAAAATGACACACTTTCTGGTATATGAGAAATGTGAAGGTCTGTACTGGCTTGATGCGAGGTATATCGACGTTATGTCCTTAAGACTGGTGAGCATATCAGAACAGTATTTCCCTTCAGCTGTTTGTAACAAGCAATGTACCCAAACAGTTCACATGTGCAAAGCTTACAAGATGCTATGCGATATTAATTCTGATTCTGCGATTGGACTGCACTCACTGGATAGTCCCAAATCTGTGAAGAATTACACTGACAGCCAATTCAGGATTATTGCCAGTGCTAGCAGTATTGTGCACTCTTCTGGGTACTGGAAGCTGCAAATACTTCACCATCAGAATGAATATGTACATGCTGTGTGCCTGTTTTAGCTCAATAAATAGGCAATAGCTATTCTGTGGTTCATTTCTCAGGGAACGATGTTGACCAAATAGAAATTGAAGCAAACTGTTTAAATATCTGTCAATCAGCATTAATGGGTGCATTCTCCATGGCAAAGTCTCTACCAATCAATCAGCATTCTCCTCTCCTCTCACAAATGTTTTCCCCTTGGGTTGGTATTCTTGTGAACTATCTTGGTTTGTGCAAGATGCAAGTTTTGACAAAATTTATGTTTTTCAGCACTACTCAAAACCAAACTACTCAATCGAACTAAATTAAACAAATGAATAGTTTATAGCTCTTTATGGGAGCATTGTTTGTTCTTTAAGGACAAGTTCAAAGCAAGTTTAAAATTATTAGGATTTGTTTTGGGTGGAGACAGATGTGTGCCAGTCCCTGCAGTATCCATCGATTGCAAGCAACCTCAGGTGAGCAAGTGAACACCACGTCCTCTTGGGCCACTGGGTGCAGACATAACTAAAAGAAGTGTTCCTTTAAAAGTATTTAAATTGAAACCCCAATTGATGCCCTCCACATGCTTAAAATTAAACAGCATTGGGGCACAATTCAAAGTCACTTGTATGAGGGATTGAGTGAAGCTCAAATCTTAGTGAAATCTGTAATGCAGCCAGTCATCTGACATTGATAGGAACATGAGCCAATCCTTTAGCTCCCTCAGTGCTCTTAAAGAAAGGTGGACATTGCAGGTGGTCGAGTGCCTTATCTCTACTTTCAACTCCATTTTGGTTTCGCTGTCTATCTCCCCTTAAGGGGCTTTGTACGCAGACTAATTGATTGGAAACATGACGATTTTGTGGTGGTGGTTAATAGATGAAAAATATCACATTTTGTTTGGTGGTGGGAATAGCCTTTCGGTTGTGAGCAACCAAAAACAACTGACTCTTCAGTCAGGATTCATAGCCTATCCTGACTATTCATATAGAACATGGCAGAACTGTAAGTGAACTCTGTTCACCTTCCGTCAATGTTAATCTCCTTTCGAAGCAAAAATTGGCTATGTCTGAATTTCCCCTCCCAGCCATTCCTGAAGGAAATAGGTTCCCTCTGTTGACCCTGTTGAATCATTTTCGTAAACATCTGAAAAGCTGTTGTTGCAGACAGGATTCTGGGTTGTATGAATTAATGCGTAGATCACAAGAGCAAGGAAGTTATTATGACCTTTAGTCATGATAGTCATTAGACCTCCATTGGAATACCTCCATCCAGAATAGCCAATTCAGGACGTGACTTTAATAAGATAGTAAAGGCGCTGCAGAAAAGACTTAGCAGGTGGATTTCAGAGGTGAGGGACTTGGACATGTGGATCAATTTGGATAAGTTAATCTCGTTCTTCCCAAAAGAGAACGTTGAGTCTGCTTCAAAATCATGATGGTCTGAACAAAGTAGATAAAACTATTTCCATTGACGGAAGAGTTGAAAGTTGGAGAATACCTGTTTCAAGAGGCAGTTGCCAAAAGAACTAAAGTTGACATATGGAAACATTTTTTTTTCCCAGTGAGCAGTTAGTATCTGGAATGCTTCACCTGAGGGTGTGATGGAAGCAGATTCAGTCATGGTGTTTGTAAAAGAGCTCTATAAACACTTGAAAAGGGGAGAAAATAGCAGGATGTGAGGGAGTGGGTCTAGTAGAATTGCTTTTGTAGAGAGATATTATGGAATAATTGGGCTGAATATCCTCCTGTGCTGTATTATTCAATGAATTAGATCATCCACTGCTCATCTCTACTAAAGGGAGTACAAGCTGACAAATTACAACAAAATTTCTCTTGTATTCCAACCCGTTAGAAGTAAAAGTGGATGCTTAGTTTACCTTCCTTATCACTTGCTGCACCCACATATTAACATTTTGTTTTTTTTTTGAGCAAAGACGCACAAGTTCCTTTCAGTTCCAGACCGAGTCTAGCACCTTACACTACAGGTGCTCAATTAAGACATTGACATGTAGTCTGGCCCTTGGATAAATGATGACACTGACTGACAGAGTTTTATGTTCTCACTAGATGATTTGATCGAAATGGAAGAACTTCACTGCTGTCAACAATGCAACAAGAGCTTTGAGAACCAGAACCTTTTGACTGATCACCAGCAGCATCATGAACTGGACACTAAATGTACTCTGTCTGTCAAGCACAACAGTGAAGGCAGATCACAGGCAAAGCGCCTCAGGATCTCTTGCAAGAAGCAGGTCACCAGCAGCGAGGAAAACGGGCTTTCCCTGGCTATTGCAGACATCGGTGCTTGGGAGAAGTATCTTTGTCCGGTTTGTGGTGAAGAGTTTGCCCAGTTGCAGGCCCTGCAGGAGCACATAGTCACGCACAACAGTGACCAGGTGGAGGTTTGCAATGGTGAGCAGCCTGACCATGCGGGAACCAGTTGTAATGTCAAGGCTGTTCCATGCCCTTACCGGACCTGTGGACTGACATTCCAGAGCTCAGCAGATATGGAGGAGCACCGACGTAGGCACTACCCATTCCGTTGTGACCAGTGCGATTTTGCCTGCTCCAGTGCTAAGCTCCTCACCCAGCACAAGAAACGGGGGAGACTGAAAGGAAAAAAATTCCCGTGTAAACTCTGTCCTTTCAAGAGTTGTGTGGCACATGACCTGAACAAACACTACAGTGGGACACATCGAGATAAAGCAGGTTATGGCTGTAACATGTGTGAGTTCACTAGCCGCTACCACAAAGCCTTGAAGAAACATCTTACCGTACACTCTGGTAGGTAGTTCTATTTTTCTTACCATTGCACTAACAGTCCTGCAATAGCAATCTGGATTTTGAGAACTCATCTTCTCGTGAGACCAAAAGGCCCCTTGAGCCTGCTCACTGTTTAATCGTATCGTGGCTGACCCAGCATTACTCACGTACACCTTCCTGCCTTTTTCCCTGTAATCCATGAATCACTACTATGAAGGATCCATCTCCGTCATCAATATACTCAAGAACTCTGCCCCCATAGCTTGCTCCATGGCAAGGAGTTCTAAAGACTCAACTCTTAGAGAAGAAATATTTCCTCATCTCAGTCTTAAATTAGCTCCCCTTTTATTCTGAGACTATGCCCTCTGGCTCTAGACTCTCCCATGAGGGCAAACATCCTCTCAGCATTTGCCCTGTCGAGCCCCTCAAAAATCCCAAATGTTTCAATAAGATCACCTCTCTTGCTTCTAAATTTCACTGAATAGAGTTCCAATCTGTTTAGCCTTTGCTTGTAAGACAAAAAAAATCTCTTTGTACCAGGATTCATCCTAGCACAATTATATAACAAATTATAAGTTGTTCAACTCCAGAACTGGTTTTGTTTTTACAGGAACCTGCATCCACGATTGACAGTAAGCAATACCTCTGGCATCTTTTCTAATCCTGAATATTAAATGCTGTGGGATGTGTGGTAACTAATTCTTAGATAATTTCACACAGAGGAAGAATGCAACAAAATATCGCCAGGTGTTACTAAACTTGCAAAATTGGTGCTCCGATGAGTAATTAATTTGAATATGGGGAAATATGAGGCGCTATCCTTTGGTAGAAAAGACAAGAAGGCCATATCCTACTTGGATAATGGGGCAAAGGAGCAGGAAGCTCTAAGATCAAAAATACGTCGATCACTTAAAGCAGGGCCACCGATTAATAAAACAAAACAAACATTCATGTTAATTCCTAGAGACATAGAGTTGAGAAACAGAGAAATGATGTCACACTTATTAGTACAATCTATCAAATATTATAGAAAGGATATAGAGGCACATGAGAAGATGTAAAAAGATTATCCAGGATGATGCCAGAACCGAGAACTAATACTTGCCAAGAAAGATTGAAAATGTTTCCAGGAAAGGAAAGACCACGGGATGCAGTGATTGAGGTCATTAAAATTGTCAAACTGTTTGTTTGAGGATAGTTATGCAGAGGCTGTTTCCACTTGTTGGAAAGACTGACATGAGACAATAGTCACTAGGCGCAGGAGTAGGCCATTCTGCCCTTCGATCCTGCACCGCCATTCAATATGATCATGGCTGATCATTCCTAATCAGTATCCTCTTCCTACCTTATCTCCATAACCCTTGATTCCACTATCTTTGAGAGCTCTATCCAACTCTTTCTTGAATGAATCTAGAGACTGGGCCTCCACTGCCCTTTGGGGCAGAGATTTCCACACAGCCACCACTCTCTGGGTGAAGAAGTTTCTCCTCATCTCTGTCCTAAATGGTCTACCCCGTATTTTTAAGCTGTGTCCTCTGGTTCGGCACTCACCCATCAGCGGAAACATGTTTCCTGCCTCCAGAGTATCCAATCCTTTAATAATCTTATATGTCTCAATCAGATCCCCTCTCAGTCTTCTAAACTCAAGGGTATACAAGCCCAGTCGGACAAGTCTTTCAGCGTAAGGTAGTCCCGCCATTCCAGGAATTGACCTCATGAATTCCTGCACTCCCTCAATAGCCAGAATGTCTTTCCTCAAGTTTGGAGACCAGAACTGCACACAATACTCCAGGTGTGGTCTCTCCAGGGCCCTCTACAGCTGCAGAAGCACCTCTTTGCTTCTATACTCAATCCCTCTTGTTATGAAGGCCAGCATGCTATTAGTCTTCTTCAGTACCTGCATGCTTACCTTCATTGACTGGTGTACAAGAACACCCAGATCTCTTTGTGCTGCCCCTTTACCTAAATTGATTCCATTTCGGTAGTAATCTGCCTTCCTGTTCTTGCCACCAAAGTGGATAACCATACATTTATCCACATTAAACTGCGTCTGCCATGCATCTGCCCACTCACCTAACTTGTCCAGGTCACCCTGTAATCTCCTAACATCCTCCTCACATTTCACCCTGCCACCCAGCTTAGTATTATTAGCAAATTTGCTAATTTTATTACTAATATCATCCTTTATATCACTAATATATATTGTAAAAAGCTGCGGTCCCAGCACTGATCCCTGCGATACCCCACTGGTCACTGCCTGCCATTCCGAAATGGAGCCGTTTATCACTACTCTAACCAGTTAATATTCTTTACCCAAAATGTTCCAAAGACAGTCATTGAAATGATCAATACAGGGAAATTTCAGGGGATACTAAATAGACAGGAGGGAGACAGGAATAGAAGGTTATGATAAAGTAGAATGTGAGGAAGGTGACACAGAGCATAAACTCTGGCTTGGCTCACTTGGGCTGAATGGCTGCTTTTATGCCATTGACATGATGTGACACCAGTTGCTAACATAGAATGTGGAAGAAGAGTAGGCTAAGTGGTCTCTCTAGCCTGTGTTACTATTTAATAATATTATAGCTGACCTGCTTCCCCCACATTCCTGCTACCCTTGCTAATCTTTCATCCTTTTCTTTAGCAAGCATCAATCCACCTCTGTCTAAAACTATTTTCTAATCAGCCTTTTCAGAAATGTCATTACACATACCCGGAACAGGTGGGCCTTGAACCCAGCCTTAAACTGCTCAAGGATGAGAGTTTTGAAGACTCAGTGACCTTCAGTGAGGAAAAAAAGTTATTTTTGTCTCTGTCTTGAGTGGGCAACCCCTTTTGTTTTTAAACCCTAGTGACCCCCCAGTTCTAGATTCTGTCAGAAGAGGAAACATTCTTTCCCCCTCCTACCCTGTCAAGACGACTCTGGGACTTGTATGTTCAAGCAAGTCAACTCTTATCCTTTTAAACTCCAGCGGATACAAGCCAAGCCTGTCAAATCTTTACCTCAAGTAGACCTTTCACGTCTACTAGAAAATGGTGGGTCAACAGAAAAGGATTCTTAAATGCACAATTCCAACTATAAGGGTCAGTTTGCATCTGAACTAGTTCGCCAACTTTCCATTCTATATAGAATGTTCATCTAAGATGCTCACCACTTTGTAGAGAGTCCTGCAGTGTGACGCAGATTGTTTGTTTGCTTGTAGATAAGAGTACAGGTGCTACTAAAGGGAATGAGGAACAGGAGGGAAGGAGACAGGCAGCAAATCAAGGTAACAGCACAACACAAAGAGTGTCCAGAAAGCGGAAACGGTCCAGGTGTGAAGAAGAGCTGTTCCTGGAAACTGGCTCAGAGAGAGATACTAACAGAGAAGCTAAATCCTTCAGACAGAGACATTTCAAAGGTGAATTAATAACCGATTGCAGTTATATCTTGTATAATCTCTTTGGTCACAGGGTATCGCAAAGCATTTTACAACTAGTCAGGTAATTTCAACTGTAGACATTGCTGTAGAAAAGTTGAGAGTGTGGGGCTGGAAAAGCACAGCAGGTCAGGCAGCATCCGAAGAGTAGGCGAATCGATGTTTCGGTGGTAAGACCTTCATCACGGCTGATTCTCCTGCTCCTCGGATGCTGCCTGACCTGTTGTACTTTTCCAGCACCACACTCTTTACTCTGATCTCCAGCATCTGCAGTCCTCACTTTCTCCAATTGCTGTAGAAAACTCGAGAATCAATTTGCGTACGACTAAAATTCAACAAATGGCAGTGAGGTAGATGACCAGATAATTTGTTTTAGTGACATTGGTTGAGAAAGAAGTGTCAGCCATGGGAAGCCAGGGAGTGGGTGGTGCATCGTGAGAGTTCTATTTGATTTGATTGATGATTGTCACGTGTACCGAGATACAGTAAAAAGTACTGTTTTGCATGCTATCCAGACAAGTCATTCCTTACATAAGTATATCAGGGTAATAGAGCAGAATGCAGAATATAGTGTTAAAGCTACAGAGAAGGTGCAGAGAAAGATCAATTTTAATATAAGAGAGGTCCATTCATAAGGCTGATAAAGTGGGGAAGATGCTGTTCTTGAATCTGTTGGTACACATTTTCAAACTTGTGTCTTCTGCCTGATGGAAGCGAGTATAACTAGTTGGGAGAGGTTTTTGATTATGTTGGCTGCTTTATAGTTTGTATGTGTGTGCATTTAGCTTTACAACATTTCTTTGATGTTTTTATTTTGTTTCTTGTTTTTGATTGCCTGTGCCAGTTGATGTTCAGGAAGGAATGGAACACCTGTATAAGACTCACATCTGTCCTGAATGCAAGCGCTGCTTTAAAAAGCGAACACATCTTGTGGAGCACCTTCACCTGCATTTCCCGGACCCCAGTCTCCAATGCCCTCACTGCCAAAAGTTCTTCACCAGCAAGGGCAAGCTAAAGGTACACCTGATGCGAGAACTCGGTGAGAAGACCCATCACTGCCCACTTTGTGACTACAGCGCGGTGGAGAAGAACTCCCTGAACCGACACATGGCCAGCATGCACGAGAACACCACCAACTTCTACTCTGATGTGTACTCGTGCCCGGCTTGCGAGGAGAAATTCACTGTCAGCAATTCGCTGAAGGAGCACATGAAGACACACAAGGAGGAGCGACGGCCGCTGGACTGCTTCGAGGGGGGCTGCACTTACACTGCGGAAGAGCGCAAGGACTTTGTCCGCCATCTCAAGGAGGTGCACGGTGCCAGGGCGATAGAGTGCCGCTACCGCACATGTGGCTCTCTGTTTGGCACCGAGGCAGGGATGGAAGCACACCGCAGGACTCACTATGCCTTCCACTGTGACCAGTGTGACTTTGTCTGCTCCAACAAGCATGTCTTCCGGCGGCACAAGCGGAGAGGTCACCCAGGCAGCGAAGAACTGGCCTGCAGCTTCTGTCCGTTCAAAACTTTCAACCCTGTGGAGTACAATGACCATGTTGGCAAGATGCATGCCAATGAGAAGATCCACAAATGCAGTGAATGTGACTTTGCCACAGCACACAAGCGAGTCCTCAACCGGCACATCCTCCTGCACACAGGTTAGTGCTGGTAATCGGAACACACAGGGGAATGCACAAAGAGACCTCTCACAGATTAGAGAAATATCACGGTCATTCAGTGCAACATCTTGGGGAATTTCACTCTGTATCTGACCTTCTGCTGTCTCTATCCTGGGTGTGTTTGATGTGGACAGTGTAGAGGGAGCTTTACTTTCTGCTTGAGTAAAAGGAGCTTTAGGACATACTTTACCCTGTCTAATTACCTGTCCTGAGAATGTTTGACACTGTAGTTTAGTTGAGAAGATTAAGCTTTGTTAAAGTGGATTAATTATTTTTTATTTGTTCATAGGATGTGGGCACTAGTGGTTAGATCAGTATTTATTGGTCCTCACCAGAGTCGGCCACCATTTTGTGTGTTTGGAATCGTAAAGTTTGGCGCTGGAAAAGCACAGCCGGTCAGGCAGACTTCTGAGGAGTAGGAGATTTGACATTTTGGGCATATTCCTCATGAAGGGCTTATGCCTGAAATGTCACGCTCCTGCTCCTCGGATGCTGCCTGACCTGCTCTGCTTTTCAAGCACCACACTTCTCAACTCTGAATCTCCAGCATCTGCAGTCCTCACTTTTTTTTTTCCCCTGTGTGTTTGGAGTCACAAGTAGGTCAGACCAGGTAAAAATGGTAGCTTTCCTTCTCTAAAGGATGTTAGTGGATTGGATGGGTTTCACGACAATTGACAGCAGTTATGTGGTCAATACCAGAGCAGCTATTTATTCCAGAATTTTATTGAATTTAGATTTCTACATGTTACGTGGCGGGATTTGAACCATGTGCTTGGAATTCTTGCAATATAAACTTAGATTCTTTTAGCAGAGCGTTGAAGGCTGAGGCATAAATAGGGTGGATAGTCATAGTCCTTTTCCCAGAGTGGGACCGCCAAATATTCAGGGGCACAGGTTTGGGGTGAGAGAGTCAGCACAGACATGGTGGGCCGAAGGGCTGATTCCTCTGCTGTGGTGTTCAGTTTTGTTAGCCTGGACTGTGGATGAGTAGTCCAGTGACATTACCGCCATGCTACTACTTCCCCACAGGGAAATCTTAAAGGGGGAGAGAAACTGAGAGGCCGAGAGCTATTTGGAGTTTAGAGCGAGAGCAGCTGAAGGCATGGCTGCCAGTGGTGGAGTGATTAAAATCATGGGGGTCCCAGAGTCTAACAGAAATGGAAGGGGTGAGGGGGGGTGTGGTGCGAGGTAAATCCATGATCAAAAAGGTGAACATTTTAAAATCGAGGTGTTACTGTAGCAGTAAGCAGTGCAGATTAGTGGGCAAACTGATGCTCAGCTGTTCCTTGGTGTGAGTTAGAATCTGAGCTGTGAAGTTTTGGATTGGATTGGTTGTTAGCTCATGTGGAGGATTGGAGGACAGCCAATCATTGTTATCACAGCGAGCAATAAGGACATGTACTGTGAGCGCAGCTCCTGTTGGAAGTAGTTGGTCAATTAAAGTCACTGAGCTTATTTACCCTGTATAGTATGGGTAAGTATTTTGGTCTGTAGGTGACCCTAGTAGTTTCAAAAAAACTTTGCATGTTATGATGATCAGCATATTGTTGGATCCCTCAGGCTTTCTCTTCCTGTCACTTATCCTCTATCTTCGACGTAATCTTTGCCTTAAGCTGTTGGAGTGCTGCTGCCTTGAATTGTGACCCTGGGACTTATGCATGTCTGGGTGGGATGCTGTTTGGAAGGTCGGTTTGGAATAGATGGACTGAATGGCCTGCGTCCACACTCTGGGAATTATATGATTCTGTAAATGCATGGCAAGGTAAATTGCCAATATTGAGTTTTATTCCTTGAGTAACAAAGAACTAGTTAGTTGCAAATAAACCTTCCTTAACCAAAGATTTAATGCCTCTTAGCAAAAGTTATAAACTGTTCAAGTATATATTACTGCCGTTCTTGGGAAAATAACTGATATAGACATAACCTCCAAGTCTGGGAAATATTACAAAAAAAAATCTTTGTAGAGTGGGACATGGGACTGGGATATCATAGCAATTACAGAATTGTGGCTCAGGGATGAGCAGGACTGGCAGCTTAATGTGCCAGGATACAAATGCTACAGGAAGGATAGAAAGGGAGGTAAGAGAGGAGGGGGAGTTGTGTTTTTGATGAGGGATAGCATTACAGCTGTGCTAAGGGAGGATATTCCCAGAAATGCATCCAGGGAAGTTATTTGGGTGGATCTGAGAAATAAGAAAGGGATGAGAGGGAAATTGAGAAACAAACTTGTAAGGAGATCTCAGTTATCTGTAAGAATAATAGGGTGGTTATGGTAGGGGATTTTAACTTTCCAAACCTCGACTGGGACTGCCCTAGTGTTAAAGGTTTAGATGGAGAGGAATTTCTTAAGTGCGTACAAGACAATTTTCTCATTCAGTATGTGGATGTACCTACTAGAGAAGGTGCAAAACTTGACCTATTCTTGGGAAATAAGGCGAGGCAGGTGACTGAGGTGGCAGTGGGGGAGCACTTTGGGGCCAGCAACCATAATTTGTTTTAAAACAGTGAGGGAAAAGGATAGAGCAGATCTAAAAGTTGAACTTCTAAATTGAAGAAAGGACAATTTTGACGGTATTAGGCAAGAACTTTCAAAAGGGACGGTTGGAAAATGGGAAGCCTTCAGAACTGAGATAACAAGAATCCAGAGAAAGTATATTCCTGTTCGGGTGAAAAGAAAGGCTGGTAGGTATAGGGAATGCTGGATGACTCAAGAAATTGAGGGTTTTGTTAAGAAAAAGAAGGAAGCATATGTCGGGTATAGACAGGATAGATCGAGAGAATCCTTAGAGTGTAAAGGAAGTAGGAATATACTTCAGAGGAAAATCAGGAGGGCAAAAAGGGAACATGAGATAGCCTTGGCAAATAGAATTAAGGAGGATCCAAAGGGTTTTTACAAATATATTAAGGACAAAAGGGTAACTAGGGAGAGAATACGGCCCCTCAAAGATCAGCAAGACGACATTTGTGTGGAGCCGCAGAAAATGGGGGAAGATACTCAATGAATATTTTGCATCAGTATTTACTGTGGAAAAGGATATGGAAGATATAGACTGTAGGGAAATAGATGGTGACATCTTGTAAAATGTCCAGATTACAGAGGAGGAAGTGCTGGATGTCTTGAAATGGTTAAAGGTGGATAAATCCCCAGGACCTGATCAGGTGTACCCTAGAACTCTGTGGGAAGCTAGAGAAGTGATTGCTGGGCCTCTTGCTGAGATATTTGTATCATCGATAGTCACAGGTGAGGTGCCGGAAGACTGGAGGTTGGCAAACGTGGTGCCACTGTTTAAGAAGGGCAGTAAAGACAAACATAGAACATAGAAAAATACAGCGCAGTACAGGCTCTTTGGCCCTCGATGTTGCGCCGATCCAAGCCCACCTAACCTACATTAACCCACTATCCTCCGTATGTCTATCCAATGCCCGTTTAAATGTCCATAAAGAGGGAGAGTCCACCACTGCTACTGGCAGGGCATTCCATGAACTCACAGCTCGCTGAGTAAAGAATCTACCCCTAACATCTGTCCTATACCTACCACCCCTTAATTTAAAGCTATGCCCCCTCGTAATAGCTGACTCCATACGTGGAAAAAGGTTCTCATGGTCAACCCTATCTAAACCCCTAATCATCATCTACACCTCTATCAAGTCACCCCTAAACCTTCTTTTCTCCAATGAAAATAGCCCCAAGTGCCTCAGCCTTTCCTCATACGATCTTCCTACCATACCAGGCAACATCCTGGTAAACCTCCTCTGCACCCGTTCCAGTGCCTCCACATCCTTCCAATAGTATGGCGACCAAAACTGCGCACAATACTCCACTTGCGGCCACACCAGAGTCTTATACAACTGCAACATGACCTCAGGACTCCGGAACTCAATTCCTCTACCAATAAAAGCCAGTATGCCATATGCCTTCTTCACAGCACTAGTTACCTGGGTGGCAACTTTCAGAGATCTGTGTACATGGACACCAAGATCCCTCTGCTCATCCACACTACCAAGTATCCGACCATTAGCCCAGTACCCCACCTTCTTGTTACTCTTACCAAAGAGAATCACTTCACACTTACCTACATTGAACTCCATTTGCCACCTTTCTGCCCAGCTCTGCAGCTTATCTATATCTCGCTGTAACCTGCCACATCCTTCCTCACTGTCAACAACTCCACCGACTTTCATATCATCCGCAAACTTGCTCACCCAACCTTCTAGCCCCTCCTCCAGGTCATTTATAAAAATGACAAACAGCAATGGTCCCAAAACAGATCCTTGCGGAACACCGCTAGTAACTGCACTCCAAGATGAACCTTTACCATCAACTACTAACCTCTGTCTTCTTCCAGCCAGCCAATTCCTAATCCAAACCTCCAACTCACACTCAATGCCATACCTCCGTATTTTTTGCAGTAGCCTACCATGGGGAACCTTATCAAACGCCTTACTAAAATCCATATACACCACATCTACCGCTTTACCATCGTCCACCTCCTTAGTCACCTTCTCAAAGAATTCAATAAGGTTTGTGAGGCAAGACCTGCCCTTCACAAAACCATGCTGACTATCCTTGATCACATTATTCCTATCCAGATGTTCATAAATCCTATCCCTTACAATTCTCTCTAAGACTTTGCCCACAACAGAAGTGAGGCTCACAGGCCTATAGTTACTAGGGTTATCTCTACTCCCCTTCTTGAACAAGGGAACCACATTCGCTATCCTCCAATCTTCTGGCACTATTCCTGTAGACAACGAGGACATAAAAATCAAGGCCAATGGCTCTGCAATCTCCTCCCTTGCTTCCCAGAGAATCCCAGGATAAATGCCAGCAGGCCCAGGGGACTTATCAATTTGCACCTTTTCCAGAATTTCCAACACCTCTTCCCTACATACCTCAAAGCCATCCATTCTAATTAATTGTGACTCAATATTCACATCAGCATCAATGTCTTGTTCCTGAGTGAATACTGACGAAAAGTATTCATTCATTGTCTCCCCAGTCTCTTCAGCCTCCACGCGCCACTTCCCACTACTATCCTTGACTGGACCTATTACTACCCTAGTCATTCTTTTATTCCTGACATACCTATAGAAAGCCTTTGGGTTTTCCCTAATCCTACCAACAAAGGACTTCTCATGTCCCCTCCTTGCTGCTCTTAGCTCTCTCTTTAGATCCTTCCTGGCTACCTTATAACTCTCAATCGCCCCAATTGAACCTTCACGCCTCATCTTTACGTAGGCCGCCCTCTTCCCTTTAACAAGGGATTCCAATTCCTTATTAAACCACGGCTCCCTCAGACGATCCTTTCCTCCCTGCCTGACAGGTACATACTTATCAAGGACACTCAATGGTAGCTCCTTGAACAAGCTCCACATATCGATTGCGCCCTTCCCTTGAAGCCTACTTTTCCAAGCTACGCATCCTAAGTCATGCCTCACTGCATCATAATTTCCCTGCCCCCATCTATAACTCTTGCCCTGCAGTGCACACTTATCCCTCTCCATCACTAGAGTAAAAGTCACCGAATTGTGGTCACAGAGTTAGTTTAAACCAGGGAACTATAGACCGGTGAGCCTGACCTCGGTGGTGGGCAAGTTGTTGGAGGGAATCCATCGAGCCTGACCTCGATGGTGGGCAAGGACTGATTAGGGATAGTCAACATGGCTTTGTGAGTGGGAAATCGTGTCTCACAAACTTAATTGAGTTTTTTGAAGAAGTAATAAAGAGGATTGATGAGGGCAGAGCAGTAGATGTGATCTATATGGACTTCAGTAAGGCGTTCGACAAGTTCCCCATGGGAGACTGGTTAGCAAGGTTAGATCTCATGGAATACAGGGAGTACTAGCCATTTGGATACAGAACTGGCTCAAAGGTAGAAGACAGAGGGTGGTGGTGGAGGGTTGTTTTTCAGACTGGAGGCCTGTGACCAGTGGAGTGCCACAAGGATCGGTGCTGGGCCCTCTACTTTTTGTCATTTACATAAATGATTTGGATGCGAGCAAAAGAAATACAGTTAGTAAGTTTGCAGTTGCACCAAAATTGGAGGTGTAGTGGATAGCAAAGAGGGTTACCTCAGATTACAACAGGATCTGGACCAGATGGGCCAATGGTCTGAGAAGTGGCAGATGGAGTTTAATTTAGATAAATGCGAGGTGCTGCATTTTGGGAAAGCAAATCAGAGCAGGACTTAGACACTTAATGGTAAGGTCCTAGGGAGTGTTGCTGAACAAAGAGACCTTGGAGTGCAGGTTCATAGCTCCTTGAAAGTGGAGTCATAGGTAGATAGGATAATGAAGAAGGCATTTGGTATGCTTTCCTTTATTGGTCAGAGTATTGAGTACAGGAGTTGGGAGGTCATGTTGTGGCTGTACAGGACATTGGTTAGGCCACTGGTGGAATATTGTATGCAATTCTGATCTCCGTCCTATTGGAAAGGTGTTGATGATTAGATTAGATGATTAGATTAGATTAGATTACTTACAGTGTGGAAACAGGCCCTCCGGCCCAACAAGTCCACACCGCCCCGCCGAAGCGTAACCCACCCATACCCCTAGATCTACATCTACCCCTTACCTAACACTACGGGCAATTTAGCATGGCCAATTCACCTAACCTGCACATCTTTGGACTGTGGGAGGAAACCGGAGTACCCGGAGGAAACCCACGCAGACACGGGGAGAACGTGCAAACTCCACACAGTCAGTCGCCTGAGGCGGGAATTGAACCCGGGTCTCCGGCGCTGCGAGGCAACAGTGCTAACCACTGTGCCACCGTGCTGCCCACAACTTGTGAAACTTGAAAGGGTTCAGAAAATATTTACAAGGATGTTGCCAGGGTTGGAGGATTTGAGCTACAGGGAGAGGCTGAACAGGCTGGGGCTGTTTTCCCTGCAGCGTCAGAGGCTGAGGGGTGACCTTATAGAGGTTTTCAAAATTATGAGGGGCATGGATAGGATAAATAGACAAAGTCTTTTCCCTGGGGTCGGGGAGTCCAGAACTAGAGGGCATAGGTTTAGGTGAGAGGGGAAAGGTATAAAAGAGACCTAAGGGGCAACTTTTTCACGCAGAGGGTAGTACGTGTATGGAATGAGCTGCCAGAGGAAGTGATGGAGGCTGGTACAATTGCAACATTTAAGAGGCATTTGGATGGGTATATGAATAGGAAGGGTTTGGAGGGATATGGGCCGGGTGCTGGCAGTTGGGACTAGATTGGGTTAGGATATCTGGTCGGCATGGATGGGTTGGACCGAAGGGTCTGTTTCCATGCTGTACATCTCTATGACTGTGACTCTGAGTGCTATGCTTAAGTACTTTGGACAGGAAACAGTTAAATTCAGGGAAAAAAAAGACTTACCATGGAATGTACAACTGATGGCTGAAGTCTCTGTGCACACAAGCTGTTGGCTTCCTGGATCAGTTGTGGTTGGCTGTCTTCTCTCTTCTGGAGACTTTGGTCTTTATTTTGAATTCAGCCTTGTAATGCTGAGGTTTTCCATTGGTTTGCAGAGAAAAGTGAGAGAGGCCAGAGGCTGTTCTCCAGGCAGGTTTCCTCCCTAACTGTCTCTCTATTCAAATCCAATAGGTTTTCTACACACACAAACTGGGTCATATATTACCTCTGTCTGAACATATTGTAGACTTTGACTGCAGTCAGGCAGTTCATGCTCTTTGTAAATGCAGTATTCTCCCGACTGCAACCAGTCTCTTTGCATTGCAAACTGTTCTTCCAGAAAAGTTGAAAATATTGATATCTGTCCAATCATAAACTAAAATTTCCGAGGACACATTTTCGACCTGTTTTAAAGTTCCTTTTTAACTGATGCTTCATACCAAGTGGGAGAAGGCAGTGCAGCAGAACCTGATCTGCCTGATATGAGCAGCTTCGTTTGAAGTTTTAAAACCTTCACTTTGCAGTTTATTTATCTCCCTCTTTCCTACGATATTGAGACCAGAATTGTGTACGGTAATTCCCAAGTGGGCTAAATAATTTCTAAAGAAGTTCAAAGAGTAGGAGGAGTATTGCTAGAGGATGTTTCTGGGTCTAATTATTTTATTTTACTTGTTGGTTTTAAACCTTCCTTTCTAGGCGAGAAGCCACATAAATGTGAACTGTGCGATTTCACCTGCAGGGATGTAGGCTACCTATCGAAGCACATGCTCACACATTCTGACGATAAGAACTACATGTGCACAGAGTGTGGTTACATCACCAAGTGGAAACACTATCTGACTGTACATATGCGAAAGCATACTGGAGACCTGAGGTAATGCACTTTGTTGTATGTGAATTATATGCTTGTCCAAGAGTGATAGGTGTCTTTCTGGGGGACAGTGCTAGGGAGTTATATCCATTATTCAAACACACTCAGCCTGTGTGCATTAGTGCACTGGAAAATTCCCCTTTTAACTATCTTGTCAGGTGCACTCAGGATAAGTTTGGCATTGGGTGAGATACAGAGTAAAGGATTATATGCTCATTTATACTGAAAGTAAAGCTATCTCTACATTCTCTCCATCAGACAGTCCCAAGCCAGGGATAGCATGGCTTTAGATACAGAGTAAAGATGACTTCGTGCTTTTAAAGTGAAAGTAAGGCTTACTATACTCTTGAAGTGAAAGTAAAGCTCTCTCTGCAATGTCCCTGTTAAACAATCCCAGGACATAGACCATATGGAGTTAGGTACAGAATAACGCTCTCTCTACTCTTCTAAAATGACAGGAAAGCTCACTGTACTGTTCAAAATTGAAAGTGAAGCTTTTTGTACAACGTCCCATCAATCAGTCCCAGGATAGTTCAGAATTAGATACAGAGTAAACTAACATTGCTCTTTTAAACTAAAATTAAAGTTCCCTCAACACTGTCCTCATCAAACACACCTAGGACAAATACATCACAGGATTATATACAGACTAAAGAGCTCAGTATTCTCTTTAACTTTAGGGCGGCACGGTGGCACAGTGGTTAGCACTGCTGCCTCACAGCGCCAGAGACCTGGGTTCAATTCCCACCTCAGGCGACTGTCTGTGTGGAGTTTGCACATTCTCCCCGTGTCTGAGTGGGTTTCCTCCGGTTTCCTCCCACAGTCCAAAGAGGTGCAGGTCAGGTGAATTGGCCATGCTAAATTGCCCGTAGTGTTAGGTAAGGGGTAAATGTAGGGGTATGGGTGGGTTGCGCTTCGGCGGGGCGGTGTGGACTTGTTGGGCTGAAGGGCCTGTTTCCACACTGTAAGTAATCTAATCTAATCTAATCTAATCTTTAACTGAAATTAAAGCTTCCTCTATTGTAGTAAACTAAATGTAAAGCGTCCTCAACACTAACCCAATCAAACACTCCCAGGACAGGGACAGCATCGGGTTAGCGACATAAAGCATCCCCTACGCTTTTTATTTGAAAGTAAAGCTCACTCTACGCTGTCCCAATCAAACACATTCCTAGGGCAGGTACAGCACAGGGATAGATACAAAGCAAAAGTTCCTTGACACTGTATCCTATCAAACATTCCTAGGACAGGGAAAGAACAGCCTCTTTTACCGTTTAAACTGAAAGTAAAGTTCCCTTGACGCTGTCTCCATCAAACACTCCTGGTATAGAGACAGCACAGGGATAGATCCAGAGTAAAACACTCTCTGTATGGTCCCTAGCAAGCACTGTCAGGACAGGGACAGCACTGGGGTAGATACTGAGTAAAGTTCACTCTACATTTGTAAACTGAAAGCAAACTGAAAATAAAGCTGTTTTTATTATTTAAACTGAAAGCAAAGTTCTCTCAACGCTATCCATATCAAGCACAGGTACAGTAAGGGGTTAACTACAAAGTAAAGCTTGTTGGAGTTGTGGATAGTGTGGAGGGCTGTTGTAGGTTGCAACGGGACATTGACAGGATGCAGAGCTGGGGTGAGATGTGGCAGATGGAGTTCAACCTGGAAGTGTGAATTTGAATGCAGATTATAGGGTCAAAGGTAGGATTCTTGGCAGTGTGGAGGAACACATGGATCTTAGGGTCCATGTCCACAGATCCCTTAAAGTTGCCACCCAGTTTGATAGGGTTGTTAAGAAGGTGTATGGTGGCTTTCATTAGCAGTGGTTTGAGTTTAAGAGCTGCGAGTTTATGCTGCAGCTCTATAGAGCCCTGGTTAGACCACACTTGGAATATTGTGTTCAGTTCTGGTCGCCACATTATAGGAAAGATGTGCAAGCTTTAGAGAGGATGCAGAGGAGATTTACCAGGATACTGCCTGGACTGGAGGGTGTGTCTTATGAAGAAAGGTTGAGGGATCTAGGGCTTTTCTCATTGGAGGGAAGAAGGATGAGAGGTGACTTGATAGAGGTGTACAAGATGGTGAGAGGCATGGATAGAGTGGAGAGCCAGAGACTTTTCCCAGGGCAGAAATGTCTATCACGAGGGGGCATAATTTTAAAATAATTGGAGGAAGATTTAGGGGAGATATCAGAGGTAGGTTCTTTACACAGAGTGTGGTGAGTTAAGGAATGCACTGCAAGCAGTAGTAGTAGAGTCAGATACAGTAGGGACATTTAAGCGACTGTTGGATAGGCATTTGGATGATAGTAAAATGAAAGGTATGTAGGTTACTTTGATCTTGGAGTAGGATAAAAAGTCTGCACAACATCGAGGGCCAGCAGGCCTGTACTGTGCTGTACTGTTCTATGCTCTATGTTTTAAAGCTATCTGTACACTGTCACCATCAAACACTCCTTGGACAGGGGCAGCACGGGGTTAGATAAGTAAATTCCTCTTTATTCTTTTAAACTGAAAGTGATCTGAAAGTAAAGCTGCCTCTACACTGTCTCTAGACAGAGACAGCATGGTATGTTGATATCAGCATATGGGAAGGGGCGATAGGACCCCTTGAAATGCGTATTTGAAACCTGGTTGGAAAGTTTGCTAAAGCCGTTGTAAGAAAATACCGGTTGGAAGAGAAGGGGAAAGAGAAATACTTTACTAGCCCCCTCTTACTGAAATTGGTTGTTTTGTCATTGTGCTCCTACTGTCCTTGTCTTCTTGCAGGTACCATTGTAATCAGTGCTCGTATCGTTGTCACCGTGCAGACCAACTCAGCAGCCACAAGCTCCGACACCAGGGCAAGTCGCTGATCTGTGAGGTGTGTGGCTTTGCTTGCAAGCGGAAGTATGAACTTCAGAAGCACATGCAAGTGAAACATTCAAAGGACTACCAGATGCCCCTCTACCAATGTCAGTACTGCAGCTACCAGACGAGATACAAGCAGGCCCTCCTGAACCACGAGAACTGCAAGCATACTAAACACAAGGAGTTCCGCTGTGCCCTGTGCACCTACAAGACTTTCAGTAACACTAGTCTCTTCTTCCACAAACGCAAGGCCCATGGCTATGTGCCTGGAGACAAGGAGTGGTTGGAGAACTATGCCAAGGAGGAAATGGCAATGAACTCCAGCCACATTCTTCTAGGGTACGGTGACACAAATCTCCCTTTTTCCGGCTCATCCCAGACGGAAATGGCTGTCGTGACTCCAAGAAGTGAAGGGTGGCAGAAGAATTCAGCTGCAGTGGAGGACCAGGAGAAGTTGTACCAGCAGCAAGACTTTGTGAGCCCCCTCCTTGGGCAAGAGGCCTCTCAACCTGGGGAAGAAATGCAGAGTGGTACCATGCCACATGAACCCACACAGTTAGAGCAGCACCTGGTGTACTCTGCTACGGCAAGGCAGGAGGCTCAGCCTCTCACCACCCACCCAGGTGGCACTGGTTCGGGAATGAGCCGTGTTATGGAGACAGAATTTCAGAAAGGTTTGGGAGGAAATGGCTCACAACTAGAGGAAGTGTTTGAAGCACAGCTGGAGTTTCATAGTGCCCCATCAGATGAAGTAGCAAAGCAGCTTTCAGACTCCCAGCTGCCAATCTTGGACTCCTGGGGACCGTGTGATACTGGAACCATCTACAGGGACTTTGGACTTAACACTGGGGTCCATGTGGAGGCTAGTGATGGCAACGATGAGGCTGACATTGGAGAACACATTGAGGATGAAGTAGCTGATGGTGGGGAACACATCATCGGGACTCGAGACGAAGTAGGCCACAGTGTTGATGTCTTTGCTGATGAAGATCAGAGTGGCAGTTATGAACTCCCAGGTAAAAGTGAAGGAATTGGCAGATCCTCCCAGATGGAGGATGATACTTCCACAAATGTCAAGGCCGATGGGACGTGGATTAGTGTGATGGAGTCTCCCCTGACTCAACCCAGCAATGAAAACGGGGACACGGCCGTATTTCCGGACACGGAAGCTGTGAATCAGGTCAGTCCTGAAAGTCAGGAGCAGGCGCAGCTCTCCCAGTCGGAATCTGAGATTAAGGCTTTACGGAAGCAGGACAAACAGCAGGCACAAGCCCTGGTCTTGGAGGGAAGAGTACAGATGCTGGTGGTGCAAACAGATGCCCAGGTGTTCAAGTGTGAGAGGTGCTCATACGTCACCAGGAAAGAGAAAGCCATGGTCCTCCATACAAAGTCTGGCTGCCAGAATAAGAAATCGCCCCTCGTGTGCACTGCCTGTGGAGCCACCTTTAAACAGCAGAGAGGACTCAATACACACTTGCAAAAGAAATGTCCTGTCATCGTAAAGAAACACAAGCTTTATGTGCGGCAAGCAAGAGTGACAGAGTCCAAACTGGACCTGGTAGGAGAGAAGGAACAACGTGTGGAATCAGAGGTGAGGAAGGTGAGGGCGATAGCAAAGAACAAAGGCAAGCGCACCAACGTTGATGCAAGTAAGTGGCAGGAGCTGAGCCCAGTTCCAGTGCAACCTGACCAGCTGCTCACTAAAGTAACTGATTGTGGAGTGAACAGAGGTCATGTCGTTGAAGACTTATCATCTATCTCTGCCGGAGAGCAAGACCAGCCTGAAGGAGAGCTCCTTGCTGCTTGTGAGGGGGTGGAGGCCGGATTCTTCACAGATGAGGCATTGGCAGGTGCTCCTCCGGTCCTAGATGAGAATCTTCCATCAACTCCGAGGGAAGGGACACCAGAACACACACACATTGCTGAGCAGTCCCAGCAGGAGTCAGGGACATGCAAGTTCCGGTATGAACAGGGCAAGTTCTCCTGTGCCTCATGCCCTTTTGTCTGCTCCAGTGAATCAGATATTGGCAGCCATGTGGCTGGTGGCTGCCCAGAGCCCCTCAAGCTGCCCTGTGGATTCTGTGACTTGCTGTTCCGCTCCGAGAGGGCATTAAGGAACCATCAGGCCATCAAGCACACTCAGGAGGAGGAGCTATCAGACCAGAGCGATTCGGATGAGCTGGAAAAAGGATCTTGTAGTGAGGATGAGGGGAATGGAGATTCTGGGGAGGGAGACAACCTAGAGGACAGCGATGGCTCAGAGCTGGAGGGCAGCCCCAAGCAGAGACGTTTCTTCTGCTCCTCGTGCCCCTTCAGCTGTTACCAGGAGCGAGCCTTGGACACTCACAGGAAGAAAGGCTGCATGAAGCCTGGTGAGCTCCAGTGCAGCCTCTGCTCGTTTGTCTGCAAGTCGGCCGTGGCCCTCAAACACCACACCCACCTGCATGGCAAGAAGTGCTGCCGCAAGAGGCCCCGCTTGAGCTGCCAGCTGTGCCCGTTCACCTGTAAGCAGGCCCGATGCCTCAAACAGCATGTGGCCATTAAGCACGATGGTGTTAAACCCTACAAGTGCCACTACTGTGATTTCAGCACCACCCGGCGCTACCGTCTTGATGCACACGAGTCCCTGCACACGGGTGTGGGCCGCCTGGCATGTGATTCCTGCCAACAGACCTTTGGCACCGGCTCCAAGCTGCGAATCCACAAGCTGCGAGTCCACGAGAAACGGCCCACCCACTTCTGCACCCTGTGCGACTACAGCGGCTATAACCAAAACGACATCACCCGGCACGTCAGCAGCTGCCACGCCGGTGAGCCGAGCGCGGCCTGCGGGCGCTGTGACGCCCGCTTCAGCTCCGAGGGTGCTCTCAAGCAGCACTGCCTGCGGAGGCATGAGGAGAAGGTGTGCCACGGCTGCCCGTCCTGCGTGTTCGCCTGTTACAGTGAGTCCACCCTGCGGAGCCATGTCCAGAGGCAGCACCCGCAGCTGGAGTGCTCCTCCTGCAAAGAACGCTTCGAGAAGCGAGACCAGCTGGAAGAGCACAAGAAGGTCCACTTCAGCCACCACTGCCCGCACTGCGACTTTGCCACTCGGGAGCGGCAACAGCTCATCCAGCACCTGCTGGATACCCATGAGGACGAGGAGGAGGCAGATGGCAGTGAAGAGGGCAAACCCTTCCATTGCCCCTTCTGTGAGTTCACCTGCCGCCACCAGATGGTATTTGACTATCACATGAAAGCTCATGGTGGCACACGGATGTACAAATGTACCGACTGCGACTATACCACCAAAAACCGACAGAAGATCACGTGGCACATACGGATTCACACCGGGGAAAAGCCCTACAAGTGCCACCTCTGCAACTATGCCTGCGCAGACCCATCGCGTTTGAAGGTGAACTGGTTTTCATTGGTATATGTTCACCACTCATTCCACAGCAAGGTTCATTCACTACATGTGCTCACTCACCGCGCCCGCACGCATGCACACACACATGCGCGCACACCAGTTTTGAAATTCCTCCACCCTTTTTCTCTCTGATCTCCTCCAGCCTTTCAGCTACAACACTGGGTTAGATACAGAGTAGAGCTGCCTCTATACCATCCCATTCAATACTCCCAGGACAGGGACAGCACAGAGTAAAGATTACTCTATACTATCCCCATAAAGCATTCTCAGTAAAGCTACAGCACAGGGTTAGATACATTAACAAAGCTCACTTTGCACTGTCTCCATTAAAAACTGAAGGACAAGTACTGTACTGGGTAAGATATGGAATAAAACTCTCTCTACACTGTCACCCATCAAACACTCCCAGGAGAGATACAGCACTGTGTTATATACCGAGTAAGGCTCACTCTACACTATCCCTATTGTATACTCTCAGGAAAAGGACAGCATGGGATTAGATACAGAATAAAGTTCACTGTACACTGACCCCATCATATGCTCTCAGGAAAGGGACAAAATTGGGTTAAAATCAGAGTAAATTGTTCCAGTTTAGAATAGGTGAAGTGATTCAAAAAAAGGTAAAGACTATCACCAGTTCATTTGTTCAATAATCCTTGGGGAAAAATGTCAGGGAAATTTATAGAGTCAAAGAGCCCTGGAAAAAGCCCTTCTTGTTCTTGATTTAAGTAAAAGCTTTACTTCTGTAAAGGATCCCAAAGCTCTCCGCTGTCAGTGCCTTGACCAACACGAGCCTGATAACTAATAGATTAACTTAAAATTCATCTCATCTGGTCCAACCCTGCAGCCCACAAAATGTGCACTTGAACATAGAACAATAGAGCGCAGAACAGGCCCTTCGGCCCTCGATGTTGCACCGACCTGTGAACCAATCTAAGCCCATCGCCCTACACTATCCCATCAACATCCATGTGCTTATCCAAGGACTGTTTAAATGCCCCTAATGTGGCTGAGATAACTACATTGACAGGCAGGGCATTCCACACCCTTACCACTCTGAGTGAAGAACCTGCCTCTGACATCTGTCTTAAATCTATCACCCCTCAATTGGCAGCTATGCCCCCCTTGTACAAGCAGATGTCATCATCCTAGGGAAAAGACTCTCATTGTCCACCCTATCTAATCCTCTGGTTATCTTGTCTAACCTGACAATTCTGAATTTAGTTGTACTTTTTCTGATCTAAATATACCATATGCAGTCCTAATTAATGTAGTCTCCTTTGTGGTGGGAGAACCAAACACACTGTTTTGTGGAGCACCCCCTTTCATTCTATAAATATGCCCAAGAGCTTTCAGGCATCTGTCATTTTAGTTCTGTGTCCCAGTCCCTACTCTGACCTTTTTGTCAGTTCTACCCTATGCTGTAAAGTTAAGGATAAACTTGAACAGCAACATTATTTTTGATTAGGTATATCATAGCTTTCCAAATTCTTTCCAAATTGATAATTTTATGTAATAATAACCTTTGCACCATTTCTTTTGAACAGAACTTAAAAACATAAACTTGATTCTGCTATTCCCGCTTGCAACTTCTTTAAGCCCATCTTTGTTTCTTTTATTTGTCACGTTGCCATCACATTTTGCCTTTCACAATCTGCTCTTTCGTTATTTTAATGTATTCTGTCTTTCACACTGCGTACCTTTTGCTGTAATTCTTCCTTGTTCTTTTTCTGCATCTTTAATTGTTTATAACTATTGTTTATAACGACACCTCTATTTTCTACTTCCAAGATCACCACCCTTAAAACTTAGTGTTATTTCTCTATAGATATGCCTGACCTAAGTGTTTCCCAGCATTTTCTGTTTTTATTTGGATTTCTGACATCTGCAGTATTTGCTTTTGTACTGGGCAGAGATTGGCAATTGTTAGTCTTCAAAATTAGAAGAACAAATTAATTGTTTTATATTTTTGAAAAAAAAACATTTTATTTTCCAGACTCTTTTTATTTGTCTACATTTAAGAGAAAAAAAAAGTCCCTTTGTAAATCACTATTACAATTTTGTTCAGTTTTGAGTGTCTTGATTTCACACAGATAATCAGGTGATGGGAACATTTATTTGGCTGGTACCTAAGATCAGAGGCTTCAGTTTTGAGAGAGATTGAGAGAAATGGGCTCTTTTTTTCTCTTCTTTTAAAAAGAATGTTGGGAGGAGCTCAAAATTAAGGCTTTGACAGTATGTATGAGAGATATTTCCACTGTTAAGGGATTGAAAAATTGGAGGGCAGAAATTTAAGACATTACAAAGACAAAAAGAAAGATACTGTGATTTAGGTTTTTGAATGTAGCGATGTTCACGTCTCAAATACTCATGAAGAAATAGTGGCAGAATCGTCACGCCTGTCCTTTTTAAAAGTAAATAAATTCTCAAACATTTTAAAAGATATGTGAGTCACACTGAACAGCACTTTTAGAGAATTAGCACCAGCATAATGAACCCATTTGACCTGAGTACTATAGCTTAATTGTTTCTGGATAATAATAATGGGTATCTTGCAGCATGTCATTTTGAATTCGAGGACTTGAGCGCAAAACTCTATGCTGGCACTTGTGTTGTGGGAGTGTTAGATTGTTGAAAATTTTTTGCTTGTGATGTTAAACAAAAGCCATGTCTGCTGGTTTGGGTGCATATAAAAGATCCCATGGCATAATTTTCATTAATTTAGCCTCTTTAATCTGACCTTATAGAGGTTCACAAAATCATGAGGGGCATGGATAGGATACATAGACAAAGTCTTTTCCCTGGAGTCAGGGAGTCCAGATCTAGAGAACATAGGTTTAGGGTGAGAGGGGAAAGATATAAAAGAGACCTAAGGGGCAACTTTTTCACACAGAGGGTGGTACGTGTATGGAATGAGCTGCCAGAGGATGTGGTGGAGGCTGGTACATTTGCAACATTTAAGAGGCATTTGGATGGGTATATGTATAGGAAGGGTTTGGAGGGATATGGGCCGGGTGCTGGCAGGTGGGACTAGATTGGGTTGAGATTTCTGGTCGGCGTGGACAGGTTGAACTGAAGGGTCTGTTTCTGTGCTGTACATCTCTATGACTCTGCCTCTTAGCCGCCTTCTGTTCAATGAGAACAAACCCAAGTCCCTCAGCCTTTCCTCATAAGACCTTGCATCATAAAACAGGGAGCATGATGCTGATTTTTAAGCTGAAACATTATGGATGAATGATAAAACATTTGGGATGTTTTCCTCTGATATCTTATAAATGAATGAATATAATAGTCACTGCTATGCTGTAGGAAGTGGAGCAGCCAGATTTTGTTTCTAGTATTCATTCAGGGATGGCGGTGTTTGCCTTGATTGTTTGTTCGAATCTCTGTAACTTTCCAACTCTGAAGCAGGAGAGTATTACCCATTGAACCACTAAGGCTTACGTGTGGAATCTTTCTGCCAGAGACCATTCTGAAGTTTTTTTGTTATGGGTTGATTTAACATTACTGCTCACAATATTCCATGTAAAAATCTACAAGCAAGTTTCATATCTCGTTCTGCCCAGTGTATCCCCTCAAGCAGATCCCACCACCAGAGATAAGTCAGTACTGTACCACAGCCTGTCCCCACCAGTACCCCAGTGTTATACAAGGACAGACCTGTCCCCACCAGGACTGTACCCCAATGTTATACAGGGACAGACCTGTCCCCACCAGGACTGTACCCCAATGTTATACAGGGACAGACCTGTCCCCACCAGGACTGTACCCCAATGTTATACAGGGACAGACCTGTCCCCACCAGGACTGTACCCCAATGTTATACAGGGACAGACCTGTCTCCACCAGGACTGTATCCCAGTGTTATACAGGGACAGACCTGTCCCCACCAGGACTGTATCCCAGTGTTATACAGGGACAGACCTGTCCCCACCAGGACTGTATCCCAGTGTTATACAGGGACAGACCTGTCCCCACCAGGACTGTATCCCAGTGTTATACAGGGACAGACCTGTCCCCACCAGGACTGTATCCCAGTGTTATACAGGGACAGACCTGTCCCCACCAGGACTGTACCCCAGTGTTATACAGGGACAGACCTGTCCCCACCAGGACTGTACCCCAGTGTTATACAGGGACAGACCCATACTCCAGTGTTATACAGAAATAGACTATATTCCAACAATACAATGCCATAGTTATCTCACCACTAGAAGTGTTCTTGACAGGGATGAAACACTGAATCTATCGTTGTTGTCTATAAACTTTCTGCAGTTCAAGTAGCTACTTTCCATTTTCCCAGCTTTACTCATCGCTAGTGTCCTGGAAATGCTACCAATAGGTAATTCTGGAGGATGTTAGTAGCTGTACATTCACCAAATTTTTCCCTTTCTTTGTCAGTACCACATGCGGATCCACCAAGAGGAGAGGAAGTATCTGTGTCCAGAATGTGGCTATAAGTGCAAGTGGATTAACCAGCTCAAGTACCACATGACGAAACACACGGGTAAGAGCTGGCAGGAGCACAATGCCAGGTCACAAGAACTATATTGCCTGATAGTCAAAGGAGAGCTCTAGATTGGCTATATAGTTCAATTCCTGCTGGGGAGAAGTATATTCTGCAATTGTGCCTTTGCAACTAAACTTTTCATCACATTCAGTGCGTTTTGAGAGTAAATTCCAGTTATGCGGCTAACCCAAGCAGGGGCTCCTGCTTTATTTATTTTGATTCTTTCGTAGCATGTAGTTGTTACCAGCAAGGCTACCATTTGTTGCTCATCCCTAATTGCCCCTTGAACTGCCCTTGACTTGCTAGGTCATTCCAGAGGGCAGTTCAGAGTCAGCTGCCATTGTTATGGATTTGAATCAGCTGTAGGCCAGACCGGGTAAGGATGGCGGATTTTCTTCATTAAAGTGCATTAGAGAACTAGGTGTGTTGTTATGACTTTGGTTGGTTACATGGTCACACTTAGGCCAGCTCTTTATTCCAGAGTTTTTAAAAGATTATTCAATTCAAATTTGACCATCTGCCATTCTGGGGTTATCTCTGATTCAGATTCCCAGTCCATTGGCATTATTACCACACACCTTGTCCCCAGTGAGTTTATAGTGACATTGGGATCCGATTCAGTGTGTAGGTCACCAAACTAGGAATGCCAGTAACTGTTGCTGGACTCCAATTAGCACATCTAGCCAAGTGTGGGAATGCAGTTAACTCTGGTAACTGTTCAGTGTATCTGGTGTAATATAGAAGTAATATTGTTAGCATGTCTGGTGAATGCTGTTGATCTGGATAGCTAGGCTAGTGCCACTGTTTAAATGTTGGGGTAACTTGATTAGGATTACTGGTTAAAGGTAATAGCACAGTAAATTGGTCAGTGCTGTCCTGTATAGTGTGTGCAGGCAGAGGAATTGTAGTTAGTGTGTGTAGTTATGAATGTTGGGGCTGGGTAATGTCCTTGCTGTGTCTAATTGTTCACTGCCTCCTTGTTCCCAGGTGCCAAGCCCTATCAGTGTGATGAGTGTGATTACTGCACCAACCGGGCAGATGCACTGAGGACCCATAAAGAAACCCGGCACAAAGAAACGCGGGGCTTCATCTGTGAGCAGTGCGGGAAGGGCTTCAAGACTCGCTTTCTCCTGAAGACCCACCTGAAGAAGCACAGCGAGGCCAAACCATACGTCTGCAGTGTATGCTGCCGTGGTTTCCGCTGGCAGGCAGGCCTGCGCCACCACTATCTCACCCACACCAATGAGCACCCCTTCTTCTGCCGCCACTGCAGCTACAAAGCCAAGCAGAAGTTCCAGGTGGTCAAACACATCCAGCGGCACCACCCCCTGAAAGTGTCAGGAGACCCAGCTGAGGGAGTGGGCAAGGTGCAGGTGAGTCACCCCCACAGCTCCCTGGGAGCTGACAACAAGCCGCTCCTCAGCCTGACCACCAGCTCCTAGTTACTAAGGCGATAGTGGGAGCTTTTACCTTCAGGTGCTCAGCGACGGCTACGTGTGGGGCTGGTCCACGTCGCTTGAGGTTTGGATGCTGCAGTAACCAGAGACACATGTGTGTGTTCGTGCACAGTGTGATGCGCATTGCTGCAGAGAACCCCAAAGGAAAAGGGCCAGGAAATCTCCATATTTAAAAATAGGAGCAACCTGCTATTCCCTTGTATCAAGTTGAGACTCAATACCCTGTTGGGGCCAAGAATACGAATCCTGCAACAAATTTCTTCAGGAAGAGCTGGCACCTTTTAAATCGAGAAATGACGTGTCAGAGAAACACCTTCAATAGAGAAGAACGACTTCTCTCAACAACGTCCTGAGGTGGATTGCTGCATTGCCACGTTGAAAGAACATTCTGAAATGCAGAGAGGAAGACACCAAGCTTTCTAAAGGAAGAGAGGAAACTGTAATGTCGAGGCAAGATAATTGACTTTTGTGGCCGTGTTTGCTTCATGTTACGTGGGGTTTGAGAAATATGTTGACCAGCCAAGCCACTGCTGAAGGATAGAATTACCGAAGAGTGAAATTGTGTGGGCTTCCCACAATCAATCTCGTGGTATAACAGTACGGTTAGTTATAACATTTTCACAGGATGTGGATTAGTACTGGGCAATGTGTGAATACTGGGGTGGAATGCACAAAAATCAGAAAATCACCCTTGGATGGAGAATTTGTCGGAAAGTTTGTGCCATTGGAATTTATAGGGGACCTGTTCAAACAGGAGGTTTCCCTTCCTTCCCCTTCTCACCCAAGCCTCGTATTTGTCGCTGTCTCACAATGCATATATTAAAGTACAGCAATCGCCACAGCAGTGGTGATCTAAAAAGAAACAAGTGGAAACAGTTGTTTACAGAGCTATGTTTGCTTAGAGGACTGAGCATAGGAGTCACATGGAGAGAGAAAATAGGGTGACTGAGTGACTGCATGGCAAGGATTTTTTAAAAACTCCTTAGCTGCTTTGTCTGCTGACTTTTTTTCCTCTTTTAACTATTAAACCTTTGCTCCATAAATCCACTTCCTGTATTTTTAGAGACTGTTTGTTTGGTTTCTTCAGGTACTGGTGGAAAGGAGCATTGAGCTTTGCCTGAGATTTATTGTTATACAGCATGCAGTTTATATGCAGGCCATTCACCCAACTGGTCCACGCTGGTCTTTATGTTCCATGTAAACTTCTTCCCACTCTAACTCAACTTGCCCAACCAGCATATCCTTCTGGATGTAAGTTTGCTCGCTGAGTTGGAAGGTTCGTTTTCAGATGTTTTGTCGCCATACTAAGTAACATCTTCATTGAGCCTCCGGATGAAGCATGGCCCGCTTTCTATTTACGTGTTTAGGTTTCCTTGGGTTGGTGATATCATTTCCTGTGGTGATGTCATTTTCTGTTCTTTTTCTCAGGGGGTGGTAAATTGTATCTAAGTCAATGTATTTGTTGATCAGAGTTCTGGTTGGATTGCCACGCTTCAAGGAATTCTCGTGCGTATCTCTGTTTGGCTCGTCCTAGGATGGATGTGTTGTCCCAGTCGAAGTCATGTCCTTCCTCATCTGTATTTAACGATAACGAGTGAGAATGGAACATGTCTTTTTATGGCTACTTGATGTTTACATATCCTGGTGGCTAGTTTTCTGCCTGTCTGTCCAATGTAGTGTTTGTTACAGTTCTTGCACGGTATTTTTTAAATGACATTAGTTTTGTTTGTTGTCTCTATAGGGTCTTTCCAGGTCATTAGCTGCTGTTTTAGTGGGTTGGTGGGTTTGTGGGCTACCAATGATGCCAAGAGTTCTGAGGACTTGAATACATCTCGGAAATGACTGCCAGACTACTCAGACCTATTGGCATCATTGGTAGCCCACAAACCCACCAACACACTAAAACAGCAGCTAATGAACTTGAAAGACCCCAAACAGACAACAAGCAAAACTAATGTCATTTACAAAATACCGTGCAAGAACTGTAACAAACACTACATTGGACAAACAGGCAGAAAACTAACCACCAGGATACATGAACATTAACTAGCCACAAAAAGACATGACCCTCTCTCAGTGGTATCCTACATATAGGTAAGGAAGGACACCACTTCGATTGGGAAAACACATCCATCCTAGCACAAGCCAAACAGAGACACACACAAGAATTCCTAGAACCATGGCATTCCAAGCAGAACTCTATCAACAAACATATTAACTTGGATCCCATTTACCACCCCCTGAGAAAATGAACAGGAAATGACATCACCACAGGAAATGATGTCACCAGCCCAAGGACGCCTAAACACATAAATAGAAAGCAGGCCATACTACCAGTGCTTCATCCAGAGGCTCACTGAAGATGTTAGCTAGTATGGTGATGAAAGGTCTGAAAATGAACCTTCCAGCTCAGCGAGTAAACCTACATCCAGAATCTCAACCTGAGCTACCTGGAAATCTTCTCAAAACTCACCAGCATCTCCTTCAAAAACAATCTTTTTTATTTTCAGTGTTGTTGTCACCGCTCTCCTTTCCCCTTATGTCTTGTGTTGACCACGATCAAGGTGCAATTCTGTTAACACTGAGCACTGACATGTAAACCGTTGATTTTGTGTATGTTCTTCTACAGACTGTTGACAGAATATTCAATGATGAAGGCATTATAACTGAGTGGGTCCAGCACCCCCTCCCATTCACCCCTAACAACCACATACTGGTGACCAGGGCTTTGGCTCATCTATTCTTTTGGATCCTATATTCCTTCCCAACCTCTGCCTATCTATTCCCCAGCCTCAGCCCCAAACACCAGTGAGGCCAATTCTAACTGTCTTCTAGACTGCAGTCTGACCTTCAAAGCTGGGGTCTTTTCTCAGGCTCAGCACCAAAATAGCTCATAACTTTTGGCACCAAAGCCTGTAAGAAGTCCCTGTATCCAGTGATCTTTCTATCACCCACCATTTCTGCTCTGAGGCTATTCTCAATGCATTGCACCAACTGCAGACAGTATGTGTCAAGTCTTACTGGAAATCTGGCTTAAATGCCCGGCAAACCAACTACAGGTTCTCGTAGCCCATTCAGTCTTGTTTGTGTCAGCCAAATGAAAGAGTTCAGTTGCACCTATCCTGCTGTTTTCCACATATTGTTCTGTAAACTTTCACTCCTTCAGGTATTTCCTTCCGAACGTTCCTATTGAATCATTTTCTAGTGGCTTATCAGGCTGTGAATTCCTGATCTCAACAATATGCTACATCAAAACAGTTCTTTCATCTCACCTTTGTTTTCTTTCACTGATTGTTTTAAATCTATGTCCTCTGATTATTGTTCCTTCTTCCACTCGCAACAATTTCTCTTCATTAATCCTCCTCAGTTCCTGTATTGGAAATCCATAATGATGATTTTGGGAGCCTCTGTTCAATCTCCCCTTAACCTTCCCTACTCTGAGGACAGTGCCAGTTTCTCCTGTCTTTCCACATTCATTGCAATTAATAACTTTGGACATCTGAGCATTTGTTTGGATTATGGGATTATAGTGGAGCTATTTTCTTGTGAGTCCTGTAGCTTTAACACTTTTAATTCCCCCGCCCCATTATTACAGAACTTGAACATTGCTGAAAAATAGACAGGCTGCTAAGGCTTTTTGTAGTGTTCTCATTAGAACACATGCAAACATGTTAGGTTATAATGAGAGCAGCAATTAAATAACAGGAGAGATGTGCTGGTAGGTTGCTTGGTTAAAAAGACACAATGCCTGGACATTTTCCTTTACAGTTTCAGAGAGTAGGTTCCTGCGTATGAATATATCCACCTCCAGCAAGGGTAAGTGAAGCAGGTTATAATCCCAGATAATTATAAATTGTTTGCTGGTATAATTCTTAGCGAAACCATTGTGCTTTTTATTTGAAGTGGAACAGAAGCATGAATGATGAGAGTTCCCTGGTGCATTCCCCGTGGCAACCCCTAGACAAATCAATCAACATCCATTCCTTATGCAGTACAAATTGCATCCTCCGAAATTAGACATTCTTGTGAGTGCAAGGCAAACGGCTTCACATCTTTTGGTTTTCAGCAATACTTGCTTTTCCATTTTTGCATCCCCCTCTGGAATGAGGGGAGTGCAGCTACCTATGCATCAGGTTAGATTCTGTTATCTGGCTCCTTTGCTGCTGCCCTCTGTGCCAGGATCAACCGTAGAGCAGCCACTTGGGGGCTGAGATCCCTCTGGCATTTAACCTGCAGCTCAGCCTGGTTTGTGAGACAGAAGCCAAATAGAGTAAAGGAGGAACCTGTCCCTTTTTTCAGGATAGGTGAGATCACTGAAACATCACTGAGACCTAGGGTTAAATCTGTGTCAGAGCTGACCCGAGTATAGTTCCAATGTATATATAAAAGAACTGGATGTTGGAAATCTGAAACAAAAAGAAATTGCTGGAGAAACTCAGCAGGTCTGACAGCATCTGCAGACTCCCCACATTGGTCATCCACTGGACTCAAAATTTTAACTCTCTTTCTCTCCACAGATGTTGCCAGACCTGGCGTGTTTCTCCTAACAATTTCTGTTTTATTTCAGAATATATCTCCATTCTGTTAGTGTAATAAAGTCCTGTATTTCTTTACTGCCTTTTAGTGACCTTGGAAGATTCCACAGCACTTCACAGCCAGATGAGAACAAAGATTTGAAATTTAATCGCTCTAGTAATGTAGGAATTGCAGCAGTCAACTTACAGATATGATGGAGGAGCCAAAGTAGACTATTCAGCCCATTGAGTCTGCTGTGCATTTCGACCAGATCATGGCTGATGTGATAATAGTCGACTTCACTTTCCTCCCTTTTCCCCATAATCCTCGATTCTCTTACTGATTAAAAATCTACCTGTCTCCGCCTTAGAGTATATTAATACCCAGCCTCAAAAGCCCTCTGTGGTAAAGAATTTCCTTTGAAACCCTTGCCAATAGTGAGCTCCTAAAAACAGCAGTCTGACAATGGCTAATAATTTTATTCTCCTCAAACTGATTGAAGTTAACTCTTAGCCAGGACCCTGGGGAAAGCTCCCCTGCTCTTTGATAAGTCACCTGAGTGACTGAGTGTTAAATTCAAAAGGTGACATCTCTGAGAGTGCTGTAATCCCTCACTCAGTGACAGAATGGGGTTACAGATTTTGTATCTCTGAATTGGATACTTGAACCAACTGAACTGACAACCTGTCTGATTATTAGTAGTCGTGCGCCACTGTCCATCATTCACAGAAACAGTTATGGGGCAGGAGGAGGCCATCCAGCCCGTACTGACATGTTCAAGTCGCATCATTACCTAGTGCCAATGTCCTGGTTTGTTGCCAAACACCTGCACCTGATTTCTATCCAAATAACCACGTCACAGCTCCACCATTCTTCCAGGCAGTGTGTTCCAAATCGTAAATACTCACCTGAGGAAACATTTTTTTCTTGCATCACCCTTGCTTCTTTTGCACGTCACTTTAAATCCATGCCCTCTTTATTATTGTTCCTTTTATGAGTGGGAACAGCATCTCCCAACCTATTCTCCCCAGCCTGCTCATGATTTAAAAAACCTCAAAACTCCTCTCAGCCTTCTCTCCAAGGGCAGCAGTGCCAACTTCTTCAATCTACATTCAGTTCAATTAGTGCTGTATGTGCAGTCTTATCCAGATGCCTCATTATGGGTATTTCTTTCCCAAAGTGAGATGACCAGACTAAGTGGACAGGGCACCCATTTGCTGCCTTTGAGCATGAGTGTAGACAAAAATTATAGAATTTTACAGTACAGAAGGAGGCCATTCAACCCATCATGTTTGTATCAACTCCCAAAAGAGCTACCCAGCTAGTCCCACTTTGCAGGCGTACGTTTGTAACCCTCAAATATTATCACTTTCAAATATATATTCAGGTCTGTTTTGATACCTCCTATGAGATCCATCTCTACCACTCCCAAACAATGCATTCCAAATCCTAACCACTCTCCGAGTAAAGGAGTTTCTCCTCTCTCACTCCCAGCTCTCTCGCTGATTTGAGTCTTGAAATTGTGAGCCCTAATTGCTGACATACCAACTAGTGGAAACAGACAATCTGGGAAATGCCCATCTACACCTACCTCTGCTTCTGATCGCTTATTCAATTTCTAATCCATGCTGGCAAGGATCCATCAATCCCAAAACATTTCTAATTTGCGAACCAACCTGCCATGTGGCAACATTTCAAATACTTTATGAAAGGATATATGTACAACATCCACAGCACTACCCACGTCCACTGCCTTGTCACCCTTGTCAAAGAACTCTCAAATATGGCCACCATGAATTTTCCCACTATTGACAACAAGATGACAAGTCTGTAGTTTCCTGGGTTACCCATTGTCCCTTTCTTAAATAGTGGTGTTGCATATACAATCTTCTGGTGCCCTGGACCAATCCTGTGTACAGAGAGGCACGTAAAATTTCTTGTCAATGGCTTTGGAGTTTGCTCCCTTGCCCCTCTCAGCAATCTAGGATGCATCCCATTGGACCTTCCCTACCTTTTTAGCACTTTAATTATCACTACACATCTCAGTTCTTCAACTAGGCCATTTTCACCATCAGGAGAAAGTGAGGACTGCAGATGCTGGAGTACCAGAGTTGAAAAATGTGCTGGAAAAACACAGCAGGCCAGGCGGCATCTGAGGAGCAGGAGAATCGACGTTTCGGGCATAAGCCCTTCTTCAGGAATCGGGTCAGTCGGTTCCATAGGCAGGTGCTGAGGAAAGAGATGTGGCTGTAGTCGCGAGTTCACCTCAGGACGTGGCTGAAGAGCTTCAGGGCAGAGGAGATGACCTGGGGTGCAGTGAGAGAGGGACTCACTGAGATCCTTGTAGAGGGAGGAGGAGAGCATCTTCAAGGTAGGCATCCTTGCAAGAGAATTTGCAGTAGGTTAAGATCATTTTCACCATCATCTTTAGTAAAGACAGAATCAAAGTATTTGTCTAGTATTTTTTCCATACTGAGTAAAGAGAAATACAGCACAGGAACAAGCCCTTCGACCCACCAAGTCTGTGTCAATTCCTAGTCCTTATTTAGATCCGTTATGTACTGCCCATACGTGGTTTTCTATCCTTGTGTTTGCCTCACGTTCATGTGTCTATCAAGATGAACCTTAAACATTGCTAACAGCCTGCTTCCACCACCTCCACTGGCAGTGCGTTTCAGACAGCTACCACCATCTGTGAAAGGTTTTCTCTGCACTTCTCCCCTAAACTGTCCCCCTCTCTCACCTTGAACCCTCTCAGTTTATCCAACTTCTCAACTAAAACCTTCCAGACCAGGCAACATCTTGGTAAACTTTCTCTGTACCCTCTCCAAAGCATCCACGTCTTTCTGATAGTGTGGAGAGTGGAGCTGCATGCAGTGTTCCAAATGTGGCCTTGGTAAAGCTTTATACAGCTCTAACGTTACTTGCCAACTTTTATATTTGATGCCCTGGCCAATGAAGGTAGGTAAACATGCCGTGTGCCTTCTTGACCACCTGTGTTAACACTTTTAGGGATCTGTGGACCTATATGCCCAGATCGTTTGCTTTAGTAAGCAGCTACTTGTACCTTATGGCCCTACTCTATTGTTTGCTAATTTTATAGTATTAAATGTTTGAAGAACGTTTTACTGTTTGTTTTGGTGCAGCCTGCCAAGCTTTCTTCATGCTTGTTCTTAGCCTCCCTTATTCCAGATTTAACCTGTCCCCTGCATTTGAGATACTCCTCCTGATTTCTATTGCTAATATTATTTAAGTGTGCAGCATAAGCCTTCTTTTTCTTTTTTACTTTATCATCAGTATTCTTAGACATTCAGGGTATTCTAGCTTTAGATGCCACGTACAGAGGAACCTTTTATTATCTAGCATTCAATTATCTGAATTTCGCATATTCTGAACAAGATTACAAGGTCCCGATGCTTGGCTAAACTGTGTTCTCAGGCATTCGATTATCCAAGCAAAATACTCCCCACCCATGTCGTTTGGTTAATCAAGGTTCCTCTCTATTCATTTCTTATGGATATGTACCTAACTAGCACTCTCTTCATCTCTGTTTTGAAATTGTCCTTTTTTTCATCCACCATGTATTTCCAATTGGCACACTCCAGTTCAACTTTTAAATCCTTCAAATCTACCCTTTTCCAGTCTGGGATCTTAATAATTGACTGACTTTAATTCTTTTCCAACTTAATGTTGAACTTTATTATGTTATGATTGCTGTTTCCCAAATGCTTCCTCATTCTGATGTTCTCCATTTGGCCTGCCTTATTTCCTAGGACCAAATCTAGCACAGCGCTCTCCCTGGTAGGACTGAAAATGAGAAAGTCCTCATGCACACATTGCAAGAATTTCTCTCCTTTTGTGCCCCATGCTCTAGTTTTTCCCAGTCTCCCCTAGGGTAATTGAAATCACCAATGATTACAACCCTTCTTTTCCTGCAGATTTTAATAATCTGCCTACAAATGCTCTCTTCTACTTCCTCCCCACTATCTGGATGTCTGTAATAAATATCCAGTAAGGTCACTGGTCCCTTCCTGTTACTCACTATCATACCATGCATGTCTTGTGCACCTGGACAAATCGTCTTTCTATTAAATGTCTCCCCAGGTCCCAGTTTACCATGTCTTTCTTAGCCTCATGGTAGTCTTCTGATTATTCACGAGGGTTGAGTTAAGGATGGTTTTGTATGACCTTGATTAGGAGAGGAGGGGTGTTTGCAGTCAGTTTGGCCCAGTCCTGGCAGTGAGTGGCCCTGGGTCATTTGTGCTCTGCTGATCACTGCATGTTTATGCTGTTGAGATGTGAATGTCAATCCTACAATGGCTTCAGGGGAAGGGGGTTCCTATGTAGTGGTAATATATATGCCTCTTGGCCTACCTGCTCCAGAGATGTGTAATAACTTCTCTATCTAGGTTTATCAGAAAAATATTAGATAACAATCTCTAATGGAGGCTACAGCCTGCGGACCCTTGCCCCATTGACCCATCCTATATACTGGCCCTGCAAATGAATCACTGAGATGTCATTGTCCATAGAGACCACCACATTGACATGTTGTCCCCACCCCTACTACTATCTAGAGTCCGCACCTTACCCCAGGGTACCCAGGAAGCCCCTCTGACAATTGCATCCATAGGCTTTGACTCTTTGGGAGGGAGTGATAAAGATTGAGAGAAGAGGCAGGGAATTTTTAACTTCTTTAGAGTATCATTACAAAACAAATTTACAGAACCAAGAGAATAAACAGATAAAAGGCAAAGTTCGGTGTGAACTTTTGGAGCAGTATTGTAATATGACTGAGTCGGGCTGTTACCTGCATCCTGAACTGCTTCATGCAACATACTGGTGAAGGACCCTAAATTGTCTTGTATGTGCCTATCAAGGGTAAAGAAATATTGGTCAAGGATACTGGTTTGTCAAGGGGCTGGCTCCAATGCTGTGATGGTGTTGGGAGCAGCAGGATAGAAGCCTGCTCTCCTCACTTCCTGCAAAATAACTTGCCTTCGACCTACCTCCTTCCCCAAAGCCCTACAGCTCTCTTCAATCCAGGAGTCTTTCTGCTGGTTAGACCACCATGACTGTAGGGGTCTGGAGACAATTTGAGGTCAGGGTCAGACTAGAATACCAGATAGGATGTTGATCACTTAAGTGATGCAGACCCTAAAAGTATTCCCCTTTTGTGGGACAATGCAAAGTATTTAATGATTGAGGTGATTTTGCACACTGTATGGACTCCTAATTAAAAATATTAATATATTACCCAGTTATCATGTGCTAATCGAATGTATGTGTTCAGCTTGCCTGTACAGAACCAGAAGACTAAATAAGTATTTTCTTTTTCTCTAAATGTCATCCTGAATCCCATTAAACCAACAAGGAACAGATGGACTGCTGTGAGCTGCAGTTTTACCTAGTGATTCTCAGTGAACAGCAGGATGGAAATATGTTGAAAATTTAATGGAGTGGAGCAGGGTGGGAGGGAAGAGAGTCTCATGCTTGCTTCAAATCAAGCTGTCCTTCCCAACTTCAGAATGTCACAATGTACTTTAAAACATTTCTTACATTTCAACAGACCACAATTTAAGAAATACAGCAGATGATTTTTGCACAGCAGGATCCCATAATACAAAAGCATCTTTGTAATGTTGATAGGTGTTCACTCAGGAGAGCAGCCCTCCTCTTTAAAGCATTGCAATAGGATTTTTGCACATCTGAGATGGAGCCTTGATTTAATATCTTGACTGAAAGGTAGTGTTGGTCAGTGGAGCAATCCCTCAGTCCTGTACTGGGGCCATGAACAAAAATTTGTACTCAAGTCTCCAGAGGAGGATTGGGATATGCACCTCCTGACTTGAAGACTGCATACTGATCTGATTGTACTTGGGAAGTTTTGCTTTCCTGGGAGAAAGCAAGGACTGCTGCTACTGCTGGAAATCAGATTCAAAGTGTGGTGTTGGGAAAGCACAGCTGGTCAGGCAGTATTTGAGGAGCAGGAGAATCAATGTTTTGAGCATTAGCTCTTCATCAGGAATGCTTTACGTTTTCTGGGTTTGCAGTATGGTGTTCGATGATTTGATTGATCAGCAGGTGAACTGGTTAATGTTGAATTCCCTGAGGTTGTCTGGTCTGGCTAACCAGGTGATTGGCATGTTAGTTTAAATGCAAAAGTTACTTTTGGCAATGTTGATTCTTGTGCTCCAAGGCAAGCTAGGGCTTTATTGGACCTGATCTGATTACCACTGTTGAGAAAGAGTGGAAGTGTTGGAGCGAAGGCAAGTTCAAGCTCTATGATAATACCTGTCATTTCAGCATA
Organism: Chiloscyllium punctatum; assembly: GCF_047496795.1. Classification (NCBI taxonomy): domain Eukaryota; kingdom Metazoa; phylum Chordata; class Chondrichthyes; order Orectolobiformes; family Hemiscylliidae; genus Chiloscyllium; species Chiloscyllium punctatum. Next base: position 116,082,912 of record NC_092748.1, on the reverse strand, counting down.
GTCTCACTGACCAGGCCCACAATTGCATGCACATGTTGAACAAGGGTCTGGAGTAGTAACCTGAGAAAATTGATTGTCATTTAGAAGGAAAAGATAGTGTTGTTTTGGGCAGATAGTGAGTGAACAGAATTTAATTTCAGTCATGGTCAAGTGTCTCCTCCCATCAGCATGGCTCTCACTGGGGTTGCAACTCCAGAGGAGTTAGCGTCTGCCTATACCTCCACCCTAACTACATTGCTGCACAAAGCCAAAAACAGTGACACCTCTTACTGTAGTGCAACATGTTTGCAGGCACTGACACGAATTAAGTGAATCATATTGTAACATCAGAGGGCAGTCCTTTGTGATGTCCTTGACAATGAGATCGACTGAACATCATCAGCAAACTGAGTGTGAAGAGTGAAGAGACTCTTCAAGATTAAAGTGATGGTATTCACCTTAATCATTCCTTTAACACGGTGATGGTAATACACCTTAATGTATTTCTCTGATGTAAGGTAAGGTTTGCTTTATACATAATCATGAGCTTTGCATTATTTATTTCTGATCTTCAATTGCCCTGGAGAAGGTGTTTGTGAGCTGCCTTCTGGCACTGCTGCAGTCCATGTGGTGTAGAGTAGACTCACTCTATACCCCCTTGTTCAAGAATCTGTAACCAGTGAAAATGTATATATGATGTCTATTCCTGTTAATATCTTGAAGACTTTGATCAGATCACCCCTTTAACCTTCTGAGGTCTAGAGAAAACAGGCCCAATTTGTATAATCTCTCAACTCCCAAAGTTACATATAATTTGTATAAACCTATGCTGTATTTCCTCTTGTACTCCAAATGGAATCTAACCACCTGTTCCTGATGAAGAGCTTGTGCTTGAAACATCGAATCTCCTGCTTCTCAGATGTTGCCTGACCGTGCTTTTCTAGCACCACACTTTTTAACTCTAACGAGTGGAGCAATTGTATTTATAATTCAGAACTGGAACAAGAACAATACAGTACAGGAACAGGCCTTCCACTGACAAATTTTGCACTTTGAGGATCCATATCTCTCTAATCCCTTCCTATTTATGTATTTGTCCAGGTGCTGCTTGAATGCTGCTATTGTGAGTACTTCCACCTCCTCCTCTGGCAACATGTTCCAGGCACTCATCACCCGTTGTGTGGAAAAACTTGCCTTGCACATCTCTTTTAAATATTCCTGCCCCCAACCACCTCGTAACCTGTGTCCTCTAATAATTTACCTTTCCACTCTCCGTACCATTCACAATCTTACAAACTTCTAGTAGGTCACCCCTCAAATTCCTGCATTCCAGTGAAAACAAACCTAATTGATCCAACCTTTCTTCATAGCTAAAATCTCCCATACCAGGCAACATCCTGATAGTAGTGTGGTGATCAGAACTGTACACAATATTCCAAGTGTGGCCTAACTAAAGTTCTATAAAGCTGCAGCATAACTTGTGTATCCTTATACTCTATGCTCCTTCCAATGAAGGCAAGCATTTGTATTATGCTGCTACGGGTGAAGTACTTGGACTGGTACAAGGCAAACAAAAGCAAAAACATATGGAGTCTACAAGATGTACAGCATGGAAACAGACCCTTCAGTCCAACCTGTCCACGCCGACCAGATATCCCAACCCAATCTAGTCCCACCTGCCAGCACCTGGCCCATATCCCTCCAAGCCCTTCCAATTCATTTATCCATCCAAATACCTCTTCAATGTTGTACCAGCCTCTGGCAGCTCATTCCACACACATACCACCCTCTGCATGAAAAAGTTGCCCCTTAGGTCTCTTGTATATCTTTCCCCTCTCACCCTAAACCTCAGGTTCTGGACTCCCCGACCCCAGGAAAAAGACTTTGCCTCTTTATCCTATCCATGCCCCTCATAATTTTGTAAACCTCTATAAGGTCACCCCTCAGCTTCCATCGCTTTAGAGAAAACAGCCCCAGCCTGTTCAGCCTCTCCCTGAAGGTCAGATCCTCCAACCCTGGCAACAGCCTTGTAAATCTTTTCTGAACCCTTTCAAGTTTCACAACACCTTTCCAATAGGAAGGAGAAAAAAATTGCACGCAATATTCCAAGTGGCCTAACCAATGTCCTGTACAGCCGCAACATGACCCTCCTGTACTCAATACTCTGACCAATAAAGGAAAGCATACCAAACACCTCCTCCACTATCCTATCTACCTGCGACTCCACTTTCAAGGAGCTATGAACATGCACTCCAAGGTCTCTTTGTTCAGCAACACTCCCTAGGACCTTACCATTAAGTGTATATGTCCTGCTAAGATTTGCTTTCCCAAAATGCAGCACCTCGCATTTATCTGAATTAAACTCCATCTGCCACTTCTCAGCCCATTGGCCCATCTGGTCCAGATCCTGTTGTAATCGGAGGTAACCCTCTTCGCTGTCCACTACACCTCCAATTTTGGTGTCATCTGCAAACTTACTAACTGTACCTCTTATGTTCACATCCAAATCATTTATGTAAATGACAAAAAGTAGAGGGTCCAGCACCAATCCTTGTGGCACTCCACTGGTCACAGGCCTCCAGTCTGAAAAACAACCCTCTGCCACCACCCTCTGTCTTCTACCTTTGAGCCAGTTCTGTATCCAAATGGTGAAATCTCACTGTATTCCGTGAGATCTAACCTTGCTAACCAGTCTCCCATGGGGAACCTTGTCGAATGCCTTACTGAAGTCCATATAGATCACATTTACTACTCTACCCTCATCAGTCCTCTTTGTTACTTCTTCAAAAAACTCAATCAATTTTGTGACATGATTTCCCACGCACAAAGCCATGCTGACTATCCCTAATCAGTCCTTGCCTTTCCAAATACATGTACATCGTGTCCCTCAGGATTCCCTTCAACAACTTGCCCACCACCGAGGTCAGGCTCACTGGTCTGTTGTTCCCTAGCTTGTCTTTACCGCCCTTCCTAAACAGTGGCACCACGTTTGCCAACCTCCAGTCTTCCGGCACCTCACCTGTGCCTATCAATGATACAAATATCTCAGCAAGAGGCCCCGCAGTCACTTCTGTAGCTTCCCACAGAGTTCTCGGGTACACCTGATCAGGTCCTGGGGCTTTATCCACCTTTAACCATTTCAAGACATCCAGCACTTCCTCCCCTGTAATCTGGACATTTTGCAAGATGTCACCATCTATTTCCCTACAGTCTATATCTAATCAAGAATGAAAGTCTGAGGTTCAAAGACAATCAGAAACTGGAGAATTAAAGAAATTGCATGCGGGACTGGAGGAGGTTACAAAGATGAAGAATGAAGCCAGAAGAAGGATGACAGCTTTAAACCTTTCCTGAACTGGGAGCAATATAGGTCTGTGATTGAATACTGAAGACACTTGGGTTTAAGGATGGGATCTGTACAAAAACTGTCAGAGTAACATGACTGCTGCTGATATAAAGCCGTGTGGGAATGTAGCGTGAGATATGCAAGTTATTTCTCCCTAGCTGGGATGTCTAAAACATGGAAGTGCAGCCCGAAGTGAAGAAACAAATCATTTAGAAAGTTCTGACACCAACCATCTGATGGTAAGTTCTGACTGCATATACTCATCTCTCATTAAATGCATATGCAACATAAAGTGGATTTTTGAAGTTTTCTTTTCTCATTTCTTTTTTTCATTTTTAAGCATTTGCTAAGTATCACTATTTCTGAGATTTCGCTGCTACTACACATGCCATTAATGTATGCAGTCAATAATTTTGGAGTGTGATAGAGAGAAATCTTTTCAGAGGGTCGTGAATCTTTGGAATTCTCTACCCCTGCTGAAGTGGATGCTCTATTGTTGAAATATCGAAGGCTGGAACAGGCAGATTTTGGAATCTCTGAATTGTGGGCTAAGGGCAGTGGGCGAGAAGTTGCAGTTAAGATTAGATTAGATTACTTACAGCGTGGAAACAGGCCCTTCGGCCCAACACGTCCACACCGACCTGCCGAAGCGCAACCCACCCAGACCCATTCCCCTACATTTACCCTTTCACCTAACACTACAGGCAATTTAGCATGGCCAATTCATCTAACCTGCACATTTTTGGACTATGGGAGGAAACCCATGCAGACATGGGGAGAATGTGCAAACTCCACACAGACAGTCGCCTGAGGCAGGAATTGAACCCAGGTCTTTGGCGCTGTGAGGCAACAGTGCTAACCACTGTGCTACCGCGCTGCCCACAAATTCAAGATCGACCATGACCACACAATGGAACAGCAGGATCAATGGGCCCAATGGCCTACTCTTATTCGTTATGTTTCTCAGCATGTGAAAGAACAATGCTCATAATTACCACACTGCATGTTTGCTGGCAGAAATAAAAGATGCGCAAAAACGGCCATCTGGTGCAACTTTTTTTTATAAGGAGGTAACAGCATCACAAACCAATTGTATTGCTGACTGGAATCAAGCACTGTGAAGATCCCTGGACAACAACCACAATAAACACAATCAATTCATAGTGATGCACTGGCTAGCAGACATTAAGATTTTTGCTGGGGTATAATGGTGGTGGTGTGTGTGAAGATTCCACACTGATATTCCTTTATTAATATACAAGGCAAATGGCATGCTTGGAGATCAAAGGGGTTCATACAAATGGGGACAGAGACGAAAGAGAAATTAGGAAAGAGCAACCATAAGTTTGGTCACTGATCTGGGTTTTAAAGTTGAGGTTAGTCTTAAAAGAGGTAAAGGAACTAAGGCACAAACTCTGGGATGATGTGAAGGTAAGATGAGGTGGAGAGAAAGGTCAGGAAGGAGTACTAATGATGACACTAATGAGGGTTTTTGGTTGGTGCACTGAGACAGGTTGAGAGACTAGTGATGACTGGGTGACTTTGTCATGGCTATGGAGGATGATTAGGTATAGGTGGGGGCAATACCTTTGGAGCCCACACAGAACGGATAAAAGGAAATTTGGTCAGCGGAGATCCAAGAGTATGTATATGGCAGAGTAGGTAAGCTAACTTGGATCAGGATCCAGGATCTTGAATGCTGAGCATTCGCAGTAGTTGGCAATGACAGAGGTCAGTAGGTAACACAATAAAGGTCAGAAGATTGCTGTGGATGTAATTGGCTGCCCAAATGGACTAAGGTGTGTGTGTATGTATGACAATACAATTTGAACTTAAGGTGCATCACAGTCAAGCTTCTGGCTGGATAGTGATTCTGTGCTGGGACCTTGGATGTGTCTGCTATTTTAAAAATAAGATGGTGGTGAAATTAAAATTCAAATTGACATCTCCTAAGGATCACTGTAACAAAGGTCAAAGGAAAACGACAAATTTAATTCCAACAATGTTATTTTTGTTGGGCGGGAGGGGTATATGCATCCTCATCCTTACTGTGCTGGTCATAGAATGCTTGAAGCAAACTGTGGACATTACATTCTCTCTCTCTCTCTCCAAGGACATTCTGACAAGGAAAGGTTTGTATTCCCTCTCTCAACCCAGGAAAACCTGGGGCCAACTGTGACCCCCCCTGGAGCCCCAAGCAGCAACAACCCAGATAAATCAGCTAACTTGATTTTCAACTTAATCAATTGGGTCTTTTGCCCAAATCTCTGACATTTTTATAACTCAAGAGTTTCATGAAAATTAAATAGTACTCGGTGTGTTTTTGAAACAGTGCCACTACATTGTTACTTCTAGGTTTGGTGAGCAGCTACATCTGCGAGATTCATTCCTGAAGATTCCAGGACAATCCAGGGAAGTTGACACCATCCTCAATGCATCAGCTCGGTTTATCCTGAGCCAGTGAGTGGAGGGGGAGACTTGAGGAGATCTCCATGCGATGTTGTCTCTTTTCAAGCAAAGAGTGAAGGTGAATTGAGCAGTCCCTTAAAGCAGGCAGTAAAACATGACTGGCATTATGGTCCAGGGACAATGTTTTCCTGGAGCATGTGTGTGTGTTTGTGTTTGTGTGTTCGATTCCCAGGTGGGGAGTGAATCTGTTCCAACCCAGTGCTTCTATTCACCTGAAAACAGAAGAAAGAAATATATCAACAAGATGGAGAAGATGCAGAGAATACATTTCCACTTGTACCAAAGACCTGATTCTTGCCCCCCTCCCAATTTGTTCATAGAATTTGGCCTTCACTGGCTGGGCCAGCATTTAGTGCTCATCCCTCACTGCCCTTGAGAAGTTGTAGTAATATGCTTTTTGAACTGCTGTAGTCGATATCACTGCTAGGGTGAAGGTTCCAGGAATTTGAAGTCATGCCACTGTAGGAACTTCAATGTATTTCAAAGTCAGGGAACTTGCAGGTGGTGGTGTTTTCATGTATATACTGGCCTTGTTCTTCTAGATGAAAGTGGTTGAGGGTTTACAAGGTGGTGTCTAAGCAGCATTGGATTGTGACCTAGTCTCGAGCTTTGGTGAATTTAGACTATAAGACACAGGAGCAGGAATTAGGCCATTCAGCTCCTTGAGTCTGCTCTGCCATTCAATCATAGCTGATAAGTTTCTCAATTCCATTCTTATGCTTTCTCACCATAACACTTGATGCTCAAGAACCTATCTTATCACAATCTTAACCATACTCAATGACTTGGCCTCCATAGCCTTCTGTGGCAGTGAATTCCATAGATTCCCTACATTCTGGCTGAAGAAGTTTCTCCTTATCTCCATTCTAAAAAGTCTTCCCTTTACTCTAAGGCTGTGCCCTTGGGCCCGAGTCTCTGCTACCAATGAAAACATCTTCCCACCATCTACTCTGTCCAGACCATTCAGTATTCTGTTAGATTCAGTTTCAATTAGATTGTCCCCTCAGCCTTCTAAATTCCATTGAGTATAAACCCAGAGTCCTCAAATGTTCCTCATATGTTAAGCTTGTCATTCCTGGGACAATTCTTGTGAATCTCCTCTGAATAGAGTCCAGGGCTAGTACATCCTTCCTGAGATATGAGGCCCAAAATTACACACAATACTCCAAATGTGGTCTGACCACTGCCTTGTAGAGCCATGAAACAGTTCGAATTATGATTGAAAGTGGAAGAAAAGCAGAAAGAGAGAATCACTCTACCAGAGGGAAAAGAAAAGGAAATAGTTCTGGCAGAACAAAAAGAAAAAAGAAAGGAAGGCCCGAGCAGAAGATAGCGAGGAGGGGACAGTTTTTGAACTTCGGAGGTAGAAACTGAAAACTCAAGAGTCAACTTGGATGGTAAGGGAAAAGGTGATCTCATTGAGACAGTAAAGATAGTTTATCACATGGTAGAAAGGAAACCCATTAAGGGGAAACAAGTAAAAATTCTCAGAAACTGAAGCAATAGATTTTGCCTAATAATTGGCCTTTTCACACCAGACAATGGCCATTTTAACAACAGACAACCTAATTATCTGCCCTTAGCATTACCATCGCTGAATTCCCCCATGATCACATCCTGCAGATTACAATTGACCAGAAACTGAACTGGACTGGCCATATAAATACTGTGGCTATAAAAGCATGTTTGAAACTGGGAATCCTGCAGAGAATAACTCATCTTCTGCCTCCCCAAACCCTGTCCATCATCTACAACGAACAAGCCAGGAATGTGATGGAATACCCCCACTCCACCCCACCAAACTGGATGGATGCAGGTCCAACAACACTCAAGGAGCTTGATACCATCTAGGACAGAGCAACTCATTGATTGGCACCACATCCACAAACATCCAACATCTGCACTATTGGCGTTCAGTAGCAGCAATGTGTACTATCTAGAAGATGCACTGCAGCCACTCACCACGGCTCCTGAGACAGCACCTTCTAAACATGTGGTCTCTACCAATAGAAGATCAAGTACAGCAGATACTTGGGAACACCATTTCCTGAAAGTTCCCTTCCAAGCCACTCACTGTTCTGAAATATATTCTTGTTTCTTCAGTGTTGTTGGGTCAAAATCCTGGAATTCTCTCCTTAACGATACTGTGAGACTACCTACAGCACATGGACAACAGTGATTCAAAAACCTTTCCAAAACCTTCTCAAGGGGTAACTGCACTACCAACACCGTTCATCTCATGAGTGAATACAAACTGCTGTCAGAGATTACTCCTGAACAGTCTGGCTTCAATTTCAACACTTTGAATCACAGAGATACACAGCACAGAATTGCTGTATATCTTTGAAAACAGCACCCTCTCTTCAGTCCATGATGTCCGCACCAGTCGTAATATCAACCTAACTTTTCTGATCTCATTTTCTAGCAATTGGTTCATTGCCTTGCAGGCTTCAGCATTGTCAGTGTGTATTTAAATGTTATAATTATATTTTAATGTCAGAAGCTTTGCCTCTACCACCCTTACACGCAGTGAGTTCCAGAATCCCACCACCCTTCGGCAGAAAATATTTTTCCTCACGGCCCTTATCTCCTGCCCCTTACCTTAAATGTATACTGCCTGGTTATAGAACATAGAACATAGAACAATACAGCACAGAACAGGCCCTTCGGCTCACGATATGGTGCCGAACATTTCTCCTAGCTTAAGCACCTATCCATGAACCTATCCAATTGCTGCTTAAAGGTCACCAATGATTCTGACTCTGCCACTCCTACAGGCAGCGCATTCCATGCCCCCATCATTCTCTGGGTAAAGAACCTACCCCTGACTTCCCCCCTATACCTTCCACCCTTCACCTTAAATTTATGTCCCCTTGTAACACTCTGTTGTACCCAGGGAAAAAATCTCTGACTGTCTACTCTATCTATTCCACTGATTATCTTATAAACCTCTATCAAGTCATCCCTCATCCTTCGCCGTTCCAATGAGAAAAGGCCTAGCACTCTCAACCTATACTCGTACAACCTATTCTCCATTCCAGGCAACATCCTGGTAAATCTCCTCTGTACCCTCTCCAAAGCTTCCACATCTTGCCTAAAGTGAGGTGACCAGAACTGCACACAGTACTCCAAATGTGGCCTTACCAAGGTCCTGTACAGCTGCAACATCACCTCACGACTCTTGAATTCAATCCCTCTGCTAATGAATGCTCATACACCATAGGCCTTCTTACAAGCTCTATCCACCTGAGTGGCAACTTTCAAAGATATATGAACATATACCCCAAGATCCCTCTGCTCCTCCACCTTACTAAGAACCCTACCGTTAACCCTGTATTCCGCATTCTTATTTGTTCTTCCAAAATGGACAACCTCACACTTGACAGGGTTGAACTCCATCTGCCACTCCTCAGCCCAGCTCTGCATCATATCTAAGTCCCTTTGCAGCTGACAACAGCCCTCCTCACTGTCCACAACTCCACCAATGTTCGTATTGTCTGCAAATTTACTGACCCACCCTTCAACTCCCTCTTCCAAGTCATTAATAAAAATTACAAACAGCAGAGGACCCAGAACTGATCCCTGCGGAACTCCACTTGTAACTGGACTCCAGGCTGAATATTTACCATCTACCACCACTCTCTGACTTCGACCGGTTAGCCAGTTCTCTATCCAACTGGCCACATTTCCCACTATCCCATGTCTCCTGACTTTCCCCATAAGCCTACCATGGGGAACCTTATCAAATGCCTTACTAAATTCCATGTACACTACATCCACTGCTCTACCCTCATCCACATGTTTGGTCACCTCCTCAAAGAATTCAATAAGACTTGTAAGGCAAGACCTACCCCTCACAAATCCATGCTGGCTGTCCCTAATCAAGCAGTGTCTTTCCAGATACTCATAAATCCTATCCCTCAGTACCCTTTCCATTACTTTGCCTACCACCGACGTAAGACTAACTGGCCTGTAATTCCCGGGGTTATCCCTATTCCCTTTTTTGAACAGGGGCACAACATTCGCCACTCTCCAGTCCCCTGGTACCACCCCCACTGATAGTGAAGATGAAAAGATCATTGCCAACGGCTCTGCAATTTCCTCTCTTGCTTCCCACATAATCCTAGGATATATCCCGTCAGGCCCGGGGGACTTGTCTATCCTCAAGTTTTCCAAAATGCCCAACACATCTTCCTTCCTAACAAGTATCTCCTCTAGCTTACCAGTCCTTTTCATACTCTCCTCTTCAACAATACAGTCCCTCTCATTTGTAAATACAGAAGAAAAGTACTCATTCAAGACCTCTCCTATCTCTTCCAACTCAATACACAGTCTCCCACTACTGTCCTTGATTTGACCTACCCTCGTTCTCGTCATTCTCATGTTTCTCACATACGCATAAAAGGCCTTGGAGTTATCCTTGATCCTACCCGCCAAAGATTTTTCATGCCCTCTCTTAGCTCTCCTAATCCCTTTCTTCAGTTCCCTCCTGGCTATCCTGTATCCCTCCAACGCTCTGTCTGAACCTTGTTTCCTCAACCTTATGTAAATCTCCTTCTTCCTCTTTACTAGACATTCAACCTCCCTCGTCAACCAAGGTTCCCTCACACGACCATCTCTTTCCTGCCTGACAGGTACATACATACCAAGGACACGTCGTATCTGCTTCTTGAAAAAGTTCCACATTTCAATGACATCCTTCCCTGACAGCCTATGCTCCCAACTTATGCTCCTCTGATCCTGTCTTGCAGCATCGTATTTACCCTTTCCCCAATTGTAAAACCTACCCTGTTGCACTCACCTATCTCTCTCCATAACCAAGGTGAAAGTCACAGAATTGTGGTCAGCATCACCAAAATGCTCACCCACTAACAAGCCCATCACTTGTCCCGGTTTGTTACCGAGTACCAAATCCAATATGGCCTCCCCTCTGGTCGGACAATCTACATACTGAGTTAGAAAAGCTTCCTGGACACACTGCACAAACACCGCTCTGTCCAATCTACTTGATCTAAAGAGCTTCCAATCAATATTTGGGAAGTTGAAATCGCCCATGACTACTACCGTGTGGCTTCTGCACCTTTCCAAAATCTGTTTCCCAATCTGTTTCTCCACATCTCTGCTGTTATTGGGGGGCCTATAATAAACACCCAACAAGGTGACTGCTCCTTTCCTATTTCTGACTTCAGCCCATACTACCTCCACAGGCAGATCCCCCTCGAACTGCCTTTCTGCAGCCATTATACCATTTCTAATTAGCAACGCCACACCCCGTCCTTTTTTACCACCCTCCCTAATCTTACTGAAACATCTGTAACCAGGAACCTCCAACAACCATTCCTGTCCTTCTTCTATCCACGTTTCCGTGATGGCCACAACATCATAGTCCCAAGTACCAATCCACGCCTTAAGTTCACCCACCTTATTTCTGATACTCCTTGCGTTGAAGTATACACACTTGAACCCAGCTCTGTGTCCGCAAGTATTCCCTGTCAGTGCTACCTTCTCCACAGCCTCCCTACGTTCTTAGACATCCTGAAAAACAGCTAACCTACTTGCTGGACTACAAGTCCGGATCCCATCCCCCGCCAAATTAGTTTAAACCCCCCCCCCCCCGAAGAGTACTAGCAAACCTACCTCCCAGGATATTGGTGCCCTTCTGGTTCAGGTGCAACCCGTCCTGCTTGTACAGGTCCCACATTCCCCAGAATGCAGTCCAATTGTCCAAATACCTGAAGCCCTCCCTCCTACACCATCCTTGCAGCCACGTGTTCAACTGCACTCTCTCCCTATTCCTTGCCTCACTGTCACGTGGCACTGGCAACAACATAGAGATGAGAACTCTGTCCGTCCTAGCTTTTAGCTTCCAGCCTAACTCCCTGAGCTCCTGAATGACCCCACCCTCCCTACCCCTCTTCCTATCTATGTCGTTGGTGCCAATGTGTACCACGACTTCTGGCTGCACACCCTCCCCCTTAAGGATTCTGAAGACACGGTCCGAGACGTCTCGGACCCTGGCACCCAGGAGGCAACAAACCAACCGAGATCCCTCTATCCCTCCATCAAGAGAAAAAGCTATTTCCTCTCTTCCCTAATTATACCCAGAAGAATTGTATACATCTCAATCATGTTTTCTTTATAACAGAAAATTGAGAGGGGACAAGTCCAGCTCCTATGTCCAACTTCCCCTCATAATTGAAACTCTCCAGTCCAGGCAATATCCTGGTAAATCTTCTCTGCAACCTCTCCAATGCAATTACACTCCTCCTCTAATGTGGGATCCAGAACCACACACAATACTTGATCTGTGGCTTAACCATTGTTTTATACAGTTCCAGCATAACTACCCTGCTCTTAAACGCTTATGTATTGATTAATAAAGGCAAGTATCTCATATATTTTCTTAACTTTATCTACCTGTCCCAATTCCTTAAGAGACCAGGGTCCATGCACACAGAGGTCCCTCTGATCCCCAGTAGGATCCTACCATTCATCATGTATTCCCTTGCCATATTTGTTCTGGCCACTGCATCACTTCACATTTATCCGTATTTAATTCCATTTGCTGTCGATCAACCCATTTGACCAGATCATCCAATCCTCCTACACTTTAAGGCTATCCTACTCATTATTTACCGTCCACCAATTTTTGTATTATCTGTAAACTTACTAATCATCTCTCTTACACTGAAGGAGGAGAAAGTGAGGACTGCAGATGCTGGCGATCAGAGTCGAGAGTGTGGTGCTGGAAAAGCACAGCAGGTCAGGCAGCATCCAAGGAGCAGGAAAATTGACATTTCGGGCATAAGCCCTGATGAAGGCTTGATTCTCCTGCTCCTCTTACACTGAAGTCTCAACAATTCATATGAACCACAAACAGCAAGGGCCCCCAACACTGATCTCTGTGGGACACCACTGGATTCAGACTTTTGGTTGGAAAAACACTCCTCAACCATCACCCGCTGCTTCCTGCCACTCAGTTAATCATAGATCCAATTTACCAAATTTCCTTGGATTTCAAAGGCTCTTACCTTTAGTATCAGTATCCCAAGCAAGGCTTATCAAACACCAGGCTGAAATCCAAATTGACTACATCGAAAGCATTGCCCTCATCAACACCACCTGGTTATCTCTTCAAAAGCTTCAGTCAAGTTGGTCAGATATGACCACCCCATGACAAAACCATGCTTGACTGTTCTTGATTAAATCCTGCCTTTCCAAACACAGATTAATTCTGTCCCTCAGAATTGCTTCCAATAGTTTCCTTACCACTGAAGTTAGATTGACTGGCCAGTAGTTTCTTGGTTTATCTCTTGTTCTCTTCAGGAATAACGGTATCACATTGGCTGTCCTCCAGCATCTCTCCTGTGGCCAGACAGGAATTGAAAATTTTTGCGAGTGTGATTGCCATTTACTCCCTTGTCTCACTCAACAAACTGGGGTACACTGCATCTGGCCTGGAGATTTATCTACCTTTAAACTTGCCACAACCTCCTTTTTGTCTATGCTAATTTCTTCAGTTGTGTCACAGACCTTCCTTCTGATATCTATACCCATACTGTCCCTTTTACTAGTGAACATCAACCCAACATATTCATTTAGAACCCTGGCTGGGGGAGGCCTGAGGCCCTGAAGAAGAGCCCCTCAGACTCTGTGTTTACCCCACTATGGCGGGGGTGGTGGTGGGCGGGAAGAGGGAAGAATCCTTTCTGGTTATTCTAGTGAATATAAGGTGAGTGTTGTTGAGGGAACGGGGAGCACAGACAGCCATCTGGTGAGGGAATCAAGTCAGCAGTGATTCCTGGCTTCATAGGCCTGGTGCATAGATTCCTGGAACGGCAGCACCTGCAGCAATGGTACAGCAGGGACTCTTGGCTGCAGTAGGCCCAGAGTGTGGACTCTTTCACTGATGGTAGGTTGTCGACTGCAGCAATGCTGGTGCCTGGAGTAGGTGCTCCTGGCTGCGGTAGGCCCAGAACAGGGACCTTGCAGAAATACTTGAGTCGTGTTTGGGACTGCGGCGATGAAGATTAACTCAACTTAAGTACTTCCTTTTTGTTCTTTTGTAACTCAAAATGGCACTGGAATGTGGTGACAGATCACTTTTCATTGTATCTCCCTAAATATATATGCCAATAAATCAATCATTCAATTTCTGTTTGTTGTTTCAGATTTCCAGTATCTACAGTTCTTTGTTTTATTTTAGAGTTTATCTACCCCTTCCGATTCCTTAATTATCTAATAATACATCATTTGTCAAAGGAGGAAATACATGTGGACCTGTGCAAATTGTCCTTGAAATTGAGTGGTGAGAAAGGTAACACAATTTGTTACCACAAGGAATCATTCTGGCGAAAAGTTTAGATGCATTTCAAAGTAAGTTAGAAAAACATGGTCAGGACGAAGGAATTAAAGAATTAAAGGATATGATAAGCAGTTGAGATAATGTGTTAATAGGAGGAATTCTGTCGAGAGACCAGATGAAAAAAAAACTCAGTAAGTTTGAGGAGAAAGCGAATCAGATTGAGAGGGTAGGCTGTGCTGTTTCACAGACTATAAGAGAAAAGAACTGCCAAAATATTCCCTTCAGGACTCTCTGTTTACACAGAGTGGTATTGAGGCCTCGTTGATGTGGAGGAGAAGCTTTGCTATAACACACTGTCAGCCAGTTCCAGATTACATGCTGAGTGTAAACAGGATATGGAAGCCAGTATTGGACTGGGGCATACAAAGTTAAAAATCACGCAATACCAGGTTATGGTCCAACAGGTTTAATTGGAAGCACTAGCTTTCAGAGCGCTGCTCCTTCATCAGGTGGTTGTGCTTCTGAAAGCTAGTGCTTCCAATTAAACCTGTTGGACTATAACCTGGTGTTGTGTGATTTTTAACAGTGTAAACAGGAACAGCTTTAAACAGACTGAGGCTTCTGGCCAAGCTCTCAAAGCTGACCACTGGCACCTGGTGGCAGAAAACAGGTATTGCAGAACTTGCTAAACCAGTCAGGACTCAAAATTTTAACATGGGCAATAAAAACTTAAGAGAAAGTGAGGACTGCAGATGCTGGAGACCAGAGTTGAAAAATGTGTTGCTGGAAAAACACAGCAGGACAGGCAGCATCCAAGGAGCAGGAGAATCGACATTTTGGGCATAAGCCCTTCTTCAGGAATGAGGCTGGTGTGCCAAGTGGGCTGAGATAAAAGGTAGGGGGGAGGGAATTTGGGGGAGGGGCGCTGGGAATACGATAGGTGGAAGGAGGTGAGGGTAAGGGTGATAGGCCGGAGAGGGGGTGGGGGCGGAGAGGTCGGGAAGAAGATTGCAGGTCAAGAGGGCGGTGCTGAATCCAGGGGTTGGGACTGAGATAAGGTGGGGGAAGGGGAAATGAGGAAGCTGGAGAAATCTACATTCATCGCGTGTGGTTGGAGGGTTCCTAAGTGGAAGATGAGGCGCTCTTCCTCCAGGCGTCGTGTAGTCAGGGTCTGGCGGTGGAGGAGGCCAAGGACCTGCATGGCAGAGTGGGAGGGGGAGTTAAAGTGTACAACCACGGGGCGGTTGGGTTGGTTGGTGCGGGTGTCCCAGAGGTGTTCCCTGAAACGTTCCGCAAGTAGGCGGCCTTGTCTCCCCAATGTAGAGGAGACCACATCGGGTGCAGTGGATACAGTAAATGATGTGTGTGGAGGTGCAGGTGAATTTGCGACGGATATTGAAGGATCCATTGGGGCCTTGGAGGGAGGTGAGGGGGGAGGTGTGGGCGCAAGTTTTGCATTTCTTGCGGTTGCAGGGGAAGGTGCCGGGAGTGGAGGTTGGGTTGGTGGGGGTGGTGTGGACCTGACGAGGGAGTTGCGGAGGGAGTGGTCTCTCCAGACCACTTAATTCAACCAAATTGACCCGTCATTTAAAAACACTCAATTTCGAACCCAAACTGGTATATTTCAGTTCCTCACCTCCTGGATCATATACTGATGGTTGTCTCTTAATCCTCTCTCAGGGAGATATCTGTACACAGACAAGTGTCTCTCAATTATACAATGTGGTAAAGATTAGTAGAAGGCTGAGGATTGGGAAGCCTTTAAAGACCAGCAGAGTCATAGAGATGTACAGCACGGAAACAGATCCTTCGTTCCAACTCATCCATGCCAACCAGACATCCTAACCTAATGCAGTCCCATTTGCTAGCACTTGGCCCATATTCCTCTCTACCCCTTCTATTCATAGAGTCAGAGATGTACAGCACAGAAACAGACCCTTCGGTCCAACTCGTCCAGGCTGACCAGATATCCCAACACAATCTAGGCCTGCTTGCCAACACCCGGCCCATATCCCTCCAAATCCTTCCTATTCATATACCCATCCAATGCCTTTTAAATGTTGCAATTGTACCAACCTCCACCACTTCCTCAGGCAGCTCAACCCATGCACCACCATCTGCATAAAAAAGTTGCCCCTTAGGTCTCTTTTATATCTTTCCCCTCTCACCTTAAACTTATGCCCTCTAGTTCTGGGCACCCCCACTCCAGGGAAGAGACCTTGACTATCTATCATATCCATGCCCCTCATGATTTTATAAACCTCTATGAGGTCACCCCTCAATCTCCGACGCTCCAGGGAAAACAGCCCCAGCCTATTCAGCCTTCCTTATAGCTCAAACCCTCCAACCCTGGCAACATCCTTGTAAATCTTTTCTGAACTCTTTCAAGTTTCACAATATCCTGTCAATATGAGGGAGGCCAGAACTGCACACAATATTCCAAAAGTGGCCTAATTAATGTCCCATACAGCTGCAATATGACCTCCCAACTCCTATTCTCAATGCTCTAATAAAGAAAAGCTTCACTATCCTATCTACCTGAGATTCCACTTTCAAGGAATTATGAACTTGCACTATAAGATTAGATTACTTACAGTGTGGAAACAGGCCCTTCGGCCCAACAAGTCCACACCGCCCTGCCGAAGCGTAACCCACCCATACCCCTACCCCTACAGCTACATCTACCCCTTACCTAACACTACGGGCAATTTAGCAATGGCCAATTCACCTGACCTGCACATCTTTGGGACTGTGGGAGGAAACCGGAGCACCCGGAGGAAACCCACGCAGACACGGGGAGAATGTGCAAACTCCACACAGTCAGTCACCTGAGGCGGGAATTGAACCCGGGTCTCTGGCGCTGTGAGGCAGCAGTGCTAACCACTGTGCCACCGTGCCGCCCATCTCTTTGTTCACCAGGACCTTACCATTAAGTGTGTAAGTCCTGCTCTGATTTGTTTTTCCAAAATGCAGCACCCCACATTTACCTAAATTAATCTCCATCTGCCACTCCTCAAGTCCATTGGTCCATCTGATCAAGATCCCGTTGTATTCCAAGGTAACCTTCCTCACTGCTACACCTGCAACTTTGGTGTCATCTGTAAACGTACTAACTATACCTCCAATATTCACATCCAAATCATTTATGTAAATGGCGAAAGCAGTGGACCCAGCACCAATCCTTGTGGCACTCCACTGGTCACAGGCCTCCAGTCTGAAAAACAACCCTCCACCGCTATCCTCTGTCTTCTACCTTTGAGTCAGTTCTGTATCCCAATGGCTAGTTCTCCCTGTATTCCATGAGATCTAACCTTGCTAAGCAGTCTACCATGAGGAACTTTGTTGAACACCTTACTGAAATCCATATAAATCACATCCATTACTCTGCCCTCATTAATCCTCTTTCTTACTCCTTCAAATAACTCTATCAAGTTAGAGGGACATGATTTTGCACGCACAAAACCATGATGACTCTCCCTAATCAGTCCTTGCCTTTTCAAATTCAGGTAAATCCTGTCCCTCAGGATTCCCTCCAACCTGCCCAGCAGTGAGGTCAGGCTCACTGGTTAATAGTTCCCTGGCTTTTCCTTAACACTTTTCTTAAATAAGTGGTAACCACAGTTAGCCAACCTCCAGTCTTCTGACATCTCACCTGTGACTATTGATGGATGATACAAGTATCTCAGCAAGGGGCCCGACAATCACTTCCCTAGCTTCCCATAGTTCTAGGGTACACCAGATCAGGTTCTGGGGATTTACCCACCTTTATAAGTTTTAAGACATCCAGCACCACCTCCACTGTAATGTGGACTTTTTTCAAAATGCCACCATCTATTTCCCCACATCCTATATCTTCTATGTCCTTCTCCACAGTAAACACTGATGCAAAATATTTGTTTAGTCTCTCCCCCATCTCCTGCAGTTCCACACATAGGCTGCCTTGCTGATCTTTGAGGGACCCTATTCTCACCCTTGTTATCCTTTTGTCTTTAAATGTATTTATAGAATCCCTTTAGATTCTCCTTAACCCTATTTGCCAAAGCTATCTCATGTCCCTTTTTTGCTCTCCTGATTACCCTCTTAAGTATACTTCTACTGCCTTTATACTCTTCTGGAGATTCACTCGATCTCTCCTGTCTGTTCCTGACATATCCTTCCTTTTTCTTCTTGACCAAAACCTCAATTTCCCTAGTCTTTTCAGCATTTCTTACACCCACCAGCCTTGCCTTTCACCCTAACAGAAATATACTGTGACTGCACTCTCATTATCTCATTTTTGAAGGCTTCCCATTTTCCAGCCGTCCCTTTACCTGCGAACGTCCATCATATTCTCTAGCTCCTATAAATTCCTTTTGCCTCTAACTGCCACTCCAACCGATCCATGCGATCTGATAGATTTCGCACCAAAGACACTTCCTGCAGACACAGAACTTCAGTAACATGGAACTCTCCCTAAACTTCC
Source organism: Chiloscyllium punctatum (assembly GCF_047496795.1). NCBI lineage: Eukaryota > Metazoa > Chordata > Chondrichthyes > Orectolobiformes > Hemiscylliidae > Chiloscyllium > Chiloscyllium punctatum. The sequence continues at coordinate 116,064,351 of NC_092748.1, read as the reverse complement.
ACATCTGACAGGAAGAGCACATCACTCTACTAAAGGCCATCTTTGCTCTTTCACAATCTTTGACCCAGAAAATAGCACTGTCTTATTGCTCTAAAAAGACACCATTCCAGGCTAACTTAGTAGTTATAGTTTATATTTTTAAAATTTAATCCAGAGACAGATCTCAGAAAAAATATAATCAAGGGAAGAACCCACTCTACTCACTTTTGTATATTTACAGCAATGTTACACTTAGAAACTATTCACTTATCTGCTCCTGTGCTGTGAACTCTTCCAACACAAGTTCTGCCAAAGTCAGCTATGAATTTCGCAGTTTATTAATTTTTCCTAGATGTACTTCAATGTCCAGAGATACTTGAACTCAAACAGCAAAGGCACTAACTGTGCAGATTCACTGCCATCTCAGGCAGCAGTGTAGGTTTCTTTCTCTGACCGTGTGGTCACTGCCTTTGTCTGTCTTCCTCCTTTTTAATGTGCCATTGTTTTGATCTTTTTTCTCCCAAAGTTCCAAAACAATGCAACAGCATAAAGAACAGTAATTGCTACTCCTGGAATTCAAAGAAATCACCCCCAACTCCTTAAATACCTCAAAAAAGTTGCAGCACTTATAGCCACAATTTTTCCCATTCTTCATCTTAGATTACCCAGAATGGAGGGAGAAGATGAAATATAAAAGTAAACTAACTCATAATATGAAAGAAGATTGTAGGAATCTTTTTAGTATCTAAAAATAGATACTGGCCTGGAGAAGTAGCAATAGGGATCAAAGAAATGGCACAGGGACTGAATAGGCATTTACATCAGTTTTCACAGTGGAAGACGTCTGCAGCACACCAGAATTTCAATAGAATGTTGAGGAGGAGGCAGAGGTCAGTGTAGTGGCCATCACTAAGCAGAAGCTGCTGGAGAAGCTGAGAGGTATGAAAGTGGATAAATCACTCAGATCAGATGGACTTCACCCCTGAAGACGATGGCTAAGGAGATTGTAGAGGCATTGGTGGTGATCTTTCAGGAATCAATGGAGTCAGAGAGGGCACCAGAGGACTAGAAAACGGCAAATGTAACATTCCTGTTTAAGAAGGGAGGGAGGCAGAAGACTGGAAACAATAGGGCCGCTTACTCTGATCTTGTTGGTGGTAAACTTTTAGAATCCGTTATGATGAGTGTTTCAAATTGCACAGTAAAATAGGGCTGAGTCAGCAATGCTTCATCAAGGGGAGAATGCTTGAGGACTCTGTGTCTGTACTCAATGGAGTTTAGAAGGTTGAGGGGAAATCTGATTGAAACTTACAAATATTGAGTGGCCTGAATCAACTGAACTTAGAGAAGACATTTCCACTGATAGGAAAGACGAGGACCAGAGGACACAGCCTAACAGTGAAGAGACGACTCTTTTAAACTCAGATGAAGAGAAACTCCTTTAGTCAGGGGGTGGTTAACCTATGGAAGTCCTTACCGCAGACGGTTGTGGAGGCCAAATCATTGAGGGTATTTGAGACAGAGATAGAGTCTTGATTAATGACAGGACCAAAGGTTATGTATGTATACAGGGTGGTGAAGATGGCATATGGAACGCTTGCCTTCATTAGGTGGAGAAAATCTTTTCTCAATGGGAAAATATCTAAAACCAGACAGCATAAGTTTAAGGTGAGGAGTAATTGATTTAGAGGGGATCGGAGGAAAATGTTTTCACCCAGAGGGTAATAGACGTTTGCAATGCACTGTCTGAGAGAGTGGTGAAGATAGGCACACTCCCAACACTGAAGAAGTATCTGGACAAGCACTTACAATGCCAGGGCGTTTGGACCAGGTGGAGGTAAATGGGATTATTGTCGTTAGGTGTTTATTAGTTAGGTAAAAACAATGACTGCAGATGCTGGAAACCAGATTCTGGATGAGTGGTGCTGGAAGAGCACAGCAGTTCAGGCAGCATCCAAGTAGCTTCGAAATCGACGTTTCGGGCAAAAGCCCTTCATCAGGAATAAAGGTAGTGAGCCTGAAGCGTGGAGAGATAAGCTAGAGGAGGGTGGGGGTGGGGAGAAAGTAGCATAGAGTACAATGGGTGAGTTAGGGGAGGGGATGAAGGTGATAGGTCAAGGAGGAGAGGGTGGAGTGGATAGATGGAAAAGAAGATAGGCAGATAGGACAAGTCCGGACAAGGCAGGGGGACAGTTACTGAGCTGGAAGTTTAGAACTAGGGTGAGGTGGGGGAAGGGGAAATGAGGAAACTGTTGAAGTCCACATTGATGCCTTGAGGTTGAAGTGTTCCGAGGCGGAAGATGAGGCGTTCTTCCTCCAGGCGTCTGGTGGTGAGGGAGCTGCGGTGAAGGAGGCCCAGGAGCTCCATGTCCTCGGCAGAGTGGGAGGGGGAGTTGAAATGTTGGGCCACGGGGCGGTGGGGTTGATTGGTGTGGGTGTCCCGGAGATGTTCCCTAAAGCGCTCTGCTAGGAGGCGCCCAGTCTCCCCAATGTAAAGGAGACCGCATCTGGAGTAACGGATACAATAAATGATATTAGTGGATGTGCAAGTAAATCTTTGATGGATGTGGAAGGCTCCTTTATGGACTTGGATAGAAGTGAGGGAGGAGGTGTGGGCGCAGGTTTTACAGTTCCTGCGGTGGCAGGGGAAAGTGCCAGGATGGGAGGGTGGGTTGTTTGGGAGCGTGGACCTGACCAGGTAGTCGCGGAGGGAATGGTCTTTGCGGAAGGTGGAAAGGGGTGGGGAGGGAAATATATCCCTGGTAGTGGGGTCTGTTTGGAGGTGGCGGATATGTCGGCGGATGATTTGGTTTATGTGAAGGCTGGTAGGGTGGAAGGTGAGCACCAGGGGCGTTCTGTCCTTGTTACGGTTGGAGGGGTGGGGTCTGAGGGCGGAGGTGCGGGTTGTAGACGAGATGCATTGGAGGGCATCTTTAACCACGTGGGAAGGGAAATTGCGGTCTCTAAAGAAGGAGGCCATCTGGTGTGTTCTGTGGTGGAACTGGTCCTCCTGGGAGCAGATCCGGCGGAGTTGGAGGAATTGGGAATATGGGATGGCATTTTTGCAAGAGGTAGGGTGGGAAGAGGTGTAATCAGGTAGCTGTGGGAGTTGGTGGATTTGTAAAAAATGTCAGTGTCAAGTCGGTCGTCATTAATGGAGATAGGTCCAGGAAGGGGAGGGAGGTGTCAGAGATGGTCCAGGTAAATTTAAGGTCAGGGTGGAATGTGTTGGTGAAGTTGATGAATTGCTCAACCTCCTCGCGGGAGCACGAGGTGGCGCCAATGCAGTCATCAATGTAGTGGAGGAAGAGGTGGGGAGTGGTGCCGGTGTAATTACGGAAGATCAACTGCTCTACGTAGCCAACAAAGAGACAGGCATAGCTGGGGCCCATACGTGTGCCCATGGCTACCCCTTTGGTCTGGACGAAGTGGGAGGATTCAAAGGAGAAATTGTTAAGGGTGAGTACCAGTTCGGCCAAACGAATGAGAGTGTCGGTGGAAGGGTACTGTTGGGGTCGTCTGGAGAGGAAAAAACGGAGGGCTTGGAGGCCCTGGTCACGGCGGATGGAGATGTAGAGGGATTGGATATCCATGGTGAAGATGAGGCATTGGGGGCCAGGGAAACGGAAGTCTTGGAGGAGGTGGAGGGCGTGGGTAGTGTCTCGAACGTATGTGGGGAGTTCCTGGACTAGGGGGGATAGGACAATGTCGAGGTAGGTAGAGGTGAGTTCAGTGGGGCAGGAGCATGCTGAGACAATGGGTCGGCCAGGGTGGTCAGGCTTCTGGATCTTGGGAAGGAGGTAGAACAGGGCAGTGCGGGGTTCCCGGACTATGAGGTTGGAAGCTGTGGGTGGGAGATTTCCTGAGGTGATGAGGTTCTGTATGGTCTGGGAGATGATTGTTTGGTGATGGGGGGTGGGGTCATGGTCGAGGGGGCAGTAGGAAGAGGTGTCCTCGAGTTGACGTTTGGCTTCAGCGGTGTAGAGGTCAGTGCGCCAGACTACCACTGTGCCCTTTTATCCGCTGGCTTGATGGTGAGGTTGGGATTGGAGCAGAGGGATTGGAGGGCTGCGCGTTGTGAGGGTGAGAGGTTGGAGTGGGGGAGGAAGGTAGACAGGTTGAGGCGGTTAATGTCCCGGCGACAGTTGGAAATGAAGAGGTCGAGGACAGGTAATAGGCCAGCGCGGGGTGTCCAGGTGGATGCAGTGTGTTGGAGGTGGGCGAAGGGGTCCTCGGAAGGTGGGCGGGAGTCCTGATTGTGAAAGTAAGCTCGGAGGCGGAGGCGACGGAAGAATTGTTCGACATCACGGCGTGTATTAAATTCATTGATGCGTGGAAGGAGGGGGATGAAGGTGAGTCCTTTGCTGAGGACTGATCGTTCGTCCTCAGTGAGGGGGAGGTGGGGGGATGGTGAAAACTCGGCAGGGCTGGGAGCTGAGATCTGGTGTGGGTGTAGAGCTGGGAGTGGGGGCGGAACCTGTAACTGGAGTGGGTGTGATCGTGGGGGGATGGGGGTGGAGTCATGAGCAGGCGTAGTGTTCCCCTTGGGGTTCTGGGGGGTGGGGATAGTGACAGTGGGGTCTTTGGGGGGCATGTCGGCAGAATGCAGGTGAGTGGCGCTGGTGCGGGCGGAAGTGGTGGTGACCACGGCAGTAGGGGTGGCGGAAATCACTGAGCATGTGGCATCAGCGATGATGTGAGGGGCGGAAGTGATGTCAGGTGTGATGCATGAGGAATTGTGAGGGGTGGAAGTGGTTGTGGGAGTGGCCATGATGGGGGCGGAAGTGACATCATCAATCAGCTTGGGGGTGGCAGCTGCATCAGCCACATGGCTAATGGTGGAATAGGTTCCGAGGCCAGGGGAATCTTCTGGAATGTTTGAGGAGCGCTGGTTATGGAGGTGGGTGGATAAAAGTTTGTTGTGGACTGAACAGCCTGTTTCTATGCTGTATGATTTTATGACGTGTCTCTCTCAGGCCTCTCTCTCTCCTGCTGCACTATTGGTGGCTGTGAGAATTTCCTCTCAAAATCTTTCCAATTCTCTTTCCTATTTTACAATTAGTCTTAAAACCTAACACTTTGACGATGTTTTTGTTTGCCTATCTTGAAACAGAAATATAGAAACAAAAAAAGGATTAGGCCACTTAGGTCTCTGAGCCTGCTACACTATTCCTTCTGATCATGGCTGATCAACCAATTTATTAGTCTGTTCCAATTCCAGAGGGCATGCAGGAGCAGCATCATCTATACCGATAAATGAGGTGTCAATTGGTGAAGCTACCAAATAGGACTACTTGATTGCTAAACAGCATAATAGAACATAGAACATAGAACAATACAGCACAGAACAGGCCCTTCGGCCCACGATGTTGTGCCGAACTTCTATCCTAGATTAAGCACCCATCCATGTACCTATCCAAATGCCGCTTCAAGGTCACCAATGATTCTGACTCTACCACTCCCACGGGCAGCGCATTCCATGCCCCCACCACTCTCTGGGTAAAGAACCCACCCCTGACATCTCCCCTATACCTTCCACCCTTCACCTTAAATTTATGTCCCCTTGTAACACTCTGTTGTACCCGGGGAAAAAGTTTCTGACTGTCTACTCTATCTATTCCTCTGATCATCTTATAAACCTCTATCAAGTCACCCCTCATCCTTCGCCGTTCCAACGAGAAAAGGCCGAGAACTCTCAACCTATCCTCGTACGACCTACTCTCCATTCCAGGCAACATCCTAGTAAATCTTCTCTGCACCCTCTCCAAAGCTTCCACATCTTTCCTAAAGTGAGGCGACCAGAATTGCACACAGTACTCCAACTGTGGCCTAACCAAAGTCCTGTACAGCTGCAACATCACTTCACGACTCTTGAATTCAATCCCTCTGCTAATGAACGATAATACTCCATAGGCCTTCTTACAAACTCTATCCACCTGAGTGGCAACCTTCAAAGATCTATGTACATAGACCCCAAGATCCCTCTGTTCCTCCACCTGACCAAGAACCCTACCATTAACCCTGTATTCCGCATTCTTATTTGTTCTTCCAAAATGGACAACCTCACACTTGGCAGGGTTGAACTCCATCTGCCACTCCTCAGCCCAGCTCTGCATCATATCTAAGTCCCTCTGCAGCCGACAACAGCCCTCCTCACTGTCCACAACTCCACCTATCTTTGTATCATTTGCAAATTTACTGACCCACCCTTCGACTCCCTCATCTAAGTCATTAATAAAAATTACAAACAGCAGAGGACCCAGAACTGATCCCTGCAGAACTCCACTTGTAACTGGACTCCATGCTGAATATTTACCATCTACCACCACTCTCTGACTTCGACCGGTTAGCCAGTTTTCTATCCAATTGGCCAAATTTCCCTCTATCCCATGCCTCCTGACTTTCCGCATAAGCCTACCATGGGGAACCTTATCAAATGCCTTACTAAAATCCATGCACACTACATCCACTGCTCTACCTTCATCCACATGCTTGGTCACCTCCTCGAAGAATTCAATAAGACTTGTAAGGCAAGACCTACCCTTCACAAATCCGTGCTGGCTGTCCCTAATCAAGCAGTGTCTTTCCAGATACTCGTAAATCCTATCCCTCAGTACCCTTTCCATTACTTTGCCTACCACAGAAGTAAGACTAACTGGCCTGTAATTCCCGGGGTTATCCCTATTCCCTTTTTTGAACAGGGGCACAACATTCGCTACTCTCCAGTCCCCTGGTACCACCCCCGTTGCCAGTGAAGACGAGAAGATCATTGCCAATGGCTCTGCAATTTCCTCTCTTGCTTCCCACATAATCCTAGGATATATCACGTCAGGCCCGGGGACTTGTCTATCCTCAAGTTGTTCAAAATGTCCAACACATCTTCCTTCCTAACAGGTATCTCTTCTAGCTTATCAGTCCGTTTCACACTCTCCTCTTCAACAATACGGTCCCTCTCGTTCGTAAATACTGAAGAGAAGTACTTGTTCAAGACCTCTCCTATCTCTTCCGACTCAATACACAGTCTCCCACCACTGTCCTTGATCGGACCTACCCTCGTTCTCGTCATTCTCAGGTTTCTCACATACGCATAGAATGCCTTGGGGTTATCCTTGATCCTATCTGCCAAGGATTTTTCATGCCCTCTCTTAGCTCTCCTAATCCCTTTCTTCAGGTCCCTTCTGGCTATCCTGTATCCCTCCACTGCTCTGTCTGAACCTTGTTTCCTCAACCATATGTAAGCCTCCTTCTTCCTCTTTACTAGACATTCAATCTCCCTCGTCAACCAAGGCTCCCTCACACGACCATTTCTTTCCTGCCTGATCGGTACATACATATCAAGGACACGTCGTATCTGCTCCTTGGAAAAAGTTCCACATTTCCACCACATCCTTCCCTGACAGCCTATGCTCCCAACGTATGCTCCTCAAATCCTGTCTTACAGCATCGTAATTTCCCTTCCCCCAATTGTAAAAACTTCCTTGTTGTGCGCACCTATCTCTCTCCATAACCAAGGTGAAAGTCACAGAATTGTGGTCACCGTCACCAAAATGTTCACCCACTAACAAGCCCACCACTTGTCCCGGTTCATTACCGAGTACCAAATCCAATATGGCCTCCCCTCTGGTTGGACACTCTACATACTGCGTTAGAAAAGCTTCCTGGACACACTGCACAAACACCGCTCTGTCCAATCTACTTGATCAAAAGAGCTTCCAATCAATATTTGGGAAGTTGAAGTCGCCCATGACTACGACCCTGTGGCTTCTGCACCTTTCCAAAATCTGTTTCCCAATCTGTTTCTCCACATCTCTGCTGCTATTGGGGGGCCTATAATAAACACCCAACAAGGTGACTGCACCTTTCCTATTTCTGACTTCAGCCCATACTACCTCCAGAGGCAGATCCCCCTCAAACTTCCTTTCTGCAGCCGTTATACCATTTCTAATTAGCAATGCCACCCCCCCTCCTTTTTTACCACCCTCCCTAATCTTACTGAAACATCTGTAACCAGGAACCTCCAACAGCCATTCCTGTCCCTCATCTATCCATGTTTCCGTGATGGCCACAACATCGTAGTCCCAGGTACCGATCCACGCCTTAAGTTCACCCACCTTATTTCTGATACTCCTTGCATTGAAGTATACGCACTTGAGCCCATCTCTGTGTCCGCAAGTAGTCCCTGTCAGTGCTACCTTCTCCACAGCCTCCCTACAGTCTTGGACATCCTGACACACAGCTAGCTTACTTGCTGGACTACAAGTCCGGATCCCATCCCCCTGCCAAATTAGTTTAAACCCCCCCAAAGAGTGCTAGCAAACCTACCCCCCAGGATATTGGTGCCCTTCTGGTTCAGGTGCAACCCGTCCTGCTTGTACAGGTCCCACCTTCCCCAGAATGCAGTCCAATTGTCCAAATATCTGAAGCCCTCCCTCCTACACCATCCTTGCAGCCACGTGTTCAACTGCACTCTCTCCCTATTCTTTGCCTCTCTGTCACGTGGCACCGGCAACAACCCAGAGATGACAACTCTGTCTGTCCTAGCTTTTAGCTTCCAGCCTAACTCCTTGAGCTCTTGAATGACCTCCCCACCCCTCTTCCTACCTATGTCGTTGGTGCCAATGTGTACCACGACTTCTGGCTGCACACCCTCCCCCTTAAGGATTCTGAAGACACGGTCCGAGATGTCTCGGACCCTAGCACCCGGGAGGCAACAAACCATCCGAGAGTCTCGCCCATGTCCACAGAACCGCCTGTCCGTCCCTCTAACTAGAGAGTCCCCTATAACTAGCGCTCTCCTCTTCTCCCCCTTTCCCTTCTGAATCTCAGAGCCACAGACCCCTTCACTGCAGCTTACACCTGCAAGGCTGTCCCCCCCAACAGTTTCCAAAGCTGTATACTTATTTTTTAGGGGAACGACCACAGGGGAACCCTGCACTGCCTGCTTCTTCCCCTTCCCACCTCTAACTGTTACCCAGCTACCTCTGTTCTCCGGCGTAACTATGTCCCTGTAGCTTCTATCGATCACCCTCTCAGCCTCTCGAATAATCCTCAGCTCATCCAGCTCCAGTTCCAGTTCCCTAACTCGTTCGGTGAGGATCAGGATCTGACTGCATTTCCTGCACACGAAGTCGGCAGGAGTATCGGTGGTCACCCCTACCTCAAACATCCTGCAGGAGGAACATTCCACCGCCTGCGCTGCCATGACTGTACACTGTCTCCAAAAACAAGAACACTGAGTCAATAACCTGTGGACTTTAAAGTTAGGTTAGAGGAGGAGGGTGGGAGGGAGGCCCTACGAAGGTAGGACCTGGGGTCTAGAACACACCCACTCAAATACTAATCACTTGCCTTCCCGCCCAGCTATGCGCTCCAACCTCACTTCCGCTGCCCGCTACAGGTAAGTAATTTTGAAACAAACTGTCTTACCTTAGCTGTAGTCTCCCGGGTTCGTTTTTCCTCGGCCGCTGCTCCCACTCAAAATGAGCAAGTGATAGACAAAACTAAATGATCCCACAACCAACAGATCAGATCTAAGCTCTGCAGTCCTGTTACCCCCACGCTCAATGGTGGTGGACAATTAAACAACTCACTGGAGGAGGAAGCTCAATAAATATCCCCCATCCTCAATGCTGGAAGAGCCAAGAACATCAGTGCAAACGATAAGGCTAAAGTATTTGCAACAATCTTCAGCAGAAGTGCCAACTGGATGATCCATCTTGGCATCCTCCAGTAGTCCCCAGCATCATATTCCAGTCTTCAGCCAATTCACTGCATGCGATGTCAAAAAATGGTTGGATGCACTGGATACTGCATAGGCTATGGGCGACAACATTCCAGCAATAGTATTGAAGACTTGTGCTCCAAAACTGGTCATTTCCCTGGCCAAGCTCTTCCTGTGCAAGGAGAACCCTGCACTGCCTGGTTCTACCTCCTACCCAAGATTCACAAACCTGACTACCCTTGCTGAGCCATTGTCTCAGTTTGCTCCTGCTCCACCAAAATCATCGCCACATTCCTTGATACTGGCCTATCCTCCCAGGATCAGGAACTCCCCACACACATTTGGGACACCACCCATGCTCTCACCTCCTCCAAGACCTTTGTTTCCCTGGCTCCCAAAGCCTCATCTTCACCATAGACATCCAGGCCCTTTATACCTCCATCCGCCATGACAAAGGCCTCCAAGCCCTCTGTTTCTTCCTCTCCAAACATCCCCAGAAGGACCCTTCCACTGACACTCCCATTCGTTTGGCTGAACTGGTCCTCAATCTCAATAATTTCTCCTTTGAATCCTCCCACTTCATTCAGACCAAAGGGGTAGCCATGGGCACCTGCATGGGCACCAGCTATGCTTGTCTCTTTGTTGTTTAGGTGGAACAGTCCATCTTCCACAGTTACACCAGCACCATTCCCATCTTTTCCTCCATTACACTGATGATTGTATTGGCGCCAGCTCGTGCTTCCACAAGGAGGTTGAATAGTTCACCAACAGATTCTACCCTGACCTTAAGTTCATCTGGACCATCTCAGACACCACCCTCCCTTTGCTGGACCTCTCCATCTCCGTCAATCGAGTCAGCACTGACATCTACAAACCCGACTCCCACAACTACTTGGACTATACCTCCTCCCACCTTGCCTCTTGTAAAAACATAATCCCTCATTCGCAATTCCTCCGCCTCTGCCGCATCGGCTCCCAGAAGGACCAGTTCCACCACAGCACACACGAGATGGCCTCCTTCTTTAAAGACCATAATTTACATATATCCCCCATCCAGCGCATCTAATCCACTTCCCGCACCTCTGCCCTCGAACCCCACCCCTCCAACTGCATGGACAAAAACCCCCGGTCCTCACCTTCCACCCACCAATTTCCGCATACATCACATCATCCTCCACAATTTTCCACCACTTTCAAACAGACCCCATCCACAAGAGATATATTTCCCTCCCACCCCAACCACTTTCCATAAAGACCATTCCCTCCGTGACTCCCTTGACAGGTCCACGCTCCCCACCAACCCACTCCCACTCCCACAACCCCCCCGCACCCCGAGTAACTTCCTCTGCCACCGCAGGAATTGTAAAACCTCCCTCCACCTCCGTCCAAGGCCCCAAAGGAGCCTTCCACAGCCATCAGAGACCTGCACTTCCACATGTCATTTACTGTATCCATTGCTCCCGATGTGATCTCTTCTACATTGGGGAGACAGGACGCCTACTTGCATACCGCTTCAGAGAACATCTCTGGAACACCCGCACAAACCAACTCCACCGTCCTGTGGCCGAACACTTCAACTCCCCCTCCCCCTCCCACTCCGCCAAGGACATGCAGGTCTTCGGCCTTCTCCATCGCCACCCCGTAACTACCTGACGCCTGTAGGAAGAATGCCTCATCTTCCACCTTGGGATCCTCCAACCCCATGGCCTCAATGTGGATTTCAGCAGTTTCCTAATTTCCTCCCCATCCCCACCTTATCCTAGTTCCAACTCGGCACCGCCCTCATGACCTGTCCTAATTGTCCATCTTCCTTCCAACTTATCCGCTCCAGACCTATCACCTTTACCCCCACCTCCATCAACCTATCACACTCTCAGCTACCTTCCCCCAGCTCCACCCCCCTCCCATTTATCTCTCCACCCCCTTGGCTCACATCCTCATTCCTGATGAAGTGCCTTTGTCCGAAACATCGATTCTCCTGCTCCTCAGATGCTGCCTGACCTGCTGTGTTCTTCCAGCACCACACTCTTGACTCTTCCGGTGCAAATACAAATAACGGCATCTATCTGACAAGGTGGAAAATTGCCCAGTTACGTCCTGTAAACAAAAAACAGGACATATCCAATCTGACCAATTACCATAATCAGTCTACTCTTGAACATCAGTGATGATGTAAAGTGATGGAAGATATCATCAATAGTGCGATCAAGCAGCACCTGCTCAGGAAAAACCGGCCCACTGAAGCCCAGTTCTGCCAGGGGCACTCAGCTCCTAACTTCGTTTCAGCCTTTGTGCAAACATGGACAAAAGTATTGAATTCCAGAGGTGTGGCACGAAGGAGCCTTAGCAAAACTGGGATTGATTGGTATTGGTGGCAAACTCTCCACGGGTTGGAATCATACTTGTCACATGGGAAGATAGTGTGCTTGTTGGAGATCAGTCATCTCAGCTCCAGGACATCTCTGCAGGAGTTGTTCAGGGTAGTGTCCTAGGCCCAACCATCTTCAGCTGCTTCACCAATGAACTCTCCTCCATCACAAGGTCAGAAGTGAGGATGTTCGCCGATGATTGAGTTATTATTCACAACTCCTCAGATATTGAAACAGTCCACATTCAAATTCAACAAAGCCTATATAATATCCAAGCTTGGCAAGCTACATTTTTACTACACAAATACCTGCATTGACCATCTCCAATCTAACCATTGCCCCTTGACATTCATTGGTGTTACCATTACTGATTCCCCCTTTATCAACATCTGAGGAGTTACCATTGACCATAGATTCAATAGGGGTTGCCATATCAGCAAAGTGACTGCGAGAGAAGGTCAGAGTCTGGGAATACTGCAGTGAATGATTCATCTCCTGATTCCCAAAGGCTGTCCACCATCTGCAAGGCAGAAGTCAGGAGTGTGATGGAATACTCCCCACTTACCAGGATGAGGGCAGCTCCAACAACACTCAAGAAAACTGACATAATCGAAGACAAAGTAACCGTCTTGACTGACACCACATCCACTCCTTCCACCACTGATGCGCAGTAGCAGCAAGGAGTATCTACAAGATGCACTGCAGAAATTCACCTAAGATCCTTAGACAGCACCTTCCAAACCCATAGCCACTTCCATCCAAAAGGACAAGGGTAGCAGATACAACAGAACACCACTACCTCGCAAGTTCTCCTCCAAGCATGCCATTTACAAGCTTGTTGATGACACCACCATAGTCAGTCAAATCTCAGATGGAGACGAAACAGACTACAAACGGGAGGTGGAAGACCTGGAAAAATGGTGCACTGAGAACAACCTAGCTCTCAATGCTGGCAAAACCAAGGAACTCATTATTGACTTTCAGCAGGATGTTACTCATGCCCCCCTACACATTAACAGCACAGAGGTGGAATGAGTGAAGAGTGTCAAGCTCCTGGGAGTGGTCATCCACAACAAGCTTTCTTGGACTTCATGTGGACGCACAGGTTACAAAGGCCCAACAATGTCTCTTCTTCCTCAGGCAGCTGAGGAAATTTGGCATGACGGCGAATACCTTTGCCAACTTTTATACGTGCGCTATTGAGAGCATTCTGTCTGGATGTATCACTGCTTGATATGGCAACTGTGCCATTCAAGATCGGAGACAGTTACAGAGAGTGGTGAACTCGGCCCAGACAATCACAAAGGCTCCCATCTACACTCCCATCTACAGAATCCATCTACCAGGCCCGCTGTCAAGGAAAGACCGCCAGCATTCTCAAAGATCCATCCCACCCTGGCAATGCTTTTCTACAACCTCTACGATTGGGGAGAAGGTACAGAAGCCTGAACACATACTAGCCAGTTTTGAAACAATTTCTACTCGAATGTTGTAAGCATACCGAATGGACTCTCAAACTCTTAACATTTGCCTGTACCTGTGTTTTGGTTTTTGCCGCTGTTTACCTATTATTTACTTACCTATGCTATTTAACTCTGTAATCTGCCTGTATTGCTCGCAAGACAAATGTTCTTCACTGTCTGGATTAGAGTGGTGCTGGAAAAGCACAGCAGGTAAGGCAGCATCCGAGGAGCAGGAAAATCGACGTTTCGGGCAAAAGCCCTTCACCAGGAACAGTCTTTTCCAGCACCACTTTAATTCAGACTCTGGTGTCCAGCATCTGCAGACCTTGCTTTTAAAAAGTTTTTCACTGTGCCTCGGTACACGTTACAATAAGTTCAATTCAAGCATTCACCATCCTGACTTGGAAATATATGGCCTGTCGCTGGGTCAAAATCCTGGAATTCCCTACATTGTGCACCAACCTACAGCATTTGGTCTACTGTGGCTCAAGAAGGCAGCTCACCACCACCTTCTCAAGGACAACCAGGGATGGGTGATAAATGCTGACCAGCCAACAAAGCCCATGTCCCATAAATGAATTTAAAAAACCCTCTTGCAATTAACACCAACTTACTATTTGCCTTCCTAACTGCTTGCTTCCCCCTCCTGTTGACTTTCATTGACTGGTGTACAAAGACATCCGATCCCTTTGTACATTCACATATTCCAGTATATCACCACTGAAATAATACTCTTTATTATGTTTGTGGTTAACTAGAACCATAAATGTAACTCGAGGTAGATGGACGGTAACGTGAACAGAAAATACTTTATTGTAGGTCTCTCAGTTCCATAATTGGTTTTAGATCACCTCCCCTAACTCCTACCATCAGGTCACCTGATCTGCACTCTCAAGAGTCACTGGAGTCACGGAAAGTCCCGGATGATTGGAAGATCGCGGTTGTAACCCCATTGTTCAAGAAAGGATCAAGACAAAAGATGGAAAATTATAGGCCAATTAGCCTAACCTCGGTTGTTGGTAAAATTCTAGAATCCATCATTAAGGATGAGGTTTCTAAATTCTTAGAAGAGCAGAGTCTGATTAGAACACGTCAACATGGATTTAGTAAGGGGAGGTCATACCTGACAAACCTGTTGGTATTCTTTGAAGAGGTGAAAGTAGGTTAGACCAGGGAAACCCAGTGGATGTGGTCTGTCTAGACTTACAAAAGGCCTTTGATAAGGTGCCACACGGGAGGCTGCTGAGCAAGGTGAGGACCCATGGTGTTCGAGGTGAGCTACTGGGATGGATTGAGGATTGGCTGTCTGACAGAAGGCAGAGAGTTGGGATAAAAGGTTCTTTTTCAGATTGGCAGCCAGTGACGAGCGGTGTCCCGCAGGGTTCAGTGTTGGGGCCACAGCTGTTCGCATTATATATTAATGATCTGGATGAAGGGACTGGGAAATTCTAGCAAAGTTTGCAGATGATACGAAGTTAGGTGGACAGGCAGGTAGTACTGAGGAAGTGGGGAGGCTGCAGAAGGATCTAGACAGTTTGGGAGAATGGTACAGGAAATGGCTGATGGAATTCAACGTGAACAAATGCGAGGTCTTGCACTTTGGAAAAAAGAATAAAAGCACAGACTACTTTCTAAACGGTGAGAAAATTCGTAAAGCCAAAGTACAAAGGGATCTGGGAGTGCTAGTCGAGGAATCTCTAAAGGTCAACATGCAGGTTGAGTCTGTGATTAAGAAAGCGAATGCAATGTTGTCACTTATCTCAAGAGGGTTGGAATATAAAAGCAGCAATGTGCTATTGAGACTTTATAAAGCTCTGGTTAGGCCCCATTTGGAGTACTGTGTCCAGTTTTGGTCCCCACACCTCAGGAAGGACATACTGGCACTGGAACGTGTCCAGCGGAGATTCACACGGATGATCCCTGGAATGGTAGGTCTAACATATGAGGAACGGCTGAGGATCCTGGGATTGTATTCATTGGAGTTTAGAAGATTAAGGGGAGACTTAATAGAGACGTACAAGATAATACATGGCTTGGAAAGGGTGGATGCTAGGAAATTGTTTCCGTTAGGTGAGGAGACTAGGACCCATGGACACAGCCTTAGAATTAGAGGGGGTAAATTCAGAACAGAAATGCGGAGACATTTCTTCAGCCAGAGAGTGGTGGGCCTGTGGAATTCATTGCCGCAGAGTGCAGTGGAGGCCAGGACACTAGATGTCTTCAAGGCAGAGATTGATAGATTCTTGTTGTCTCGGGGAATTAAGGGCTACAGGGAGAATGCGGGTAAGTGGAGTTGAGGTGCCCATTAGCCATGATTGAATGGCGGAGTGGACTCGATGGGCCGAATGGCCTTACTTCCGCTCCTATGTCTTATGGTCTTAAGCACACATCCAACCGCATACATAACAACCTTCCCCCTTTATTCCAATACTCCACTTAATATGTATATGTTCAACAATTATAAACTATTATACAGGCACTGTAGCTAACATATGTACATCATCAGGAATATTGATTAAAAAAAAGGAAAACGAAAACCACCCTTCCATAGTCTACACTGCCATGATCAGTCTCTCAGGGGGTTGGTGATTCCTAGAAGACAATCTCCTCATCTCAGGTACATCCCTCTTTGACTGGCTGTTGCTATCCTGTCAAGCTGTTGTTGTTTGCTACCTGAGTATGGCTAACCCTAGCTCAAATACACATGACTTGATCGACGTCACTGGACCCATCTGGACTGGTTCGATATTCTGAGGGGCCTACCTCCTTGGTGAAGTGCAGTGACTGGCTGATACGTGCTTCTCCTCCAAACCAGATCATCCCTAGTCTGAACCAAATATCACAACGGTCCTGTTTAAACCACCATCACCACGGGATCCACTCATCCCTAGATGAACAATTTTGGCTATTTGGAATCCCCTCGACAGAGAGGTTCCTGCCCTTCTGACCATATGCCCTTCTTGATTTTAGTTTACCACCTCTCTGGTCTCTTCCGGCTGTAGTAAGTCAAACACTGTTCTCAGCTGACAGTTGAACACTAAGGACATCAGTGAGCTGAGCATGGGTTGTCACGTGACATGTCCCTGTACATGCTGAAGAGCTTGTTGAGTTGAGGAAGTTAAAACGTCACGGGTTGGGGGGGGGGGGGTGCAGTTCCATGCTTTTCTTCTCTTCCAGGGCACACTGGGAACTTCAGAGTTAAAAATCCCACTACCAAAAAAAACTTACTGCAACAGCAACTGAAAGCCTGTATTCTTTCAATCCAAACATGTGGATTCCCCCTCATTCCACGCAAGGACTAACAGCCCTGGCCCCAACCCAGTTAGCTGCCTCTCTCTCCCATTGTCTCACTTCCCCTCCAATATTAACTTAGGTATGTGAATCCCCCCAGTTACCTCACCTCCATATTAGCATAGGTATGTGAGTTCCTCATTTGTAGCAGGCAACCTTTCTGCTTTAATTCCTTTCCATTAACTCATAATCATGGGAGATACGAAAATCGGTTTCTATAATCCACTCACACATTATTTCAGGACATCAACATTCATCCGGTTTTGTAAAATCATAATTGCCTACTTTAAATTATGTGATGTTAGTCATCCATGTGACTGATAAGTCTTTATTCAATTCCTATAAAATATACTGTCTCTGCGTGTAAGGCAGAGATTTGTGAAGAAGAGCCGCAACAAGTAGGAACTCAGCTACTTTGGTGACGCTTTGAATCTCTCGCCTGCTGTCTGATAATAAAGCTACCGCTGTTGAACAGAAAACTTCTGTCGTCCGGATTTGTGGAACAAAGCAGGCATCAACAGAGTTACCGTCCTAAAGAATCCTCCCCTGTGAAGCCTATGAGGACTGTTTCAATGTTTATCTGAGTTTCTTTGCCTGGTTGTTCATCACAGGTTGAATTGGAGCCAATCTCATGTCTGCCTCTGTGATTTTCCAGGTAGTCTTAGAATTCCTGTGCCAGAAACTGTAGACCATTGTCACTCACCACTTGTTCAGGATTCCTGAGCCTAGCGAAATTCCATCTTGTTGGTCTATCATTGCTTCTGCTGATACTGACTTCATGACTGCCATTTCAGGCCACCTGGAGTGGGCATCCACCACTATTAATAACATCTGTTCCTCTACTGGCCCGTGAAATCGATGTGAATCTACTGCCACAATGATAGAGGCCATTCCCTCGGGTGAAGGGGCATCAACAGTAGTGTATTCCTTATGAATAGGCAGGATTTCCTTGATTCTACTTTCTCCTCAATCTCATACTCCATCTTTGCGTACCAAAGCTGGTTCCTGACTATCTTTTGCACTCACACCATGCCAGGATGCCCTTGCTGCACTTGTTCCAGCACCTATCTTCTTAACGGGGGAAGGTTAACAACTCTCATTCCCCACATTAAAAACCCATCTGATATGGACAACCTGCACTCCTGGACAGGTAAGGGCATGAATCTGGGTGATTTCTATGACAAGTCCTTCCTCTCAGGACTAAATCCACCATGAGTTTCAAGACCAGGTCTTTCCAGTTGGCATGCTGCACCTGGTTCACTGACAGTGGTACCTTGTCTTCCTGAGAAAGGTATATAATTTTCAGGTTCCAATTGAGAATATCCTCATTTACAGGTAGTGGTAATCTTGGCAAAAGCATCTGCATTTCTGTGCTTCTCTGACTGTCAGTATCTTATCTTACAAGTAGGTTGACAGAGCCTGGTGAAGGGCTTTTGCCCAAAACGTTGATTTTCCTGCTTCTTGGATGCTGCATGACCGGCTGTGCTTTTCCAGCACCACACCCTTGGCTCTAATCTCCAGCATTTGCAGTATTCACTTTTGCCTGCCTGATTGAGTCAATGCCCATCTCTGCAGGTATGCTGCCACCAGTGACTGTACAATGACTGTTTGCCATACAGGAAATGGGTGAACTTCTTTAACATCAAAATGATGCCCAATCCTTCCTTTTCCACTTGGGTATACTTCCCCTCCAGCTTCATTAGTGACCCTTATGCAAGCACAATGGGCCTTTCCTCTTCATTTGGCAAGCCGTGTAAGAGTACAGCGATGACCCCAAAAGGTGAGGTATCACATGCCAACTGCAGTGGCAACTTTGGGTCAAAATGAGTCAACCATCTTTTTTAAGGCTTGCTTTACCTCCTGATAAGCCTCCTCACCTTTCTGGGTCAATTTTCACGGCTGCCCTTCCCCCAGCAACCAATGCTCGAGCTTTAGCACAATGGCTAGATCAGACACGAATTTGTCGCCGTAATTTATGAGTCCCAAGAATAATCTCACCTGAGATACATTCTCTGGTTTAGGAGCCTTCATGATAGCTTCCAATTTCTTGGGCGTCTTGTGTGGTCCGGGTACACAGCCCACGTACCCTGCTGTCATCATCACCTAGTTCCTGACATCTCTGATGATAGGCTGGCTATCAATATCCACTTCAAACCCATCAACTCCCACAGTTACCTTGACTATATGTCCTCACACCTTGTTTCCTGTAAAGATTCTATTCAATTCTCCTAGTTCCTCTGTCTCCGTCACATCTCTTCCAATGATGCAAACTTCAACAAAGAACCCACCAAAATATTCACCTTCTTTCTCAACCATGAATTCTCCACCACTGTGTTGACAGGGCTCTCAGACCCATCTACAGTACTTCGGCCCCCACTCATTCTTTTCCGTCCCATAAAAGTGATAGGGTACCCTTTGTCCTCACCGACCACCTCACAAGCATCCACATCCAAAAGATCGTTAGTTTGCCATTTCTGCCATCTTCCACTAGATGTCATCATCAGACATATGTTCCCCCTCTTCCCTTGTCAGCCTTTCACCGGGACCATTCCCTCCAGGACACCTTAGTTCACTCCTTCTTCACTCCCAACATTTCCTCACACCCCACAGCACCTTCTCATGCAATTATAGAAGATGTAACACCCACCTGTTTACAGAACAACCTTGATTATCCAAACAGCAATTATCTGAATTTCGGATTATCCGAACAGGATCTCAAGTAGCCGTTAAAACACCATCCTTTATCCGAACAATCTGTTATTCAAATAAAACACTCCCCGCCTGTCTCATTTGGATAAGAGGTTGTTCTGTACTTCCTCCCTTCTCACTAACCAAGCCCCCAGACGCACCTTCCAGGTAAAGCATAGATTTACGTGCACCTCACTCAATTCTCATCTACTGTATTTGCTGCTCACAATATGGTCTTGTCTACACTGGGGAGACAAAAGCACAGACTGGGCAACCACTTTGCAAAACACATACATTCTGTCTGCAAAAATGACCCTGATCTTCCATCTCTGTCTGCCATTTCATCACACCACTGTCTTCCCTAGTCAACATCTCTGTCTCAGGCTTGCTGTCATGCTCCAGCAAAAGTCAACACAAGCTGGAAGAAAAACAACCTATGTTTCATTTGGGAACTCTGCAGCTGCCGGACTCAAGTTCAAGTTCAGCAATTTTAGGTCTTATGCACTATGTACTTACCCCAAACCCCCACACATTAGACGCATGGGCTGCTACCACAAACAACCCATTGTCAGCCACTAACACTTCCCATTAACTAGGTTAAAAACAATGCAGATGCTGGAAACCAGATTCTGGATTAGTGGTGCTGGAAGAGCACAGAAGTTCAGGCAGCATCCGAGGAGCAGTAAAATCGACGTTTCGGGCAAAAGCCCTTCATCAGGAATAAAGGCAGAGAGCCTGAAGCATGGAGAGATAAGCAAGAGGAGGGTGGGGGTGGGGAGAAAGTAGCATAGAGCACAATAGGTGAGTGGGGGCGGGGATGAAGATGATAGGTCAGGGAGGAGGGTGGAGTGGATAGGTGAAAAAGGAGATAGGCAGGTAGGACAAGTCATGGGGACAGTGCTGAGCTGGAAGTTTGGAACCAGGGTGAGGTGGGGGAAAGGGAAATGAGGAAACTGTTGAAGTCCACATTGATGCCCTGGGGTTGAAGTGTTCCGAGGCGGAAGATGAGGCGTTCTTCCTCCAGGCGTCTGGTGGTGAGGGAGCGGCGGTGAAGGAGGCCCAGGACCTCCATGTCCTCGGCAGAATGGGAGGGGGAGTTGAAATGTTGGGCCACAGGGCGATGTGGTTGATTGGTGCAGGTGTCCCGGAGATGTTCCCTAAAGCGCTCTGCTAGGAGGTGCCCAGTCTCCCCAATGTAAAGGAGACCGCATCGGGAGTAACGGATACAATAAATGATATTAGTGGATGTGCAGGTAAAACTCTGATGGATGTGGAAGGCTCCTTTAGGGCCTTGGATGGAGGTGAGGGAGGAGGTGTGGGTGCAGGTTTTGCAGTTCCTGCGGTGGCAGGGAAAGGTGCCAGGATGGGAGGGTGGGTTGTAGGGGGGCGTGGACCTGACCAGGTAGTCACGGAGGGAACGGTCTTTGCGGAAGGCGGAAAGGGGTGAGGAGGAAAATATATCCCTGGTGGTGAGGTTAGTTTTTGGAGGTGGCGGAAATGTCGGTGGATGGTTTGGTTTATGCGAAGGTTGGTAGAGTGGAAAGTGAGCACCAGGGGCGTTCTGACCTTGTTACGGTTGGAGGGGTGGGGTCTGAGGACGGATGTGCGGGATGTGGACGAGGTGCATTGGAGAGCATCTTTATCCATGTGGGAAGGGAAATTGCGGTCTGTAAAGAAGGAGGCCATCTGGTGTGTTGTGTGGTGGAACTGGTCCTCCTGGGAGTAGATATGGCAGAGGCGGAGGAATTGGGAATACAGGATGGCATTTTTGCAAGAGGTAGGGTGGGAAGAGGTGTAATCCAGCTAGCTGTGGGAGTCGGTGGGTTTGTAAAAAATGTCAGTGTCAAGTCGGTTGTCATTAATGGAGATGGA